>NC_091846.1:77574787-77874863 GCF_037783145.1 Equus przewalskii
CCAAAGCCCCACCTCCTAATACCATCACATTGGGGGTTAGGTTTCAACATATTAATTTGGGGGGGGGGGGACACAAATATTCAGTCCCTAACAATCAGCAAATGTGACATCAGCAGTGACCTGCACAGTGCTTGTACACTGGGGCTTCTCTTCCTGCTGCTCCTGGGGACTCTGACTGCGCCATGTCAAGGAGCCAAGGCTAGCCTTCAGGAAGATGAGCGACACATGCCCCCATCCCCAGCCAGCACTACTGGCCATGGGTTGACTACAAATGCATGAGGAAGCCCAGGCAGCCCCACCATCCCAGGGAGCCCAGCCCAAATTGCCCACCCACAGACCTGTTAGCAGATAAATTGGCTTCCATCATGTTTGGGGTGGTTTGTTATTCGGCCAAAGCTAACCGATACAGATAGCCAATCTCATCCATCACCCTTGGTGAGGGAGTACAGCACGTAGGTCAAGTGATCAGCACTACGTCTGAAAGGGAGAGTGAAACAGCAAAAACAGAATCCTGCTCTGGATTTTCTCTTCATGGTCCAAGGTGCAGGGACACACTGGGATATGTTCAAAGTTGTATTTTAGGAGATCTATGAGGATGGGTCTTACTTTGAAAATGAGTTCCAATACGCTTGAAAGACAGATTATTTGAAATTGCCTAATTTTCAATTTCTTAAAAGTAATAATCTCCTTTTCCTGTACAATTGTATTCGATTAAATATAACTGCCCCATTTGGAAAAGACAGGGAAAAACATGAAAGTGGGACAAGAGGATCTATCAGTAAAATAACTAAAGTAAAACAAGGCAGAGCCTGAGGTCCTGATTCTCTACCTGCTCTTGCAGCTACTCTGCCCCTGCGGGAACACCCTAGAGAGCGGGAACGGACCAGCAAGTCGGGGGCGGGGGGGGGTGCAGTCTCTGTATTTAAAGAGAGACTTTCCTTAGTATAATTCATCTACAACAAGTGGGAAAATTGAAAAGCCATGAAGTTTCACTGCCATTGTCCCATAAATCTGAAATTATAAAGCTAGACGTTCCAAGGATTTTACACGGACAGTTGCTGGGTTGATGTTGTTGGAATTGTATCGCCCACAGCTCCGGATAACAGAAGCTACCTGAAGAGGCATCGCTTAATCCACAGAACCGAGTAGAGCACTAACACAGTCCGCTGGCCTGTCTAGGAAGTTATTTTGTGGGAAGGAAGGTTGGCTTCCCTGGGGTGCAGTGTCCTATGAGCAATTGGGACCCCACAACAGCGAGAGGACATGGATGGCACACATAGCCTCCTATTTATAACCAGTTTGCTAGCAACGGCCGCTGATGAGAAGTGGATCACCACCTGTGCTGGGGAGTTGTGGGATCACATTGATTCTTCTTTAAACCGACAGATGGACGGGAGGTGAGGCTCGTGGGTGTGGCCCAGGGAACCTATGGAGGAAAGTCCCAGGAGGTGTCTGCAGGGTCAGACTCACTCGTGTGCCCGAGCACCTACCCCACCTCACGTTCTGTTCTAAGCCCCTCACATGGATCAACGAATTTATCCATCACCCTACAGAGTTCTACAGATGAGGAAACAGGCCAAGGTTGTTCAGAATTCAAACCCAGGCAGTCTAGTTTCAAAGCCTGTACATTGCTGTTGAACACAATGTACAATACAAATGTACACAATAAACTAAAAGTCCAGTACTTCAAAGTGAACTCAGTAGAGAATGTCCATGGGAAGTTTTCAATTTCCTCCAATAAGTCCAAACTGTGCTCGGATGAAGTCACCTGTCCTATCCTTAACAGTGGCTCAGGCAGATACGGACCTTCCAGATTCCCTCCAGGAGCTGGGGAAGCCCTGTCCTGCCTGGATAAAAGCTGCCCTCCACACATTTGGACGCCCAGCTGCTCCCCAGCCACTGCGGGCTAGCCACCCCTTCTCCAAAGATCCTTCCACCTGGCTCCATGGAATTCAGAATCCATGAACTTAGATGATGAAACAAGCACACATTCATTTTCACCAAGCTCTACTGAAATGCAGCATCCCTTTCCAGCATTTCCATTATTTCCACAATCCTCTATAGTATTAGCGGTATCTGCAACTTGGTCACCAGTAGAAAAAACAGATACTATCGTGTTATATTACAATAACTTCAGATATCATGAAACATCATTATGCTCATCAGCACTTTACGATGTAATCACACTTGCTTCTAGATCATGCATCGAATGTGTTAATAAAGAAGTATATATATTACTATATAAAAATGTTTAAGAATTTTGATAAGTACGTTCAATATAATAGGTTTCTTTAAAATACTATGTTTGTATTTTACTATCTGAATTTTTTTTCTGAGAAGAGCTCTGACGGTCTTCGTGGACGGCCAGAGGCGTCCATAGCACACAGAACAAACAAACGAACAAGACCTGGGGGCTGAGGGGCCTGAGACAAGCAGTGGGCAGCGTCTTCCTCCTTGTCTTTCTCCTTCTTGCTTGCCTGGTCCTTTTCTCTAGGATGGGGACCAGGTGGGGTGCACGAGGACAGCAACAGCCTTCTGCTGAGCTGTGCAAGCAAAGCTGTCCCCTGCATCTGCTCTGAGCCTTCTGAGGGCCTGCGGCTGAGTGTCTGTAACTCCCTAATGTCAGATCCTCGACCCTGCAGAACCGACTCTGGCTTGTCCCCTTTCCATTCCAGCTTCAGCTCTTGCCTCACAAGTGTCTCACACTTATTCACGGCTGGGACCCCCTTCCCCAGAGGCAACCCTCTTTGGAAAGGGCCAGAACATCTCAAGCCAGCTCCTTATCCTCAGGCCCCTAGAGAAAGCTCACCCCTCCATGCCACAAAACCGGTGGGTACACAGGTTGTGTCCTGCTGCCCCTGCCCAAGCTCTGCTCTGCCTCCTTCCCCCACTCTGCAGGGCCCTGAGCAGAAGTGTGCTGGGAGCACAAGCCGAATTGCACCGGATCATGAGATGCCACGCTCCCCCTCTTAGGGGCACCGCCAAGTCTGAACAGTTCCCTTGGTCTCCCAGCTTAGGGCCTTGGCAAGGGCCCTCTCCTCCCCAAGAGGAGGGACAAGCACAGCACCCCCTCCAGGCTGACGGCTCATGCTCCCCTCATTCCCCTGCTCTTCTCCTCCTTCCCAGAAGAGGGGCCAGGGGTGGCGGTGGAGGGAGCCCAGTTGTTTCTCACAGATGGCAACTTGTCCCGCAATTGTTGGCAGCTGTCTTCAGAATATGTGACACTGGATGCCTCTTTTTCTTCAGTTTGGGGTTCTAGTTCCCAATGAGGGCAGCAGGAACAGTCCCACTCACTCAGCATCCTCCTGCAGCAGCAAAGGCTAAGGAGGATGTCCTCCGAGGAGCCATCCACCACATGGCTCCCGGAAGAGACGCTGCTCACCAAATCCCCAACTTCAGTTAAGGATTCCAAGAACCCTCACTCACTACGCAGCTGGGCCAGGCCCCCATAGGCCCTACACTTGACAGGAGCCTGGAGGCAGCCCTCGGCAAGGGCAGGATGAAAAACACAGGCATTTAGGGACAAGATTTCTGCAAGTACCAAGGAAGGCTTCTTAAGAGGAAACTGCCCAACAGAGGGATACCGTGCAACGGATGTCCATTAGCAGTTCTTTCAAAACGTGTTTTCACTATATTTCTACCATTATAATTCATATTCACAAATTCTGGTGAAAGAGTTCATTTTGTGCATTTGGAATAATTCTCCATCCACTTTCCACCCTACTCCATCACATTAATAAAACGCTTGGTCCTGGCCACAGGTCCTAATTACTACCTAGTGATTTGCTTCAGGGTAACCTCGTTAAACACTGAATAAAGAGACAGTGCTACTGCAAATTTTAGCAAACCCTTCAGCTGAGGTGGAATATTGCAGTAAGAGGCTAGGGGGTGCCATCTGCAGTTTGTTCTAGAAATTTCTCCTAGACTGCAAGCGATGGGCTGATTTGTAAACACACACTGTTTCACTGAAACGGCTGGCAAAGGCTGCTCAAAAGCAGTCTGCAGAATTTTCTCATTTGCACCAGAAAATAAATATCCCTTAAGGCAGAATGCCTTGGCACCTTTCCTGTGAAACTTGCCCCAAGCGGCGAGTCAAGGAAATCAGGTGGGAATCTTTCTGCTCAAAGGGAGCCAGGGCGGTCCCCGGGAAGAGGGTGGTAACACACGAACCGAATGCCAGAAGTCACCTGCGCTCTGCTTCCAACTGGAAGTCTAAAAAAGGCACTTCCTGATCGTGGCTGAATGACTCAGTGTCACCGTGACTCAGCCCGCTCCCCGCTTGCTCAGGCGGTGGGAGAATGAGGCCAGATGCTCTGCAGTCGGGACGCAAAGCCGCGGGAACGTGCGCAGCTATTTCGGGCGAGGAACCGGGACTGAGGAGCGCAGTCCGCGCGCGAGCTCAGGAAGTACAAATAGGGCGTTAATGAGAGGAAACGCTCCCCACGCAGAGGCTGCGGCTGAGTCAGAGCCGCTAGAATCCGCCTCTCCCGGAGCTGCGGCGCGCAGGGGAGGGAGGGGCGCCCGGGCCCTCCTGCAGGTGGGTGCGGGGGAGTAGCACGCAGCAAGCCAGCGCCAGGAGAGCGCTGTGTCGAGGTGACCGTGTCCCCCACCCCCGCAGGCACCTGCTGGTCAGGCTGCACCCCAGACGCGGCGTGTACGGGAGACAGGGCTGCTCCAGCACTCACCTGGAGCAAACTCATGCACGAAGCTTCTGCAGGAAGTTGTCTCCCTGGCCTAGGGCTTCACGTTTACCTTGTAGAACAAATACTAAGTTCTATATAGATAAGTTACAACAAATGTTAAATGCCCTGAGTACCCAGGGAACCGTGACCTCCAGGCTGGATGACCCAGAGGAGCTGGTCAAGAGAGGGAGCTGGAGTGAGCGCGTCCGAGTCCCAGAGCAGTGCTCAGGGAGGAAGGGGGATGCGGGCCTCTGGTCTCCATCCCACCTTGGCGGGGCCAGGTGTCCACGTGTGCAGAGGTGTAAGGACAAGCGGAGAGAGTCAGTGATGGACCCAAGAGAAAAAGGTCCTGGAACCAGAATTATTTCAAAAATTGTTCTGAAAAGAGCTGCCTGGGTGGTGGGTGACCTGGCCATTAATGTGGAGGCTTTAAAGAGAACAAGGGGCTTTCGTATCATTTCAGAGCCAGGAGAGGCCTCGCCGTTGGCAGAGAGAGAAAGCTCTTACAAGCAGCAGCATGATCAACGGGGCATAGACAGGAACGTTCATTTTCCAAAAGTTACCAATAGGCTTGTGAAATATTTCTCTCTTGATCTTAAGAGAGAGTCTGAAGGCACTGGTGTGACCCAGGTATGGTTTGGAAGTGGGAGAAGAGGGGGCTTGAGATCTGGAAGCTGACTGCAAACTCGTTATCACTGGGGACCCTAATTATTAAATACTTCCTGTGTGTATATCTTAGCTTCCAAATGATCTGATCCTGTAAGGGGAGATGGGTTTTACCGCCTTATCTCTTCCCAAGGGATCAGGAGAGTGCCTGGAGAAATAAGTGGATGTTTAATAAATGTTTGATTGATTACCTCCACAATGTGTGTCATTTCCTTTTATGAAACCAACAGGGAGACAGTGGAATCAGACAACTACAACTAAAAGGAGGAAAAGGATGAGGAGCTGCTTCTAACAGGGCGTGAAAACATCTTAAATCTGGAATAACCAAGGTTGAAGAGGTCATGAACTCTGAAGAGCATGATCTTGACAAAATCTCAGATACTTAAAAGTGACTCTAGGGGACATCTTTTAATATTGTGGAGCCATCTTCTCAGATCTAATAAGACTAAATGCTTTTTTGCAGTGTGGGAATTAAGTTTAGGAAGGTTGTCATTCAAATAGAAATGATTCAAAGACGGGACAGGAAGTTGTGGAAAGAGGGAGGAAATGACCCGTTGGCCGATACACTTCCCAGGCAGGATTGTGCCCTATGACCTTGCACCCCGGCCCTGCTCAGGGCCTGGATGAAAGAAGACGTGAGTCTGCTTCTTCCTGTGCACACTTCTCATTTAATCTCATCTCTCACTTGGTCTTCAAGGCAACATTTTGAAGTAGGCAGCATTCATGATCCCCATTTGTAATCCAACCCTCAACCCCACTCCCATCTATCGCATACTTGCAGTTTTCACATCTATAAGCTCATTTTACATACAAGTTACAGGTTTCTTTGCAATGATTTTTTTTGCACAGAACATTTCTTAAGGGCTCAATATTATTTATTTCCATTTATCCTGTTCCCAACATGGTACCTGAGAAATGATAAGCATGCAGTATAGGAAGGATGAAGAGATAGATGGGATGGATGGATGGATGGGTGGATGGAAGGATGGATGGAAGCCGTGATAGAATAGGTGGAAGGATGGATCCATGAGGCAGCAGAACAAGCTTCTCCTTCTCCTATAAATTCCTCCTAGTCTATGATTCTGGTTTGGAAGAAATGCAAAGTAAAAATGACCTAGCTTATGCAAATCTCTGGGAGGTGAGATACCTTGACCAAGGTCATGAGTTTGGAAGTGGCAGGGTCAGAATCTGAATTCAGATCTATCTAGTTTCATGAGTACGACAGAATGGCCCTTGGGATCAGATAAAGATTAGGAAGACAGACCCAGCATCTGAGCCCTAGGATGTAAGAGTTCTGATGTGAAATTGATGGTACCCAAAATGAGCATAAGCCACTGTATATTATTTAAAGGACAGTTAGCTGTAACAAAAAAGTGTTTGGGAAGAGCAAGTATATATCTATTAACATAGAAAAGCCCTTGCTTAATAGTTAACTAAATCATTGACTTACAATGCATTCAAGCATTAGAAATGAGAGTGGAAAAATGTTTACAAAGAATGAAGTCGAATCATTTGTTTCTTTTCTGTACCTCACCATCATACTTATCACCATCAAACTAGTACTCTTTCTGCTTCTAAACTGCTTGTCACGGTTGGTCCCGGTGAGATGGAGGAAGTGTTCCCCGGCCTCCCCCGCCTCGAGGCAGCTATCAGAGGACTCAAAGCAGTAATAGCAGACAGACTGGGAAAGAAGACCAGCCTTGGATGCGCCATCAAACCAGTGGGGATTTACCAAAAAGGAATCTATTTTGCTCCTGGCCTCCTGCTATTTGGCCCAGGAGTGGCTACAGTTGCAGGAAGTTTGTGCAGCATGAGGTAAGTAAAGACTCAGTTTTTTGGACAAAGGATCAAAAAGAGGAACCTCAGGAAACTGGAAAGTAATGGGAAGACTATGACGAGGCTAGACCTTGAGAAGGTGAACCCATAAAGTGGTTTATGAACTCCAGAACTCACCTTTGATCTGTGCAGGCAAAGCTCTGACTCTAAAGAGCATGCCAAGGACTTTGAGAACTGGCCACACTGCCCACACCCTAAACAGGCCACAGGGTGGCGTTCACATGGAACAGATCAGCGTAGCCCTGCAAAAATGGATCTGACACTGGAACTATAGACCATGGAAGGTGAGTTGGAACTTGGAGCCTGGATACCAACCAGGTCAATGACCTACAAAAATATGAACATTTTCTTATAGGAGAAAGAGATAAATCTACAGATTCAAGAAGATAAGAGAACCCAATCTACACCCAGACATGGCATAATTGGTTATCTGAAAATTAAAGACAATGGGAAATCTTAAAAGTAACCAAAAAACGACACATTATTTATAGGGGAACAATGATAAGAATGACTGAGAATTTGTTATCAGGAACTACGGAGGCCAGAAGAAAGGGAAGTGAACAACAGTTTTGAATTGCTGAAAGAAAAGAACTGTCATAATTCTGTGTTCAGTGAAAAAAATCCTTCAAGAAGGGAAAATGAAGACATTTTCAGATAAAGGAAAATTCAAAGAACTTGCTGCCAGCAGACCTACTCTAAATGAATTGTTAAAGGATGTTCTTCAGACGCGAGGGAAATGACACAGAGAAAATTCAAAACATCAGGAATAAAGGAAGAAAAATAGAAATGGTAAATATCTGGGTAAATATAATAGACTATTCTCCTCCTGAATTTAAAAAAATATGTCAACATAGTAAAAAATACAATAGGTAAGTTAAAATAGCATACTAGAGAATGTAAATAACTCACACACACAAAAAGGCAGAAAAATAGGAATAAAAAAATGGAAGTAGCAAACAGAAAATGAATCACAAAAAGCTAGACCTAAAACCAAACACACTAATCATTATACTAAACATAAACACAGCATACACATACCAGTTAAGGGACAGATATTGTCAAAATGAATGTTAAAAACACGACCCATTTCATGGCCATGTTGTCTGCAAGAATCTCACTTCAAGTACAATGATATAGATAGGTAAAAAGTAAAAGAATAGAAAAGATACACCATGCAAACAGTAAGCAGAAGAAAGATGAAGTGGTTATATTAATATCAGACAAAGTAGATTTCAGAGCAAAAAAAATAATTGCCACAGATAAAGAGGCACATAGCATAAGATGAAAGGGCCAACTCTCTGGGAAGACACAATAATACTAAATTGTGTGCACCTAACACCAGAGCTTAAAACAGATAAAAGCTGTCCGAACTGAAAGAAGAAATTTAAAAATTTATAACATTAGAAACTTCAATACTCATCTCTCAGTTATTGATAGAAAATTAGCAGAGATATAAAATAACTCAACAATACCACCAACTAAATTGACTCTAATTTACATTCATAGAACAATCTACCCAACATTAGTTGAATATGTATTCAATTGTACATGGGACATTTACCAAGAAAGACCACACCCTAAGTCATAAAATACACTTTAACAAATGTAAGATTATTAAAATCATATATGGTATGTTCTAAGATCATAAGGAAATTAAAACAGAAATCAAAACCAGAAATATAACAGGAAAATCTACAAACACTTGGAAATTAAACAACACACTTCCAAATAAACCATGGATCAAATGAAGTATCAAGGAAAATGAGAAATTATTTTGAACTGAATGTAAACGAAAATACAACTTAACAAAATCTGTGGGATGCAGGAAAATCAGTGCTTAGAGGGAAATTTATAGCACTAAATTCTTATATTAAAAAAGAAAAAAGTCTCAAATCAATTAAGCTTTCACCTTCAAAAACTAGCAAAAGGACAAAGTAAACTCAAGAACATGAAAGGAAATAATAAAGATAGGAGTAAAAAACAAAACAAAACAATGAAAACAGAAAAACAATAGGAAAAATTCAATGAAACTAAAAGCTGTTTTTTTTGAAAAGATTAATAATATTGATAAACTTCTAACAAGCCTGACAAAGAAAAAGACAGAAGATGTAAATTACCAATATCAGGAAAGATATAGAAGACATCACTACAGGTTCAATAGATATAAAGATAGCAAGGGCATACTGTGAACCACTCCACACACATAAGTTCAACAACTTAGAATGAACTAATTCTTGAAAGGAGAAACTATCAAACTTATCCAAGATTAAATAGATAAACGGAATAGTCCTATAACTATTGAAAAAAGGACTTCTAGTTAAAAAACATCCAAAAATGAAATTTGCTGGCCCAGATAATTTCACTGGCAAATTCTATTAAACATTTAAAGAACTGCACAAACTCTACATAATCTCTTCGAGAAAATAGAAGCGGAGGGAATATTTCCCACCTTACTTTTGGACAATGACATTATCTGATAAACAAACCAGACAAAAACAAGACAAAATGAAAGCTAAAAATCAATTTCCCTCACTAACAGAAGCACAAAAACCCTCAATAAAATATTAGCGAATCAAACCCAGAGACATATAAAAAGAATAATACACCATAACCAAGTGAGTTTTATCCTAGAAATGTGAGACTGATCCAATCTTTGATTATCAATCACTGTTATCCACAACAGTGACAGCCTAAAAGAGAAACCTCACATAACCTTGACAGTTGATGCGGAAAAAGCATTTGACAAAATTCAACATCCACTCCTGATTAAAAACCCTCAAGTATAAAGCCATCTATATAAAAACCTACAGTTAACACCATACTTAATGGTGAAAGACTATATGCTTTTTCCTTTGAGTCAAAAACAAGGGAAGGATGTCCTTGCTTACCACTTCTATTCAACATTGTACTGGAAGTCCCAGACGGGGCAAAGAGGCAAGAAAAAGAGAAAAGGGAGTCCAAGTATGGACAGGAAGAAATAGAACTGTCCCTACTCACAGACAACAGGATTGTCTATGCAGAAAATCCTAACAAAGCCACAAAAAGTCCTCCTGGAGCTAGAAAGAGAATTTAGGAAAGTCCCAAGATGCAAGGTCAACACACACACAAATCAATCATATTTCTATAGCTTAGGCACATACAATTAGAAATCAAAATTTAAAAAATAATGCCATTTTACAATGGCTCTAAAAAGTTAAATACTCAGGTATAAATATAACGAAATAGGTACATAATCTGTGTGCTGAAAACTACAAAATGATAATTAAAAAAATCAAAGAAGACCTAAAAGAATGGAAAGACATACTATGTTCATGGAATATAAGATTTAGCAGAGCAAAGATGACAGTTCTTCCCAAACTGATCAATGGATTTAATGCAATTCCAATCAAAATCCTACAATGCTTTTGTAGCTGAATCTCAAATTTATATAGAAAAACAAAGAAACTAGAATACTAAAAACAATTTTGAAAAGGAAGCACAAAGTAGGAGGGAGGAATCACACTAACTGATTTTAATACTTAACTTTAAAGCTAAATTAATCAAGACAGCATAGTGTTGGTGAAGGCAGTCACATAGGTCAATGAAACAGAATAGCCCAAAAACAGAACCAAAGTAGTCACTTAATTTTGACAAAGATGCAAAATCAATTCAATGAAATTATAGCCAGATATCTATGGCCAACTAATTTTTGACAAGAGTGTCACGACCATCCAATGGGGAAAACATAGTCTCTTTAATAAATGGTGCTGTGACAACTGGATATCCACATGCAAAAGAATGAAGTTGATCCCTTATCTCATGCCATATACAAAAATTAACCCAAAGTGGATCAATATCCTAAATATAAGAGCTAAAGTCATTAAACTTTTGGAGAAAAATATAGGAGCAAATGTTCATGATTTTGGATTTAGAAATGGATTCTTTGACTTGACATCAAAATCATGAGCAACAAAAGAGAAATAGATAAATTGTACTTAAAGAAAATTCAGAAATTTCGTGCATCAAAGGACATTATCAAGAAGTAAAAAGACAATCCACAGAATGGAAGAATATATTTGCAAATCACATATCTGATAATGGTCTAGTATCCAGAATACATAAAGAACCCTTACAACCAAACAACAAAAAGACAAACAACCCAATAAAAATAGGCAAAGGACTTGAACAGACATTTCTTGAAAGATGTATAAATGCATAATAAGCACATGAAAATATGCTCAACATCACTAGTAATTAGGGAAATGCAAATGAAAACCACAATGAGAGACTACTTCACACCCGGTAGGAGGGCGATCATCAAAAAATGGAAAATAAAAGTGTTGGTAAAGATATTGAGAAATTGGAGCCCTCATATATTATTGGTGGGAATGAAAAATGATTCAGCCTCTATGGAAAACAATTTGACAGTTCCTCAAAAAGTTAAACACAGAGTAACCATAGGACTCAGCTAGGTAACCACTCCTAGGTGTATCCTGAAGGAATCAAAAACAAGGACTCAAATAAATACATGTACAAACATGCTCATAGCAGCACTACTGACAACAGTCAAAAGGTCAAAACAGTCCAAACGTCCATCAGTGAATGAATGGATAAAAAATTGTGCCATGTAGATACAATGTAAATTATTTGGCCATAAAAATGAATGAAGTAATTATATACGCTATAACATGGATGAACCTTGAAAATATTATGCTAGGTGAAAGAAACTAGACACAAAAGTCACAGATTGAACAATCCCATTGTATGAAATCCAGAGCAGGTAAATCCATAGAGGCAAAAAGACTGATGGTTGCCGGGGGCTGGGGGGGTCACCGCTGAGTGGACACTGGACTTGCTGTGATGAAAAGGTTTTGGAACTAGATGTAGGTGGGGGTTGCACAACATTGTGAACGTACTAAACCGTTCACTTTAACATGGTGAATTTTCAGTTATGTGAGTTCATTAATTAAAAAAAAAGTTTTAATGGATTACAAATCTAAATGTAGCATATAAAACTATAAAACTTTTAGGAGAAAATCTAAGTAACCTAGGGTTAATCAAAGAGTTCTTAAACATGCTACCAAATACATGTCCCATGGAAAAATATCGATAAATCAGAGGTCATCAAAATTTAAAACTTTAGTTCTGTGAAAGATACTGCTAAGAGGCTGAATTTGCAAATCTCATATCCAACAATTGACTTGTAACCAGAATATCCAAAGAACTTTCAAAACTCAACAATATGAAAAGAAACAATTTAAAAAAGAAGCAAAGACTTAAGAGATTCTTCAAAAAAGAGGATTTACCGATGGCCAAAAAATATGTGAGAAGATGTTCAATATCCTTGGCCATTAGGGAAATGCAAATTGAAATCACGGTTAAATGCCACTACATACTTATTAGGACAACTAATATAAAGATAGTGACAATACCAAACATCGGTGAGGATGTGGAGCAGTTGGAGCTCGCCTACAATCCTGGTGGAAATGTGAAACAGTACACGACTCTGGAAGATAGTTTGGCAGTTTCTTATAACGCTAAACAGACACTTACCTTATAACCCAGCAATCCTAGTCCCGGGGCATTTACCCTAAAGACATAAAAACTTATGTTCACACAAAAACCTGAACATGAACGTTTATTCTCTATTCATAATCACCCAAAGCTGGAAAGAACCCAAATGTCCTTCAACAAGCAAAGAGAGAAATGAAGTGTGAGACATCCACGAACTGTAATCCCACCAAGCAGTAAAAAGGAATAAACTATTGATACCCACAACTTCCAGGAATGTCAAACGCGTTATGCTGAGTGAAAGAAGAAAGTCTCAAAAGGTTGAACACCATTATTCCATTCTTGAAGAGACTCGACTACAGCAAAGGAGAGGTCTGTGGTTGGTCGCCAGGGTTGCGGTGGGTATGTGTGTCACTACATAGCAAGAGCTTGAGGGGGTTTTGGTGTGATGTGACTCTTCTGTGTGTGATTTTCATTATGGTCACACGAACCTGTACATACGTTACCATTCATAGAACTGTACGTCACAATAAGTCAGTTTTACCGTAGGTTAATTAAAAAAAAACATAAAAACTGCTTTCAGAATAACAAATAAAAAATGCACAGGATTTGAATGTTGAGATTCAAAGTATCATATTTTCTTCTTTGTACTTCCCTACATATACCAAATTGTATATGACAAATAATAATTTGTGATGATTCAATTTTATACACAGAAACAAAATGCTCTAACATGGCTACCATATGCAGACGTTTAATATTTCTCAGTAACTTCAGTAAACCCTAAGCCTAATGATTTTAGTTTTCTTCTCTCCTACCCAGTCCTATTTATTAAGGAATGCAAACAACCCTTTTGCATCAGTTTCATGAAAGATGGGAAGGAGGCAACTGAAACCAGACCTTGCCGGACGTCTCCTGATCGGGGGTCATGTTTGCAGGTTATCCTATTCTGTCCTCACTGCAGCTGCACCAGGCACAGCCACCAAGAACAAGACAATATTTAGAGCTTTCTCTTGAGTACGCAGTGTCATAGTCATTCTCCATGGATCATATTTTGATCAAGTTTAAACTGAAGCTTAGATGACCAGGGAAAAAGAAATCTGCCATCTTCTTTCTTTTCTACTTTATGTAAGACATGGAATCCAGTCTCTGCTCCACACCCCTCCATCGCGTAACTATCATCTCAGTTCTAACCCCCAATGGATCCACTTTTAATGGCTGGATAGGTGTGTTATTTATCTCTGTTTATCTTGTATCTAACCAGTGCTCGAAAAGTGGCAAACTCTCTCTTGGTATATACACAACAAATGAAGAGATGGGCGGATGGATGACGGCTGCCTGGATGGACAGAAGGAAGGGATGGGGGAGGAAGAGAGGGAGGGAGAGTGGAAGGAGAAGACCAATCTTTTTTCTTTGTCGTCATTTCTGTGAAGTACACACAGTCCAGGACTCTTGTTTGGAAGAAGTGCAAAATGAATATGATCTAAGGTATGCAAAGCTTACAAATTTATTAGTGGCTTGTGCAGTAACTTTTCTTTTAATGTTTCTGTGGCAACACTAGCAACAAATTAATAAAAGCTTAATTTTTATACAAATAGTTTTATTACAAATTTGAATTTTAAAGAAATACACATTTAAAGAAATTACATAAAAGGCCTTAGTAGTCTTAAAAACGTTTGGAGACCTTTAGTGAAATGTCATTTCAGGCATAGTGGTCCAATTCTGCTCTCCTGCAATCCGTCCGCTGCCCTGCTGAAGTCTGAACACAGCTCGTGAAAAACCAAGGAGGCCGCCTGAATGTGCTCACGTGTAAAAATACTGATACTCTGATTCAACAGAGCTGTTTTCCACACCAGCCTGCAGAATGCGGAAGACTAATAAGATGAAGGCCTTTTAAGGTTGTCGCTTTTGAAGTCAAGTCGTTCAGTTTGTGATTAGTGTTTAAAACCCTGAAGATATTTAATACAGAATAAAAACAATAAGCTCCAAGTACATGTTTCACTATAATAGACACCAGTCAGGAACCCGGGTTTGGTTTTGGCAATACACGACTTTTGGTTTGGAGGTGAACAATGAAAACCGATGCTGCACATTCAATACCCTAGTGTTTAAAAATCTATGTTAAAGGACAACACAGTCTTTCAAAGGAAGAAACTATGTAAGCTTTATTTTAACAGTGGAAATGAAACTAAAACTTGACCTGCCTAATTGCTGACATCTATATAAATTACTAAAATATATATATATTTAATTTCTGCCTACTTTTGGACCATCTTTACTCCACAGGATATTCGTGATTTCTGCAAAAGCAGCTGCATAGTACCACACAGAGCAGAAAGGTCTAAATTTATATTTGGGGGTTGGAAGATATGGCTGCTGAGCCCATAATTCCATTTGGAGGTTCGAGACACCGTTTTTACATGATTATCATTTGTACAGACCAAGGGACCTGAATTTTGAAACAGCTAGACAGTGATATAAACAAACATCTCATCTGGGGGTGGAGAATGAATCTATTATAATACAAGAATGAAAACGGGCATTCAAACAGTATGGAAGGCCCCGCACACCTTCGAGCACCCTTTGGTTTTCTGATGGAGTTCTCACTCTACACATCAGTGCACTGGATTGGAGAACAGACTTATATTTTTATTTCATCAAAAGTGCCATTTGGTATGTCACTATTGACAGCTTATCGCGGTCTTGGTTTCTCCTTCAGCAAGTAGAGGCCAACGAAGCAGGGTGGGTTAGTTACGCAGATTCCTATAAGGCACTTTACGGTTTTCATATTGGACAGTGAGGTACACAGGATATATTTCTAGGGTTCGTTGCTGTTAAAAAAAGGAGAAGGGAGGAGGTGGGAGTAGCACCATGTTGTGACGTTAGCTGAGCGCCGGGCTTCATTATGTTCTTCTCATACAGACTTGGCAGCGACTGACGTGCGTGCGCAGCTCCCCAGCCTTCAAGGTGGATGGCGTGGGCTTCCTAAAATGCAGCACAGAGACCAACGGCTGTCACCTCACCGCTCGGCAGACAGGAGGCCAGGTCCTCAGCCCTCCCACCTCCTTGGAGATCTCTAAGGGATGGGATGAGGACGGGCCCCCACCCCAGGACAGACAGTGACCAGAGCTCACCCTGCCTCTGAGCGGGCGGGCGCTGTGCTCGTGGTGGGCCTTCAGAACACACGCAGCGATGCAAGTCATCATCTGCATGCCCCATCCCTGGGCCCTGGGTGGGTGACGTGCCCAAGCGCACACAGCGAGTGAGGACAGAGCAAAAGGCACCCCACGTCTGCCTGGCTCCGGAGCCTCCCCCACTCCCCACTGCACCGCCCTGCCTCCCTGCCCGCCGTTCAACCCTCTGTCCTCTCAACTTCGGCACAGCCTCGGCCAGGAGAGATGGTGCCCTCTCTGCGACACCTCACACCCCTCAGTGCTCGTTACGTCACCGTTGATGGAATGATGAGCAACAAATCTGGAATAATCAACTAGACCTCGAAAGACTTTTAGAAGTTTGGAAGGGTTTATGTGCAGGTGGTCTGACTGGAGACCAAAGAGAGGGGACGACATTCAGTGCCCCAAATGCTTCTTGATCCCAGGAATTCCCTCTTACTTTGATTGTTGGAAAGGTGAAGTCTGAACTAAAGCTGGCACTAACCAATTCTATAAAATTAAAGTAGGCATATAATAAAAGCACCTTGTCATAAAATTGAGGCTGCTTATTTTAGCAGCTTTTGGTGAAAATCCTAGTACCCCCAATTAATTACTTAAATTAATGGGATCTTATCGCTAATTTTGTTTAAGAAAGCATTTTATTTCATTGTCCTATGCTGCTGTTAAAAAAAAAAAAAAACCCCAAGATTACCTATTACCCCTACAACGAGAAGCTCCAGGAGCTGACACACGTACAAAGTACTCATTTCGGCAGCTAAATTCTATCTGTAGAGATGATGTCAAGCTCCCAGTTGCCTACAACGTCTCGTGTGAGCTACCAACTAGACACATGGTACTTTTTTGATGCTTAAAGAATTACTGGTAGCGAGCATGTTGCTTCACCTTTTATGATCTAAGCTAGAAAGAGGATCATAGCAGAGTTCCAGAAAATTCTCTCCAAAAAGGTAAAGACGAAAGGCTTATCTCCAGGGGCGAGAAGCATTTATTTCAGGAATGAACACTGAGTAATTGTTCAGGCTCCCTCGGCCCCCTGTGGCTGCTCCAGCAGGGGCTGCAGCTGGCACTCAATAGAGGACAGAGGACTCATTATGTGGTCCTGTCCATTACAGACTGGGCCCGGCTCCAAATTAACTTCTACAAGGCCGGCAGCCACTTGGGACAGTTGTTTTAAAGGTGAAATTTTGGTAATGGAAAAGAAAGGAAAGGCTTCCCTATCGATTTCAGCTGCATTTGTGCTGAAATTAATTTTTATTTGCGCAGATCTAAAAACTAAAGTCTTGTTAAGTCACTCGGAACTCAGACAACACGTACACTAAATTCGGCATCATAAACGCTATGAAAATGAACGCTGTTCACTTTCCTCTCTGAGTGTTAAATATACACTATTTTAAAATGCCCTGTTGGAAGATTTTAGTTGCTTTAATTACACGGTAGTGGATTCACCTAGAAGAATAAAGAATGACCCTGTTCCTTTCTCGGTTCTTCAGTCAATGGAAAAATGAAGCCTGTCGCCTAAGCTCTGCCTTTGAAAATCCTCTCGGTTATCTGCCACAGGGAGCAGAATCAGAGATTCATGGTGACGTGTGGAAGAAGGATTCCTAATTATTGCTTTATAGCTATCTTTGAGCCTTTGCAATGGAAGGTATATGGATCATGGATGATTAAACTTAAAAGTCAGAAAGGGGACGGGGCCTTCAGAGACAGGGGCGTCCGACTTACTTGAACATCTCGCTCCTCTCGATAGTAGCAAGCCAAAAGCTGTAAGCGTTTGCATAGTAATTACAAGTCCCACGGCCGTGGCACTCGATGAAGGGCGCACTTCTAAACTCTTCCAGACAGGAGCCGGGGGACGCCAGGGCTTGACCAGAACCTTCGGCACCAGCGCTGGTGTGCTGCGGAACAAGGGTGAGCGTGAGTCCGAGATCCCCTCCCCACAGACCAGGAGAGAGCTGCACGTTCTCAGGGTGGGGCCAGGATGCCCCTTCCAGAAAGCCGGTTCTGTCTGCCTCCTGTCCCCACGGAACACACCGGTGCCCACACTGCCCGCGGCCTGCAAGCAGGACCCTGCTCCGCGCACTGGGCACAGCAGTACTCCACACAGCGCCAGACATCAGCCAGCCGCTCCACCCCACACAGGAGATGACCAGTCCAGCTTCATTAGAACTTAAAGAAATGCTGTCATCCCTATGTATTATTTTTGAAACACTGAAACCACTTCTAACTTGGGATATGAGACAACAGCCAAATTGTGCAAATAATTTTGGAACCAACTGATGGGAAATCAGACCTTCCAAAGAAAATTATTTAGGATAATCAAAATCCTATATTTGCTATATTAGATGCTATATATCCTCTTATAAGGTAAAGAATAATCATCCATTTTTTTCTTTAAAAAGAGAAAACTTAAAAAAGAGAAAGAGAAAAAGAACCTTTGCAACTTTGTTAAATTGCATTTTGATCTAACAGAGTCCAGTTGGATCTTTCTCTACTCAGAAACCAAGACATACAAGGAAGGACCCACACACGTGAGAAGACATTAAAAACATCCCCACGACTACAACAGACCTGAGAAACTGGAATTTCAGAGCCACAGGGAGCTCTGAGGACAAAGCTGAATCCGTCGATGTCCAGATGAGGCCTTGAGGGCCCTAGATCAGTCTCAAGGCAAGGCTGAGATGGGAACAGGGATCTCCAGACTGCCAGCCCAGAGCCCAGAGACTGAGAAGCGAGGGCACCTTGCTCTCTAGGACATCATTTCTTTGATTTGCTCTTGATTCGGGGAAATTATAGGTAATCACTGTTTCAGATCTACACATGACACCAGCATGAGGCAGGGGTGGTGACCAAATGCTTTCCTGTGGTTCCTCACTCCTTGGGTCAGGGGCTGCTTCTGTCATACTGAGATTCCACTTGGTACTTCTCATGATTATAGTCAAAGAACCCCCATCTACCTTGCAGTCAAAATTGTGTTACATCACTGTTAGCGTCTTGATTTCTGTACCTCTTTGGCTTTCTTGCTAGAGTCACAGTGCAGTATCTAGAATTATCAAAGCAACTCGCTATTTTTGTTGTTGTTGCAAATTCTTTGGACCTGCTGAAGAGTCTAAACGCAGAATAAACAACCCAGGAAATCTCATGATCAAAGTGGAATACACACATAAGCATTTTAAGTGCTGTTTTCCTGGAAACTTCTACACTTGGAGTAACTTACAGCAGAAGAAAATAGTTATGAAGCCACTTTCCCTGTCAATGAAATAATAAGGCTAACGATCACTTGAGGTCAAAATGTGCCACCCGGCCCCACCTGGGGGTGTGAAGCTGGGCCCTGCTCACAGCAGTGACGCAGCAAGTCACTGTGTAGGGTTGTTTACTGGGAGTTACTCCAGTACACCCCTTACAAGTTCAAAGCTTTTATATATTCAATCAATACTTTAAATTGAGACAATAAAATAAAATAAGAAGCTACAATGGGATCTCAAATAGGTACCATGTTTCCTGTTTTAATTGGCTTTTCAGGGGAAGGGAACATCCAGGGGGCCTGGCATCTGGGACAGCAGGGTGATGGGAGAGCAGTCTCACCCTACGTGAGGGCACTCGAGCTCCCGGACACCGGCCTGGAGGAGGCAGCACACCACCAGCCAGTCCTCCGCTGCTCTCTCCTGACTCAAGCTTCTGCTTTAAGGCCTGGGTGGGTTTTAGAAAATGCGTACCCTCCATGTGTACGCTCTTTCCCTCTTCTCCCTGAGAGACCCTCTGACTCCAGGAAATCTCATCGTGTCGTCCCAGCTACCTTGTCCCAGAGAAGCCAGTCCTGAGGCAAGAGAGGGCTCTGGCCAGATGCTGGAGCCACTGCTGTCCCCAGTGGAGCAGGCCAGGCTCCTGGGGATGCTTTGGCGGTGATGAGGATTTTTAGGCTGCTTAATTTTAAAACGGTTTATGACAAGGATTTTTAGGCTGGTTACTTTTAAAACTACAGATAAGAAGCAGACTCCGAGGAGCGGAATTTGCTTGCTCTTTGATCAGAGACAGTTGCATTTGTGAAGGAAATCTCCATGCCTCCCTTTCTGTGCCAGGAGGAAGGGGAGGTGGCCTTATCTCTGGAAACTCTTAATGGGGAAGGCAAGAACTTAAGTTGTTTACTGTCTGGCAACCTCATGTAACTGACCCCCCCACCCCAAAATCATCCTTTGTCTTTAGTTGAAGATAATATTTGAGCAGTGATTTCTGCCATTTACTCAATCCGGTTTGATTCTTATCTAAAAGTGGTGGGACCGCCCAATGGCCGGACCCTACCGGCACTGGTACCATTTTAACTTTTTTTCTTTGTCTCGTAAAGAGATGACTCACATACCTATGCCTTAAATTTAGCCCTAACTCTCAACTCGGGGCAGCAGCAGGAGCTCTGACTGCCCGTGGGTCCTGTCCCCACGCACCAGCTCTGCCTGCCCATGGGTCCTGTCCCCATGCCAGCAGGGGCAGCAGCAGCGGCTCTGCCTGCCCATGGGCCCTGTCCCCATGCCAGCAGGGGCAGCAGCAGTGGCTCTGCCTGCCCATGGGCCCTGTCCCCATGCCAGCGGGGGCAGCAGCAGTGGCTCTGCCTGCCCATGGGCCCTGTCCCCATGCCAGCGGGGGCAGCAGCAGTGGCTCTGCCTGCCCATGGGCCCTGTCCCCACGCCAGCGGGGGCAGCAGAAGCGGTAGCAGCAGAAGCTCTGACTGCCCATGGGTCCTGTCCCCATGCTATTCTATACTATTCTCTAAATAAAAGAGCACTACTGCCAGATCTTAAGAGTCTAAGAAATCTTTCTTTCGACTCCTCGGCTCAAAGACCCCGCATCAGCGGGATCACCGGAGTGAGGCAGGAGATGCCTGCACAGCATAGTTCAGGCAACCGAGAGGTGGCAGCATTCGGAGAGAGGCGGCGGGGGCGTCAACGGGCAGCTCTTCCAGGAAATGCTGAGTTTCCCAAAATGCTTACCATCACAAAGGAATAGCCAATCCAGAGCGAGGACCAGCCACTGGGGCACTGCGGGATCTGAATGGTCTGGCTGTGCACGGCCATCACCATGGCTGGCGCCTCACACACTGCACACCTGGAAGGTACCAGAGCAAAGACACTCAGCACAGCTGAAGGGACGGCGCAGGACAAAGCCTTTATTTGTTCGTTCCTTTCCCCATCATTGGCACTCACTCTCTTCACTCGATCTTTCTGATTCAATTACATGTTGATCACATGGATAACGGCCCAGTGCTTGGACCCTGAGGGTGAGAGCCTTCTTGTCGGTTTTACAAACCCATCTCAGTACTAAAATATTAAATTCAAAAACAGGTCCAACGCTTGTTATTTAACCACCTGTTTTGTTAGAAGAAGAAAATCGGAAGGCCCAGTTGTAACAGTGGCCATCTCCCGGAGGGGCTGGGGCTACAGGTGACTTTTGTTTTCTCCTTTGTGCATTTCAGCGTTTTCCAATTTTTCAACAATCAGCATGTATTTCAGCAAACACAGTTAATTCTTAAGAAAAAAGAGTTGGTGACCAAGTGCTACCACTTCCGGAATGTAGAAATTTGTTTTCAGCTATGAATCCTCTTCAATATAAGAAATACATTTAGTGAAGCAGAGTAACTAAGACAAATAATGCACGTGAGGCTGGATGGCCACAGAAGCCTCCTCCAGGAGACTCGTTCCCGACCCGGCGCCAGAAGACCAGGGACGGCCCTGGGCAGACGCTGTCAGCAGGGCCACTGCAGCTGGAGTAAGTCCCAAAGGACCCTCCCCAGGGTAGGACGCTTCCCAAGCCAGGCTGGCTCACACTCAGCCGCTGGGAATGCACTCAAGAATAAATTAAAACAATGCAGTGTTCTGACTCAGACCTGCTCAGCTAAGGGAACCCTTTGATGGTGGGGTAATGTTTTGTAAAAAAAAAAAAAAAAGAAAAAGAAACAAAACATTAAACCCCAGCAGTAAAATAATTACATTCAAGTCAGAAAATGAACAGAGTGTTAACAATGCTGATAAATGACTATAAATGGTGCTAATAATTACACCTAGTTAAGCTGGAACATTTGCATGAAAATGGATGAGGAATGGGAAGAGGGGCCGAAATTAGTCATTCGAGTTTCCGTGGACGGTGTGTGTGTGTGTGTGTGTGTGTGTGTGGTGTGCAATTTTCTATTTTATTCACACAAATGCAGTTGAATTAAAAGACTCTGTTAAACAAGAGTTACTGAAATTGGCCTCACACATCTGCCACCATCTGTCTGCCAGACGCAGGAACAGAAACGCAGCACAGAGCAAAGCGCTTCATTCCAGGCTCTCTCTGGGCTGGGGGGGATTCAAGCGGCTGACGAGAAGGTGGTGCTGACCCCGTCAGATGGGGGATGAGGGACCCGGAGTCACAGATTTCAGGAGCAGTATGGTCCCTTAAAACTCATACAGTCTAATTCCCCATGTTATTTATGAAGAAACTGAGGCCATGCTTAGCTGTGTCAAAGCCAGATCCAGAACTCAGTTCTCCTTGCTCTCAGACCAGTGGTCTTTCCACTAGAATAATTAAACAATTAGTAGTTTTATGATGACTCTTGTCATCATAGAAAGCCAGAAAGTGCTTAGAAAACTTTGCCCTACTCTCAGGACAAAAGCAGAAAAGTTGCTACCTTTTCTGCTTTTTAAAATGAACAATTTGGGGTTATTAAGTCTTTCTAAAATTAAGCTTTAGAACCTCCCCAAAGGGAAGACCTCAGACGTAACCTGTCAGTCCTGAGAAGTCATCACAAGCCATTAAGTTAAAGTGACCTGGAAAGCCGTGTGCTCAGAGCCAGGAGAAACGGGCAGCATTATCACAGAAGGGAACGCGAGAAGAAGCCGCAGGCTTGACGGATGGGACTCCTAAGGTCCCTTCACGCTGAGTTTCTATGGGTCAGTCAACAGACAGATGTGAAAACCCAGAAATGTATACTACTGGGCCATTTAAACATCTCCTGCGTGCAGAACCAGGGGTGTCTGACTGAAGTAACGCGTCCACAGAGAAAAGCAAATCTAAGACACAAGGCTTCTGGGGACCCGTTCTGGGAATATGGCAAATGCATGCCAGAGGCTGCGTCCTCAACCAAATCAAGGCCAAGTGCCCATTTTATCAAGAAGGTAAACAGAAAACAAAAATGAATAACACATGGTCTACCTGTTGTCCAAGGAAAGCTAAACAAAAACACAAAGCTGGTTAGTCTTCCTTCCCCATCAGGCACAAAAATGTCAAAACAACAGTCGACAGGCACTCAGTGACACGTAAAGCACTGTCTGTTTTGAAAGGGGGCACTCTGGAAGTGCAATGAATGAGTTTTCCCATTTTAAGACCCGTAAAATAAGTCTTCTTATAACTCAAAATAAGAATCAAAGAAAGCCATCAGGAGATATTTGAGTGTAAGGCAATCAAAAACCTACAATTTTCCTATTTATCAGGCGTCTCTCAGACTTGCTGTTCCAGGGTTCTAGGTGGTACGGTTTTCTTAATAAGACTATGATCTCCCGGGACCTGCCTTCCCACATGCCGGAGCCACAGACACCATAACCGGCCAGTCTTCCCCAAACTGGCAGCGATCATCAAGTGACTGATGGCCAACGACACTGCTGCACCCATGCAGGGGCTCCCGGCTGCTTATTTCTTTAAAGGGAATACAGAAAAGCTAAATTTTTTCTCACTCTCACTTTCCTGAGGCAAACCTGTCCTGCCTTGTTATTCTTTTCAGCTTTTATTATCGTAGTGTGTAAAAAGTAAAATTATAGAATAGCTTCTTAGTCACATGAATTCATACATTTGCCACGTTTCGGTGACTTCTGAGTGGAGCTAAGGAATCAACTTTTAATTAGAAGAAAGAGGTAAAGATAGGACTGCCATGTACTTTTCAGTCACAATAACTTCAATTTTCCAACTTATTTCCTACCAGGCAGACTCTCGGGGACCTGAAAATATTCTGCAGACACTAATTATTGTGGAAAGCACTTAATTTGGGAAGTCGCTCAGTCAAACACATGCGTTCTCAATGGGTACAGTGTCACCAAGGAAGCAAAAGTTGGTGGGGGAATATGAGAAAAACCTTAATATGTACACATTTTCTGTATGCAGTAAATCTGTATAATCTTTTCATGTTGGAAGCACAGGCATAGAGTACGTCTGTGGTATTACAATTTCATGGGGACCACCTCACAGCCATATTTGAATCTCTCCATTAAGTGCCACTGAACTGTACATCCAAAAATGATTAAGATGGTAAATTTTCTATTATGTGTATTTTACTACTAAAAATAAAAACTTTAAAAAAAATTTTTTTAATTGGGGACATTTCAGAAAGCAAATGTCTTAAAAGGCTCCCTAGGGAGGTAATTATTTAAGGGAAAAAGGTTGAGAATGCTGGTTTAATGCTTGGGATCCAGCAACATTGCTTCGCTCATAGGAGGAAAGGCCACCACCACAGGGAGTCACCTGCAACACGAATTCTGTCCCGAAGCTGGGCGTTATCTCAGCATGGTTTTGCAGTGTAATTTTTAAAGAGGATAAATGACTTTTATATCAAATTAATTTTTGTGGCTGATTTCTGTTACAAAACTCAGATTTCACAATTAATAAACTGAATGGCAATGGATTGAATGTTTTGGGGAAATATGAAAAAAAGAAACCCTCTGTCTAGACTACAAGCAATTTTTCTTCTTCAGTTACACATTTGCTCCTACAAACGCTTGACGCACCTGCTAATAAATGGCCTAATATTGTCCCCAGTGATGGGCGCCATGGACATGGGCATGGGCTCAGGGGTGGACAGCCAGTAGGAGTAATCGTTCCGGGAGGCGAAGTTGCAGACGTTGTTGATGTTGCAGAAGAGGAAGGGCATGGTGCTGAACTTGCGCAGGCAGCTTCCAGCCGTGCCTAGAGGCACAGGAGAGAAGACAATGGGAGGGATCGCATTAGAATTCACAGTCCACCTCTATGCAAGACGGATTTGAGCTGCCTAATCACGAAAGACATATATCTGACATAGACATTAAAATGGAACTAAAAATGTTTTAAATTACAGGAAGAAGGAAGGAAATATACCAAATAGACTAGTACGATGGTAAATGAACATTAAATTTAAAGGGATTAAGGCAAAAGGGAAACTACGAAGAATTATGTAGGATATTTTGATTAAAGGAAACAAACCAGTTTATCAGTAAAGAGAAAGCTTTTTCTAGGACTGGATTCTAGAAGGAATTTAACTGGGGCTCCTTGTACAATGGACAAGAACACAGTGGACAATGTCTTTAATGATAGTTTTGCCCAAAACGCAGAGATCTCTTTATATAGCTGCTGCTATTTCCAGCCTCAATAAAAGTTAGAGGTCCCTGACATTAGGACATAGTCTGGTGGGGGATGTCTACAGGAGACTAAGAAAATGATGACAGATGTGCAGCCTTCTACTGATCAAACTAACGGGGGCAGAGCTTAGGATATGCAGAGAAATTTGGAGCAGGATAACATGGACATATTTTAAACAGAGCAACAGTAAAGCTGCCCTATTTTAAGAATTTCGGTGCAAACTGTTAAGTGTGTACTCCAGAAATCTTGCTCCTACTTGATAATTTGAAGGAAAGATGAAAAGTTTTATTAATTTAAAAACTTTCAAAGATTCAGCTTTTACATTTTCTTGGCTTCTCATCAGTAATATGGTAGTTCATTTGGTCAGGATGGAGTGACATACGGCCAAGCCCTCCTTTCATTAACTAGGTCTTCGTGGCACCCTGAACTGAACACAGACTGAGCACCGAACGCAGAAACCCACGTTAGATGAATACAGGCATGTCTAGCTGTCTCACCCAAGTCCTGCCCGTGGGCCCGCTCGTTGCCTTGCACGTAGAGCAGAGAGTACCCGTGGTAAAGGATTTTGGTTCCAGGAGGACACTGTGGATCATCTATTGTTTGACTGTGCCTGGTCACAAGGAAGCCGTGATCAACAGACGGGGTGCCCGGGGGCCCCATGGATCCTGGCAGTCCATCAGGGCCTGGCGGGCCCGGAAACCCTCTCGGACCTGGAAGACAGAAGAGAATTAGTTTCCCTAGTCACAAACAGGTTCCCCTGAAAGGTTTCAAGCAGGACTAACCACACACAACCACCCACCTCCCTCACAGTGTCTTCGCTTTTCCTTTTACAGACCAACTCGGGACGTTTTACAAGCACAGAGCTTGGCGCAAAGCAGATGCTCAAAAAATTGAATGCAGTGAATAAATGAAATATACGAAAAGGAACATATGAATAAATGGAGGAAATGATGTGATTCTGTGCATGTCTTTCATATAGCATTTGGGGGGCTCCCCTAAGCGAGGATTATTACAGAATTAATAAAACAACCTCCTTTTAAGGGCGCTTCCTGTCCACAGCCACCCAAAGCCGGAGCCTGGAAGTGGAGCAGTGAGGAAGCTCCCGGGCAGTGGGTCCTTCCATCCTTGGGTAACTCTGCCGCCCACAAAACTGTTCACAGACCTCCTGCTGGACTGGGCCCCATCCGTTAGCCGACGCCCTCAGTCCTCGGCATCTCATTAGGGGCGATCGGATTCCTGCTTTCTCAGGAAGCAGGCCAACTCTATCTCATGCTGGACAGCCGCCTTTTGGCCAACACTGGCTCTACTACCTACTTCCCTTGTCCACTGCTGAAACAGAATTTCTGTCGCTGCAGCTGGCTTCCCTCACAGGAAACCACACAGGACCACCACTACTGGCCTTCTTTCAACTACATCTGGAAACACTGTGCTGGGATCAACATCTCTCTCCACAGAAGACATGACAACCTTTAACTCTTCTGTAGGATCTTATTTCTTCTAAGAAACAGACTTCTTTGGAAGTCTTTCAAGGGACATTCTCCATTTCGTTTTGCAGGTTTCTGCATGCCTGAGCCTACTGCTGGGAACTCAAAGATGCAGGTAGAGGGTAATTAGGTTGGGAGCCCACAGCAAACCTACCAGGAGGTCCAAAGGGTCCTGTCTCTCCCTTCTGGCCAGGGGCACCGTCAAACCCGGGGATACCTGGTGGTCCAGGTAAGCCCACCAACCCCGTCACACCTAAAGGAAAGGAAAAAGAATTCACGATCCCATCCTGGATAGCAGCCAGCTGTACCTCTCCCGTCCCTTTCGAAACATCTTTTGTGACCCCTGGGAGGCAGGCTCAAGGCTTAGACTGCAGAGGAGAAGTCTGCCCAGAGACCCATGTGCTGCTTCTGTGCGAAGCCTTGGACACCCTCTGCAGAGGCAACGGCCAAATTCCCATCCGCAGGCCGGGGGCTTCGTCGTCCAGTTCAGAGTTCTCCCGGCTTCTTGCTGTTATTGTTTGGCAGGTAGTTTTGGATAAGGCAGTCATGTGGGGGGTGGGGAGAGATCTGACAGATTTTTGTTTCCTCAATCATGTTCCCCTCAGCCATATTCTGGCATCTCAAATAATTTTCAGGCGACGGATATATGACATGGATAGTTTTTCTGTTTTCAGGTGTACAGTTTATTTATTTAAGTTTAAACTTAAATTTTCATGGATGCTACTTTTCGACTCTAAACGTTTTCATTCTCCTTTATTTTCCACCCACCCCTCCCCTACTGCTCTTGAAATTGGAAGTGTTTGGCCCAAAGCAGCAGCAGGATTCTAGACCCAGGCATCGCACAACTACAGGGATTCGCACAGATCCCTGCCAGCTGGGTGGGGCTTCCGGGCGGCTGCCAAGGGCAACGACTCTCACAATTCTAGACCGCTGCTTCCTGCTGTCCCTCGTCTCTAGCTAGGGAAAGACGAACTGGTTCCTGCAGCCCATGTCCTTCTAAGGGACACAGATACGTCGACCTGTCTGTTCCTCTAGCTTTCCTCGTATTCCATTCTGGCTTTTTCAGCTCCCTTCACAAACTGCATTTGGTTTTGATGCACATTAAAGAAAGGTAATAAAGCCATATTCAAATAAGTGTTTCTATAGTCATCACCCAGAGACTTTGCTCTCAGACACACGGTGAGGAGGAAATCCCACCCAGTTCCCTCTGGAGTCCACACCTCCCTGCGCAGGCTGGTTATTCTTACCTTGCTGTCCCTTGGGGCCTGGAGGTCCCTGAAGCCCCTTCAGACCTGCGGGACCCTCCGGACCAGGGAGCCCTGGCTCCCCTTTGATGATGTCGTAAGGCCCTGGGGGGCCGGGGGGGCCCGGAAGACCTGTGGGAATCAGGGACGTCACCAATCAGTTTCACGTTCGACACAAACAGCCTCAAGAGGAGACTGCAATGTGAAACCCAATCCAAACGATGTTTCTTAAAAGTAAAATTATCATCAAAAACACAAGTAATCAGATCCTCACAAGACATCCATGTATCTGGACGTTCCCATGAATCCTTGGGACTGGAACAGATATTGGGGTCAACAGAGCAAACTGTCCACTCAGTTCTGGAATCCCTGACAACGCTGTCCGGCCTCCCTTGAGCCCATTCTCTCCCAGGCAGCCTGCTTCCCACTCAGATGCTCCAACGCGCGATTGGGAAGCTTTCTCTGATGCTGACATGAAACCTGCCTTACTGTACACTAGAACCACTGGTCTTAATTTTTTCTTGATGAATACACCTAATCCTTCTTCTGCGTGACAGCTCTTGAGCTACGTGCAGCAACAACGTAGAGTTTGCAGAGGCTTCTGAGGTCCACCTCAGCCCCTCTCCTCAGCCAAACGTCCTCCGTTCTCTCCCTCCTTCACACATATTCTGTTTCTTTCCTTCCTCCTCAGTGCACTCCCATTGCTCTCTCTCTCTCAATATGGTGTTGAAAATTAAACATGGCCTTAGATGTATGAGATGAGAACGGGATGCAGGCTACACTTGAATCATTTCCTTCCAAGATTATCCTGTTTTTGAAGCCACTTTCTGCTGTTGGCTCCTGGTGGTGGAGAAGCCAAGGAAGACCGTGTCCTGTGGAGAACTCCTTACTGTCCAACCAGAATTCATTCAGCCTGTCCGTGCAAGACTGCTTTCATTCCAAGGCAACTCTAAGTGGGTGATTCCGGTCTACCCTTAGAGCCTGGGAGAGTGTGTGAATCTTGAGCCTGTCATGGTCTCTCTACCGGGTCTACCTGAGTCACAGATGTAACACACTTGCCTTTCAAGCCAAATTTCTGGTAAATATGTCAATTAAATTAGCCAAACATGGCAATCCTGACAAGCAACCAAAGAATTTTTAATCAGCTGTTTCTGATAACCTTCAAGTCTTTTCACAGATGTGAGACCAAACATCCTAATTCTACGTGTTCAATGGCTTTCATACTTCCTCAAATCATCCTAAGGCCCCGCCAAATTCTCCTACCTTTCGTTCCAGGGAAACCTTGGTCTCCTTGGTCTCCTTTAACTCCTTGAAGGCCAGGGAGACCTTTCTGACCTGGAGGAAAGCAGAACATTGATCTTACACAGCATTCCAAAAGATACGCAAGTATGTGTGTGTGTGTGTAAACACATATGTATATACACGCACACACGTGGATACATATACACGTGTATGTGCATGTATATACATGCACGTGCCCATCACACCTATACATGTGTACACTATATATACAAGAATTCACACACACACACACATGCACGCATGCACAGTGAACATATTTCCAATTTATGCTCTTTCGAGAAAAGAGCATTACTTCTGGTCGACCATGTAAAGCTTTTCTTGAAACTCTTCTTTCTAGAACCCAGAAGTTACATTTTTCCAAAGACACAAGAAACCATAAAGTGGTCACAACCAGTGGAGGGGAAAATGGTACTGCTTTTGGTCACATTCCAGTTCACACATGTCCCCAAATAGACCACAAGATGCCAAAAACCTGTTCTACTCACCTTTCATTCATATGTATCTGACTAAGCAGTGAAAATAGCAGTGCCTGGAAGCTGGCAGGCACTCAATAAATGTTTGCTTAATACATTAATAAATTAACAAATGGCCCCAATCTATGACTTCTTATTGATATGCAAATGACTGAGATGTAATGATCCACTGATTCTTAGTAAGGAAATCTGAACGTCTTGACACTGCCATCCACGGGGTTATACAAACCCGGCCGCCACGCCGCAACGGCATTTTTAATTTAGAGGGAACTCTGTCTTGGGCTGTAATGACGCCGGTTGTATCACTGTGACAGCGCCGTGGTTAGGAAGCTTTGTGTAGTAAGCGTGTCTTCGAGCAGCGTCTCCGTGACTCTCTCACCTTGAAATCCCGGAACGCCCGGAGGGCCCATGTCACCCTTAGAACCTGTGATTCCTGGAGAGCCACCAATCCCCTAGACACACAAAGAGGATGTCAGTCGAGAATTGCTCGGGAGATGACCGAGAAGCCTCTCAAGTAACCGGCTGTTGGGAAGCTGGGACAGCCCCTCGAGGTTCTGCAAAGTAGCTCTGTAAACAAACGGGGCCTTGTGGTTTCTTGAATGATGTAAAAAGAATGACAAAACCTCTGTGTGTGCCTAAATTAGGAAGCTGGAAATTGGAACAACTTGCTTCATTCACTGTGTCCCCTCGGCTTGTCCATCTACATGGTAAGTTCTGGAAGCAGGTACAAATCTTACCTCTGGCTGTCCCCACCCCACAGCACAATGCCATGAACAGAGTCAGAACTCCCTAACTATTTGTTATGGCAACAGATCAATCTATCAACACCGAACTACCCTTCCAGAGAACTCTCCTCTAAACACTCAAGGAGAGTGCTTTTCCCTTAGAATGAGCTTCGTATCTTATCTGAAAAGTGATTGTAAATATGGAAAGAAGACAGAAAACACTAACGAAGGATTATTTTCCTTTATAATATAGCAATATTCATGTATTTTAAAATATTATCTCATTTTCTAGCTATTTCAACATAGCTGTTCCTTCCTCTCTATAAAAAACATTGCATTGGTTCTTACATATATTTGTTTCTTTGCTTTACCTTATTTTAAAAAGTGCCATAACCAAAATATATATCTATATACATACACACACATTTATACATATGTATATATAGAGAGAGACAGATAGTCACTGACTGGCAGTAGGAATGGGGAGTATATTTCTATGTTACTGAGGCTTGCTTTTTGCATCAAGTTTGTAAACAGACTTTTAAACCCAGGCATTGAACTAAAATTTCTAGTAGTAGAACATTTCCGTTTAACGGTTCTCATAAAACTGATTATAAAAAATGCTATGAGAGTAGCCTACTCTGATGCCAGTAAAGATGGCTGATGACTCGCAAGAGAGAAGGGACTGGCCCAGAGAGGATGTGGGAGGGTAACACACACGTATGCATACATGTAAACACAGACACACAGCTTATTTTGTGATCCTTTTCAAAAACAGGACCTACAAACAGACAACTTACAGGCATGCCCTGGAACCCTGGGTCTCCCTTGGGCCCTGGGGCACCAGGCGCCCCCGGCCAGCCTGGGTTTCCTTTGTCACCTTTCAGTCCATCAAGCCCGGGGAGCCCCGGCGGCCCCATGGGTCCCGGAAGGCCTAAAAGGAGACACAGAAGTCACACATTTGAGGTTAGAGGGGATTTTATGTACAACGGCCATTGGCTGTGGTTGTCATCACTGCCACCCAACTGTCCCCAACTACACACACCACCACCCAGCTGCGTGAACCCTGAAGAAATCAAGGCAGGTTCTAGAAGGAAGAATCTGCTCAATGGGCAGAAAATGGTGATCTAAACACCCCAGTCGGAGCGTCCAAATGCCCTGTGGTCCCTCTGCTCGGGGGAGCTGTGCTGCAGTGCGGTCACCCTGGCTGCGGGGCAGAGGCCTGCCGGGAGGGCGTCTGGTTTAAAACACCACCACAGGTGGCATTTGTGCTCCAGGCTTTCTCAGTAGTGTCCTTTCTCGCCTCTGCCCAATTACTGTCATCTTTACTAAATTCCTTGACAGAAAAGTCAGAAGAAAAACATTGACCTAATGGAGGCCAGATCCAAGAGGGTCAAGGTGTTAAGTAGCGTCCAGCTGTAACAAATGCTGCAAATTTCTAAATAAGAACTCAGTTGGGAATTTAAGTATTTACACTTCTTTTACACTTGTGCATGTTTGTGCCTTCTGTTGTGGCTCCAGCTCTGACTTGGGTTATGCCTCCTTACCTGGCAGGCCAGGTTGTCCCTGTGGGCCCCGGTCTCCTTTGGGCCCCTCCACAGCGTGGCCCGGAGCTCCAGGCAATCCTGGCTGTCCTTGTGGCCCCGGAGGTCCCAAGAACCCCGGCTCTCCTTTGGATCCAGGTATTCCTGGACTCCCAGCCAATCCTGGGAAACCCACGTCACCCTTTGAACCTAAACAATAAAAACAGTTTGAGATAATGACAAAGGCAGGGAAGAAGAGAAACCCCAGTGCACCAGTGCACTGACAAGGAGGGAGGGGCTTCTGGAAGGCACAACTGGAGATGGGTACCTTTTCTCCTTTTTATTAAATAACACACTAGACTCCTACCATGGCCGACCACGGCCATGAAGAAGAGTAAGCTTAGATACAAAGAACCTGGCTCTCACTCTTTATGCTTTTTAAAGGAAGTTTTCTATGGCAAAGACATTTGAATACATGCATAGATAAGCCTGCAAGCAGTTGCACTGATAAAATTAAGGGCTTCTTCCACCAAGAGGTGGATGAATAAACAAATTATGTTATATCCGCACTATGGAACACTACTTAGCAAGAAAAAGGGACCAACGACTGATACCAGCAACAACACAGATGAATCTGAAACTAATTATGCTATGCAAAATAAGTCAGAGTAAAAAGCGTACATGCTGTAGGGTTTCATTTATACAAAATTCTAGAAAATGCAAGCTAATCTATTATGTCAGAAAGCAGACGGTTGCTTAGGGATGGGGGTGGGGGGCAGCAAGGGGCAGAAGTGGGGATGACCAAGCAGCCTAGGAAACTTTTGGGGTGATAGATGTGTTCGCTATCTTGAATGTGGTGTTATTTTCACAGGTACGTGCATAGATCAAGACTTATCAAATCATACACTTGAAATACGTGCAGTTTATTGTATGTCAATGATAGATGAAAAAAAACTTTTTAGAAGTTTTTTAAAAGTAAGAGCTTTTAGGAAAAAGAAAATCGCATGCTTAGTTTTAAACATATTACCCAAAACTTGCCAATAAAACACCAAAATTCTAGGATTTTTTCAAGGTTATTAAGAAAAAATAAAAAAGGAAAGAAAGAGGGTCATCACCAAGAAGGATGGCAGGGTCCCTCCCTGGCATTCTCCCCCTGCTGTTCCACAGGGCAAGGAATCCAAGACACAAGGTGCCATAGGGTGGCTTGTCACGGGCCAGTAGGACGTGTCAGTTAGATTGTCCCAGACCCAGCATCCAGCACCCACGTCCGACTGCTTCCTTGCAATCATTTGCTCTGGTCTGCTGGCACTGTGTGCATCAGCAGTTAGTTGAAAAGGAAGAATGTGTTCAGCAAATGTTACCTTTCTCTCCTTTGGTCCCTGGAAACCCTGGGAATCCTCTTCCGGGTAGACCTGTAAGACCAAGGTAAGAAGCCATGTTTCTCTCTCCTCAAACAGGCAATCTGCAGGCACAAGCGCAGTATCAACTCTGCGCCAATGCCACACAGCACTTGCAGAACACACAGGAATCAGTAATTGCACCTTGCAAGTAAAATTACATTCCTTCAGTTGTTCTAAGATACTACTGACTGGATATATAGAATTTAGTACTTTTTCCTAAGTACCTTTCAGCTCAGAACCATTACAGTATTTAGCAGAAATGATCTGCACAAATGACTACTCATTTCCTACCACTGTCTGGAGACTCACAAAATGGCTTTTCTCAGACGACCATCCAACTAACAGCTCTTCTAAGGGAGGTGCGGAGAGCCAGAGACACCGGGGGCAGCAGACACCAGGGAGCCCACAGACACGAGTAAAGGGCATGAGGGAAGATTCACACGGGGGAAGGAGATATATATATGTGATATAATATATGACATAAACATAAGGTGCATAGAACGAGAAAATGAACTGTAGAGAGAGGCCAACACCAACAGCAATGACCCCCTGGACGCTGCTTCCCAGCGATATCCCCTCCACTCCCCTGACTTGGGGCAGCCTGTTTCAGATGTGCATGCGTCTTGCTACATATGAGTATTAGTCCACATGTGGCTGTCACTGTCGAAGCTTGAAGCTGGCGCTTCTGCCCAAGTTGCGACCCCCCATCAGTGACAGGAGCAGACTCAGGGGCAGCAAATATTCCCAGGACCATTTCTCCAAGGGGAAAGGCCAGGCAGAGAAGGAGTGGTCTGGGCTTTTTGTGTGTGGCTCCTTCACTCACCACCGAGAGCTCAGGCCATTTCAGGGGAGGTGCCCATAGGGATCTGTGGAATAAATGAAGACCCCCCACCCTTTCCTCATCCGAGCCTGCTCCCCTTATCCACGTGGGTGTTTAAACAGCCGTACAAACGTATGGTGTCGATGCCACTTTGTACCCAGCTCTGGTCGCTTAGCACGGCCTGTACGTCTGTGGGAAATGCTCACTCTGAAAGGGATGGGAGCCGGACCTACCTGGTTCACCCTTCTCTCCTGCTGACCCCGGGATTCCATCACTGCCAGGCTCCCCTTTCTGGCCGGCTGGGCCCGAGGGGCCAGGTTTCCCAGGAAGACCTCAGAGAGAAAGGTCACATCGGTCAGTCACGGAAGCTCTCGCAGCACCTGGTCTGCGTGTAACATGCTCCCTTCCCGACATTCTCCCTGGGAACCATCCTCCCTGAGCACGGCCCTTCAGAAGGGACCGTCCACGCTGCTGGCAACACCACTGCGCCCCAACCCCTAAAAGCCGGTGCGAGCAGAGAGAAAGTACATCAAACTCCCACACCAAACACACAAACCTATTTCTAGAACCAACTGGAACCAGCTGCAAAACCAGTTCAGAGACTTTGGTTCTAGTTCCTAACTGGTGGCCAGACCTCAGAAAGACCCCGTAAGCCCGCCTCAGCTCAGTCTGTTCATCTGAAGAGTGGAGGGGCGGGCCCACTGGCCTCTGGTCCTCCAGAGACCACCCAGTGACATCGGGGCCCACAACTCGCCGTCTGTGAGGGGAGCTCCCTGGAAGCCTTGATGTCCCCTTGGCCTCCTCCCCCCACGCCCCCCGGCTGTGCTCTAAAAAGCGGTCTCTACCTGCTTCTCCTTTGATACCAGGGATGCCGTCCAACCCTGGGAGGCCTTTATCACCTTTTTCTCCAGGCAACCCAGGGCTTCCTAAAGAAAAGACAAGATACCGGGACGCCCATCAGTTTGAGGTTTTCTTCATTATCTTTGAACCCCAAGCTGAGGCGGTGGCCCCGCGCACCTACCTGGATAGCCCACGCTCCCCGGCAGGCCTTTGGGGCCTGGGGAGCCGGGCATGCCCGGGATCCCAGCACTTCCCTTCTCGCCCTTCTCTCCAGGAGTTCCCGGAAAGCCTGCCAGCCCTTGGTCTCCCTGGGAGTAAAAATTGGGCTCATTATAATGTGATATCTGGACAACAGCACACACTTTGGTACAATGAATACTGCATTGCAGAAATTCCATTTCCAGCTTCCTAACCAAAGAATCAAAGTCCACTTTTGAAAAAAGAGGGAAAACTAGAAACCCAGAGCAAAAGAGCCCACTGTTGTTTCACTTCCCACGTCCCTCTTGCCTTCCCTCTCTCCCCGTGGCAGCTGCTCCCCGGGCCTCTCAACCAGTGTCGATTCTTCCCGGGGAAGGTAGCGAGGAGAAGGGGGAGGAGGGAAACTTATGACAAACTGGGGGCACTGTTCTAGGTTCTGATTCATCTCATGGGCTGAGACACTCATTACATTTCTCACAAAGCATTTCTGCTTGGATGGATGGGAGGGGAGGTCCCCAGGCAGGATGCTGTTACCTTGTCCCCGGGCCGTCCCGGAATCCCAATGCCAGGGAGACCCGCCTGCCCTTTCTCTCCTTTGGCTCCTTTCTCTCCAGGTAAGCCAGGGACGCCCTGCGGGCCGGGGATTCCAGGCACACCCTTCTCTCCAGGGGTTCCTGGAAACACAAACAACTGAACTTGGAATGCATGATTAGCAGGTGCTAACGTTAAAAATAAAGAAGCGCCCTGACGATCAGTCCAGAATGGCGTGAGAGAACATGGATTCACGCATTTTTCAAGGTGGGAGTCAGCCAGGCTAGTGCCCGTCACAGAAGCACAACAGAGCCACTCTGGAAAACGTTGCTCCCGTCTTCTGAAGACAGTCACCTCACAAAGACAGACGAGAGACACATCAACCACTTAGGAAAATACACCGACTTTCACAACAGTATAAAAAATGGCTTATATGGCCTTTATTCTAAAATCAGCTCTCACTATCGAAGGGAATCAGAGGGGCTGGAGGCAGGCCACGAGGGTACGTGTGCACCTGGTTTCCTAATGTAGGTGCGCAGCCAACCCTACTTATACACAGGTGTAAACAGCAGCCTAAGGTGTTTCTTTCTCAAAACAAGTGGTAATGTGCCTCGTTAAGACTTAGGGAGGAGTCAGAGGGGAGGCCTCTGGCCTGATTTTTGCTTCCCTAGGGAATTGTGAGAAGCAGTAACACCCACAGCATCCAGAGCTCTCTGCCTTCTCTCCCGTGCCTCCCTCTGGCTGCCATCCCTGGAGCAAACGCCGGCGGCACACGGTTGAGGCCGGTTCAGGATTGGGGCCGAGGAGCCCAGATGGTCCTTCTGAGCTAATTGTAAGGGGCCTTAGAGGCAGGAGCATCCTGTGCTGGCAAAACTGAATGGAGAACTAAACATCTCCTGGGGAGATAAGAGCCAAGTGGACGATCACTTGGAGAGAGTCAAAAGGTGACGGTGTGCAGCCCAGGTTTTATTTCATCAAATTGTGAGGGTTTTTTTTAGCACTGGTCACGGTGTCGGCCAGATGCCATCCAGCCCCAGGCAGGACAGCACACAGGATTGAAGACGTGGATTCATGCGAAAGACACAACGGATCTCATTCCGCAGAGCCACCCCACCAGCACCGCAGGTGCAGGTGCTAGAAAGAAGACCCCCTGTTCTAAACCCAACATACCTGGCAGGCCCATTCCACCGACCGATCCTTTGGGGCCGGGAAGGCCCGGAGCACCCGGGGTTCCACCTACACCTGGATCACCTTTAGGTCCTAGAATGAAGAGAAAAACTCAACAGGTTACCACCCGTGAAAAGTTCCAGGTAACACTCCTCAGCATGAGCGCCTGTTGTGGAGGCGAACTGAACTCCACTCCGTACCTGGCTGCCCAGGGTGTCCTGCTTGGCCGTCCTTTCCAGGAACTCCTGGGGTTCCAGGATCTCCCCGGGATCCTTTATCACCAGTTGGTCCAATTTGTCCTACACATCACAGAAAAAATAATGATGACCCGTGTCTGGTTAAAATAAAGCAAACTGTTGCAAAAAAATTGATATTATTTGTGGAGAACTGAATAACTGGCGAGGCACGTCGTTCTATCTCCGTTGTTAAAGACTTCCTCCAGGTTACCTTTTTCTCCTTGGTCTCCCTTCTCTCCCTTCATGCTGCCCATGTCCACTTTATCCATGGACCCAGGCTTGCCAGGGAGGCCGACATCTCCTTTATCGCCCTTGAAGCCAGGGTCTCCCCTGGGTCCCGAGGAGCCTGGGAAGCCGTGGTCCCCTGCAGAGGAAAAAGAAGGCACTGGTGAGATGTGGCCAAGGGTCTCAAAGGCCGTGACGAAACACGGTGCTGTTTCTAGCTCGTAGAAGCAACTGGTAAATGTGTCGAGAACTAACAGACTGTCCAAAAATGGATTAAACGGAGAGTGTCTGAGTTACCCAGAAGAGTCTGACCCCAGGTCAAGGAACTGTTTAATAAAGTCATTTTCTAGAATTCACGACTTGCTAATAATTCTAATATATGTGACTTAGCTTATTAGTTTAAATAATTTATATTTTCTCTCCTTCCTAAATATCTTTATCACTTCTCTTCACAGTGCCCCTCAATTCTATGCAAAATAACAGGATGGGACTTTTCCTGTTCTACTAAACAAAGGACCATTTATTACGTCTCACATTCAAAGTCAATTTCTTTTTATAAAAAAAAAATTTTGGACCAGTTTCAAATGACAAGATAAGGAATAACAATTAAGATTTGTAAAGGTGCCCAGTTTCCTCCTTTGATTCTAAGGACTCAGTCCCTGTGCCTTTGTATGACTGAAGATTCCACTGTTGAAAGAAAAGAATCTCAACTGTGCCAATAAGGAAAACCTGAAAACCTGTCTCCTCTGCTTTGTTGGCCGAGCACAGTCTTTAAGCCCACAGGCCCTGTGCGCCATGAGCTCCTCCTGGAAGAAGGACTCTTGCTTGATCTCCTTAACTCCTTTCCTCTGCCTCTTGAAATATGACCTACAACCATCGGAGAATTTCCAAGGAGGAATTGAGATGTGAACACAAGAAGGACTTTTCCGGAGTTACCAGCTCCCTACCTTTTTCACCCGGCAATCCTGGCACGCCTGCTGGTCCTGGTGAGCCGGGCTGCCCCGGGGTCCCCATGACGCCCATCTCTCCCTTGGGACCTGTGGCCAGATGGAAGGACCATGAACATTGATGGCAGATGCTAAGGGTCATGAACAAGACAAGGCATGGCGTCCCCTGATTGTCGATCCGGGGCAGGGGTTCACGAATCATTACCTGGAAACCCGGGAAGCCCGGGCGTCCCCTGCTGTCCGGGAAGACCAGGCAGCCCCGACTGCCCCGTGAGGCCGGGCAGACCCTGAGTCCCTTTGTCGCCTTTGGGGCCCGGCATGTCCAGGCCTGGGAATCCAGGGAAACCCTTCTCTCCTTTCACTCCGGGAGGGCCTGATGGTGGGCAAAGAACAAAGAACTGTTAGTAGAACATGCAGGGCGCTGTGCAGGGCCCCTCATTGCGCTCAACTGTGACTCTGCACAGAAGGTCTGTGAGCGTGCCCACATTGGGGGCTGGGGTGGCTTCTGCCTTCTCGGATCGTGGCATCTGGGGCCACCCAGGCAGTCACCGGTAGACAATGTCCCAAGACAAAGCCCCTCCTTTCTGCCATCAGTGGCCAGCAATTACCACTCTAAGTGCCACTCTCCGACGTCCTCGGGCCTAAGACTAGCTTCTCTGCAACTGTGTGTCACGGACTGTCTGGCCCTGCTCCACCATCCCACCCTCGTTCTAGGATTCTTCTTAAAGGGAAAGGGAGCTTCCAGACATGGACTTGGTTAGCTTTAAGTTACCCACAGCTTACTAACCCTCCTATGGAAAGGTAAGATAGAGACACCAATCGTTGTGAATTAAATGAACAAGTTATTGCATATACAATAAAGGGGGGCTGTCTCTCTGGCAAGTAAAGCAAGCTCAGCGGGAGAAAAAGAAAGACACCTGCGACTCTATGTTTAAGCAAACAGTAGAACCTATTTCCCCAAAACAGAATTTACTTTTTCCCCTTTAATTCACAGATGCTAATCTCCCCGTCATGGAGACACCAGCATCAGCTCCGATCTCATCACGAGTGCGATTTAGAGAAGGGATAATTCTGGAAGAATGCGGCATCACCTGATGACCCTGGTGGTCCTTGTCCTCCAGGGGGACCCATCACTCCAGGGGGACCTATTCCGGGAACTCCTGGAGCTCCTTTGGGACCTTGTAATCCAGGAGGTCCTGGGTCACCTGGATGGGGAGGAAACCGTGAATAAACCACACAGGGACCACAGCATGCTTCACAGCGTACACTGCCCACTCACACAGTAAGCCACAACAACCAAAAACCATAAGCTCTAGCCTTCTAGGATTTTCCTCATTCATTCAACAAACTTTAACTGAGAACCTAACAAGTGCTCTGGGAACACAAAATAAACAGACCTAGTTCATGCCACAGTCTAGATTCAGCCGTAAGAAGTTACCTCTGATTCCCTGAAGGCCTGGGGGGCCGATAGCTCCATGCTCTCCGGGAATGCCTGGTCCCCCGATGCTTCCCTTCTCCCCAGGAGTGCCAGGAATGCCGGGAATACCTGGCGATCCTTTGAGTCCTGGCAGACCTATACCAGGCTCTCCCTGGAAGTCCGCAAAGCACAGAGAAGCCATGTTTTTAATCAAGCCGAGAGCACAAGTGCAGACTGTAACTGATAACTGCCGACACATTTAATAACAATAAAATCCATCCAACCCTCCAGTTTGCAAAGCTTCCTCACGCCTATTATTACCGCTCAGTCTCACTACAAGCTGCAACGTAGGGGATTTTTATTATTTTCACTTTACAAAGGAGGAAAATCAAGACTCCCCCTCGTTGAACAGCTCGTGCACAGTCACAGAGGCAGGATGTCCCCGGGTCTCCCGGCCCCTCGGCTCTGCGGCCCCCGGTCTGGGAAGAGCTGACTCTAAATAATGGACAAAACGCCACATGCGACTTGTGACCAGCTAACATGCCTTCTTAAGAGGTGGAAAGTTCCAGGACTGGAACAGGACACCATTTGTTTGGTTTTTTGTTTAAATGAAGGCTTTCGTGTCAAATTAAACATTTAAAACTGTTTCATGATCAAAGGGCTTTGACAAACACAGATGACTAGAAGTAAAAGAAGCATTTTGAGGGCCTGAGGGTACATTCAAAACAGCCCCAGTTGAGGCACGGCTGTGGGCCGTGGGGAGCAACAGGCGGACGTTAGGTCACCCAACCCCCTGGGAGGGAACAGGCCAACCCGGTTCTGTCCTTGGCAAGGCGTATCTATTGCCCTTGGCCCCTTCTTCCATTTAGGACCCACACCCTCTGGCAATTTCCCTTCCCTTCTTTATACTAAGGAGAGGATCTAACCAACGCTCACCTACACTTGCTGAGTGAAATTTCAAGTATTAGCAAGTGGCAGGGGAATATGTGAGGGCAAGGTGGGTCCTGCAGTCACACTAGCCCAGGGGTCCCCAACCAGAGCCATTTTGCCCCCTGGGGTGACATTTGGTAATGTCCACGGATATTTCTGGTTGTCACAACTGGTGGTGGGTATAGGGGGCTCCTCTGGTATCTGTGGATAGAGGCCAAAGATCCAACAATGTTTGGGGCAGCCCTCACCACAAAGCATTCCTCAACCAGAATGTCAATGATGCTGAGGCTGAGAAACCTACACGGGACCCGTCCGGGTGGCTATGACATATTTTAGTACAGTGACTTTCAAATGGCTTTCTTTTGCCACCACAAGAAGACACACATTGTATACTGAGATCCAGTACACAGAGGCAAGAGTATCCTCATAAAGCTGGAACAAATGATTCTCCCCAAAACATTCACCACCACGTGCTACAAACTCTGGTATTTTCTATTCTACGCTATTTCATCAAAAAAAAAAACAAAAAAGAAAACTATGCTCGTCCAGCAAATCCTGTGAGATTAATAACCCACATTTTATGTGTCCAATTAATAACAAGGATAGGGCAACAGCAATCCAGAGAACGCTCAGTGCCCACCTTTTGGCCTGGCACACCTGGAGAGCCAGGTAGGCCACTAAATCCTTGGCGACCCGGATTCCCAGGAGGTCCCACATCTCCAGGTAAGCCATCAACACCTGTTTTGAAGAACAAAAAAATCATTAACATAACGATGCTATTCCCCACTTTCTTCACTTCTTTTGTACTTGCCCAAATGGACTGAACTGATCTGAGAGGGCTGTAGCACGGAAGCCCTATCGAGGCGGGTCTAAGAGGCAGCATGAGACCAACCTGGTATGGAGGTGCCACCAGGGCCAGCGGGGCAGCTCGGGCAGCACCGGCAGTGCCTGCAGCCCCTTCTTCTTTCTCCCTCCACCTGTCCCCCTCCCTTCCTCTTCTTCTACTCCCTTTGACCTCTTCTGTCCTGCCCCACTCCCCCGAAACAAAACAAACACGCACACCTTGGCGTTTGCAGACTAACAATGGCCCTTTGACTCTTGCTATGCAAGTGCAGCCGTGTGGGGAGCATCACCGTCACTTGGTCAGAAACCCAGCCCAGATCTATGGAGGCAGATCCCCCTTTATCAAGACCCCTCGTGGTTCGTGGACACAGTAAAGTTTGAGAAGCGCCGCGTTAGACCACTGGTTCTCAAACGTGGCTGCTCCACATTGGAGGCAGGTGGGGACATTTAAGGACTGGCAGGGTCCCAACCTCAGAGGCTCTGATGGGCTTTCTGACAGCTGGCCACGTGACAGCAAAGTCTGAGAGCCGTTGGTTTTCAACCTTCCCGTGGGCTGCAGAGGTCCATGCCCATGGTAATTTTTAAGTTTACAGAAGCATAAAGCTAAATCGCATATGCTGTGGGGCTTCTGCGGCCAGGGGCCCGACAGGGCGGACCTGATGGCCCACCAGTGCCCACATCTCCAAGCAGGTTCCTGCAATGTGGGCAAAGGACCTCTAACTAAGGAGACCTTTGGCAGCTAAATTCTACCCGTCACGATGGCAACGGTCCGGTTCTCACAGGGACTACAGTGCTTCATGAACACGCAGAAGGCCGTAGCATCGTTCCCCGTGAGCCTGGAGGGGCACCCAGGGCATGCTGCCCTTTAAGACAGAAATGGCCACGTGCAAGGGTAGGTATTATGTGGCTCCTGGTGGAAACAGCCTGCTGTCTCCTGTCCCCCACACGTGAAGGCCTGTAACCGTGAGAGGAGCGTGACACGGGGCCTCCAAACAAGCGGTCAGGAGACTGGAGAAGTCTTTAGCTAAGTTTGGCCAGAAGGCCAGTAAAACTGGGGTCAGGATGCTGGCCCAAATGGGAGAGACACGCCCCTTGTGGCTCTCAGTGCCTTCTCAGTCCTGGACCGAGGTCCATATGGCAAGTCTACACATTAAGCTCTACCTGAAGGACTGGTAAACCTAAAAAAAGCTACAAAAAGGGTGAAATTCCTCCTGACCTTACAACTTTCAGAAAGAAGTACTGGTTCTAAAACATCAGCACCCAATGGGGATTCCAGCCCCGTAGCGTGGGGGCTTCTTCCCCCAAGAGCAGAGCCCCTCTTCCTATTCCCCTGCAGCTACCCTCTGACTTGCAAACCCAGCATGGCGTAGGTCCCGGTGGGCTCTATGAGAGGGAGCCCATTCAAGGGAGGGTCTTAAGCAAATGCAGCATCTGCCAGCTCCCTGGGCAGCTTCTGGGTCCTCATGTCCCAACTCCTTCCCACCCAAACCACTCTACAGGGAGGCGCCATTTCTCCTGTCGCCTTGGGGACTGAAATTGCTGTCCCCCACTGTGCAGATTCTGGGGCCCCCACTAATTGCACGGTCACTAAGTCATAGAGCATGGTTACGTCCATTGCCTCTTTTTCTCACAATTGACATGAGGATGAATGAAGAGACCACGACCTTTGCTGCTGACCAGCCAGGCCGGCCAGAGCAACGGCCCCACTCATGTTTGGGCTCATCTTGCCAGTTTACCTTTGGGGCCAGGAGGGCCTGGAAACCCAATCCCGGGCTGGCCAACAGCACCCTTCTCTCCTGGGAGGCCCGGCCTTCCTGGGGTTCCAGGAAAACCTCGGTCACCTGTTGTAAGAAAGACCAGTGGTCAATATGAGAAAAACATGAGCATGTTCCCATTATATCTCCAGGTGAACTAGAACCTTCAACGTACCTTGGGGGCCTTGGAAACCTGGGGACCCCGGAAGTCCTTCTGCTCCAGGAGGACCAGGTAAGGGCACGACTTTTCCTGCTTCACCCTTGGGACCTGGGAAAAGAGCAAGGACATCGTGTGTGAGCCACCGCATCAGGTCCTCTGAGTCCACGTTGTACACCTGGAGAGAAGCCTCTGTCTGCAGGCTTCCATTTCTTCCCTCGACTTTTCCAGAATCTTCCACAGAGTGATCCTCCTCTCCCCAAAATTTATCTCCAAAACAACCTAGATGTTTGTTTAACACAAGAATTCCTGAAGAGTCCAAAATAAAAGTCACAAAAAGCTGAAAAATCTATAATAACAAAATGGGAGATAGCCCTAGGTAATTTCTTAATTAGCCTATCTCAAAAAGTTAAAACACTTGTACTGTTCTCTCTCAATTTCTCAGATAGTACTAATTCTGAGTTGCTTTGAGGCCAACCTAAATTATTTTCATCAATGGTAAATTATCTTCAGGGTATACTAAGTGCATGACTGTGCATTATCCCTAACGGTGGGGCTGGGTAGTTTGGTGGCATCTGGAGCAGCACAGGAAAACCACCACTTGTCTCTGCCCCGGGAGGTGCAGGCCCAGCTCCCTGGTGTTCATGCCTACGAGATCCACTGGGTGTCAGGAGTTAGCTGTTAAGAAAGCACCAAAGGGCTCACTCCAAGAATGTGTGCACTGACTCTTCACATATCTTAAAAGGTTTCAAGTTGCGCAGGGCCTCCCAACGACAGTCAACACACTCTTTAGCGATAGACTGTGGGAAAAACCAAGCAACTGACCCCAGCACATATTTGCTATTAGTTCCACCTCTGAGAATGAGGCTTTTATGATCACCAGAGTAAACACAGCTCTGGCATATCAAAGAAGGTTGGGTTTCTAATCCAAAAGCCAATTGGGTCTGGTTGGCCAAGGAACTCTACGGAATGTGGATCAACAGTGCTGTCAACACCCTCTTCAGGAACCTTCTTCTCTGTCCTGCCAGGATGTATCTGTATGTGCCCCAACTGGCCAAGAAGAAAATCTGATTCCTTTTCATAGCCTTACAAATTTTCAGATTCCACAAACACAAAGAACGCTTGTTATGTTGATTTTGGAATCAGGAGCTATGGGGCAAGTGATCAGAGGTCCCTTTTCCAAGACTGGGGGTCTTTCTAAGTCCAACCCCAGTATTTCCCTGTCTCCAAAGGAGCCATAAAAGAGACATTTCTGGGATCCCTGCTAAGCAAAGAAGAATTATCAATGGGGTCATAACTTGGTGCTAAGTAACCAATAATTATACAAACAATGAGAATGACATTAACAGTTACATTAGGATGCTATTCTTGGACTTCCATCAAAGACTGGCTAACATTTCCTCTTTAAAGTGCTTATGAACTTTACACTATGTCTTGATAAAGAAATAATAGTGCCCAATGGGTACAGGGACTGATAAACTCAAGCTAGATACATGGCAAGTGACAGAATCGGTAACTTAGTGAGTAAGAAGGTCACAGCGTAATTACTCTACATAGTTCCTGTTGGATATTTTGATTGTCCAGCTACTTAGTGATTACATTTTTCAAGGTTTACTAGTCACACAGTTTTAATCACCCAAAGTCCTTTCATCATTTTTACAACTTTTAAAACATTTCTTAGTAAAGAACCCTTCCTTTCCTCCTCTACGCCCAAGCCATTCTTAGCCTCCAGTCTTCTCATTCCAGTATTTTCTAGAGAGCAATATGAGGGTTCATTTCTACCCTGAGTCATGTTCAACTAAGAAATTATTGAGAGCCTACTGTGTGCAAGGCCTGGGGCTACCCCTTTTTCACTCTTGTCCTTGATAATAAGCAAGCTGTGAGGATGCAGCAGAGAATGTCCATGAGAAGCCTCATGCAGTCCTTTCTCCACGTTCTCTGCCAAACCCTGGACAGTCAGTGAGCTCCAGGAGGGCAGGGCGCCTGTCTTGTTTATCACCCTCTGGTCACCACTAAGCACAGCAGTCCCAATAGAATCACATAAAATCACGGAATCACATAAAAAAAGTCAGCAAATGATTGAAACCAACATGGAATTAAATAGCAATAATGAAGTTGAAACTGATATAGAATTAGTCAATTGTTGTTACATGCCATCAAGTCAACTCCAATTCCTGGCAACTCTATGAATGAGTGACGTCCACAATATCCTGTCCTCAGCAGCCCCACTCAGCTCCTGTAGACTCAGGCCTATGGCCTCCTTTATGGAGCCAATCCATCTCATTCTTGGTCTTCCTCTTTTCCTGCTGCCTTCTACCCTTTCCAAAGAATCCTTTCCAAAGGATCCTGCCTTCTCATGATGTGCCCAAAGGAATTAATCAACAGGCATGGGCATATCAGGGAAGAGGTGGAGACCACATTGCTGAGGATATACAGAAGCCAAAATGGCCTGCACATCGGAGAAACACAGAAAATATGCAGGCGAAGAGGGAAAAAAGGGCTCATGTTGGTAGCACTTCCAGACGAAAGGCTGAATTTAGCTGCCATACACTATATACTTATTATAAGGAAAATCATCTGTAAACTCAAACTCTTTTCGGCCAGATCCTACACAATACCCAGCCCATCTCGTATATAAACAAATGGAGGTACAGAGAGGCCAAAGAAGGACCTGCCCAGGTCATGCCCCTCTGCCTGGAAGAACTGGAACCACACCCATGTCCCCACATCGCTGAGCCCAGGCTCTCGTGCACCTGGGGTCCTCAGGCCTCACCTGGCAGGCCGGGGGATCCAGGGCTTCCCGGAAAGCCCGCTTGTCCTTTGTCACCAATGGGGCCAATAGGGCCAAACCCTGGGGGCCCAGGAGGGCCAATGTCACCACGACTGCCGGGAAATCCAACGCCTCCAGGGGGGCCACGTTCTCCTTTTAATCCTACTGAACCCTGAAGCGAAAAGAGAAAAGGAAATGTTATCAGCAGACATACCAACACTCCCGTCCATGTCACATTTTTCCACCATCTGTAGTAAATAAGTACCAGAGTTTAATGGCTGATGCTATTTATTTACCTCAACCCTTCCACAAAGGTCAACCTCTAGTTAATAAATGAAACCAGCATTCTCTTCCATAATCTGAGCAATCGCCCTCCCTCCCTCACCCTGCATACAGAGACACTTCAAAGAGTAAGGTATTTATGTCTGGAATCTTCTTTTAAACGATGACCTGAATGCCACTAACTTTAAATTTCACCTCCCAGCGGACATCTGGAAGTCTTTTCAGTTCCCCCAGAAGACACTGATCTGTTATCATCTAATTATTCAAATCAACACCATCAACACCAATATTTATAGACTTAAGTTTTCTTATGAACCATGAAACATGTTCATTTATGACAATCACCATTCAAGTGAAAATACATTAATAATATAAATTATTCATGTCTTCATTCTTCACATATCCATTCATAAAGAGCACGTTCAAACTCTGGAAAAACACATACCGGAGAGCCTTTGGGGCCGGGCAGACCTGGATGGCCATCTCTTCCGGGAGATCCTGCTCTGCCTGGCATACCGGGTTGTCCTGGAAAACCTGGGTCTCCTTTGTCACCTTTGAGTCGAATGTCAAAGTAAATCTCACCAGGCTCTCCCTTGGCTCCTGGCTGGCCCATCAGCCCGGGTGCACCTTGTGGGCCCTACAAGAACAAAGCCTTATGACACCACTGAAGACATCCATCCACAGAAGGAACCAGCATGACTGGTTATACAGTCAACAACAAAATCAAAAAAGCCACCTCCCTGAAAACTGGTAATGTGTTTCGATCTCCTCATTCACTTTCTAGGAGCAAGCCAATAGCTCTGCAACAAAACCCTGTTATGACCTCACTTCTTGTGTTTCTCTTAAAAACACTTTAAACACATCTTTATTGGGTATTCCAAACACAGGCTGGCATAGGGCCGAGGGAGTGACTGTGGTACTGGGCACCCAGCTCATAGACTGTCCCTAGGTAACTTTTTTGATCCTTACAATCATTAAACGTTCACAAGAACATTTTAGCAACTGTTGGAAGGTGCTGAACGTGTGACCTCCTGGGCCTAGGAACTAGAGAAATGGCTCTGGGTGCAGATGGTGGGTGAAGTATCAATGAGGCTGGGAACAGCCAGGTTTTCTCTAAGTCTGGTCATTACTGAAATTGCACAGGTTTCCATTTATGCTCACACCCCAAATTCCAGAAAAGATAAGGATTTCCAAGGCACCAGGGAGAGGGCAACTCTAGAAGAACTGGAGAGAGGAAGTGAGCACTGGGTCAGCTCTAGAATTGCTATTTTGAGTAGTTGGCCGACTAGATTTGACTTTCCCAAGAGACACACTCTAAAACATTTTTCTGTTCCCAGAAAGTTGTATCTTCAAGGAATGCCCGTATCCACAGATAGTTTCTCCTCCAGCCACTCTGAGAGTTGGGGTTCACAAGGAAAACAGCAAAGGTTTCAAAGAATTGTCTCAATTACTTGTTCTCTTAGGCCTGAGAAAGCAATCTCTTCAGCCTCCCTGCTGACTTGGAGGAATTTAAGCTCTTGGACAATTCATTTAATTTGAATCTCTTCTCATAAACCCCTCAAGCAGCTCTTGGATATCCGTGACTCACAGGCATACACACACCTCCATGTGTATGTGAGATGCACACTTCTCAAAGGAAGGAGTTGGAAGACAAGGGACAGGTCACAATGCATACAATCTTTAGATGTAAGAAATAGCTACATTCATCACCTGCCGACTCTGTCTCAACCCCCAGTAGATCACTCTGAATCTTACCCCAGCTCTGGAGAGAAATCACTCAAAGCACCGCTTAGCTGATGAGGGAGCTAGTACTCCGAGCTAATACTCGGTGATATATCCAAGATGATGCAGCCAGACAGTGCTTACTCCTGGCTGCAAAGCCTGCACTTTGTTCTCACAACACATGAAAGCTAAAGATTAGGTGTTATCTGCGAAAAGCTGCCTATCACACAAATGTCAAGATGAGGCTCACAGTGGTGCAGACGTCTGTTCGAAGTCAAACAAACGGCAAATTCGGGACTAATCCCAATGGGCTGACTTATGCTCCTGCCCATATTGCTTCCTGAGACCTGACACAACGCTGCCTATGGAAGTGGCGCAGCTGCTCTTCCTGCGCCCAAGAAGGCACGGCTACACCTTCTCAGATGCACAACCAAAGCTATCCACTGCACTTCCAGGAGCCTGGAGAGGCAGCACCAAGTCTGCACTGCCCAAAGCTATTTAAAAATGTAAATTAAATCACATTAAAACTTCATCTCCTTGGTCACACTAGCCACACTTTGAGGACTCAATAGCCACCACTGGCCAGTGGCTACCAAATTGGACAGCACAGACATAGGACCTTTCTATCACAGCAGAAAGTTCTCCTGGACGATACAGCTGGTCAGAGCTGGAGGTGCCCCTGATAACAGAGGACACTTCACTTAGCTCTACTCCGGAAAGGCAGAAGATGCCCACTCTATTTGCTCTAGTCCCTAGAACGGCAACACATTATTTTCACCAGCCACCTGCCAGAAAGTTTAGCAGAGTGTCATGGAAAATTCATTACTTTGTTGAAAGGTGTTGTGGTCTTTTGTAGTTTTTTCTCTCACGTTACTATTAGCTCCTATGCATCCTTAAATCCCAGCTAAACTCAGACGCCTCCAGAAGCCTCTCCTGATGGGTACGGGCTGCCTTCTCCCGTGTCTCCACAGGGCAGTGTATGGTCCTCATTAGAGAATCTGCTTTGCTTTACTGGGAACATTTGCTCACACATCTGTCTCTCCACTCGTCTTCAGGGCTTTGGGGGCAGGACCAAGGCTCTCTAACTTTGTGTCCTGAACGTCTGCAACCAAGGAGACGCTGTGGGAAGTGTATGCTGAACTGGCAATATTCACCAACAAAAAATAAGCACCAACGTAAGAAATTTTAACCAATGTATATTTTTCTCAACTTGGAAGCATCATTACCCTATCTTATAGTGATTATTCACAACCTAGAAATATAAAGTTTTCCAATACCATGAGCATAGGGTGAGAGAATATAATTCTTTATTTTAATAATGATGACCTTGTCAGCTATCATTCTATTTAAGGGAGAAACCTAGATTTTTTTTGAAAAGTGACATTTATGACCCTAGGACCTCTCATGCAGTTTCTTTGCCACAGAACTTCTTAATTCTAGGCAGTTCTAAGGTCCTTTGATCCACATCCCTTAAGATAAACATTGGGGAATCAAATACTGCCTTGAACATTTAGCACTGGCTACATAAATCAGAGAAGATTCAACAACTACGTCCTCTGCCTCTGAAAGGGGGGCCTCGGTGGGAACTGTCAGGAGGAGCTCGTTTCAATTATCCCTTCCAATGACCAGGAAACCTGCTCGGGTCAATTTCGGCTTCATCATCTCAGTTAGGAGCCAACCTCTTTTGATCTGTCCTCCTTTCCCAAAATCAAACACTTGGCTTTCAGAAGGATGTGTCACAGAAATGCCTTCTAAATCAAACGAAAAAGGAGAGCATTTCATCACTTTCTCATTTTAATCTACTTTCCAATATGTCCCACAGGTTCTTGGGTACCTCTTTTAGCCTCTAACCAAATTCAAAATAAGAGGACCACATTTTTGAGCTAGTTAAACCATGGAGCTACGAGATAGCTTCAAATAAAAGGAAAATTACTCTCTTCTCAAATTATTTAAGCAAAAAACAATTTTTAGAAACTTTTCCCATCTAAAGAAAGAAAGTAGCCCCAGATGGACAAGGCATGGGGATTAGAATTTTTGTTGTATGTTTTATTTTCTTCTTTATCATGATTTCTCCTCAACCATCCTTCTCTCTCACCTCCTTCCTCTTTTCCCATTTTTATTAGATTTCGGGCTTGGGGGGTGGGTGTCTGGACTGGGTTTCAGGCAGAGCTGAGGCAGGACAGAATCCAGGAAGGCCAAGTAGATAAAGCCCACATCCAGACGTCAAAGCATCCTTTTCTGCTGCCTTCAAAGTTCTTCCGTCTTTGATCCCCACCACAGTCAGGGTTTCCAGCTATGTGAACTTCTAAATTATTTAGAAATATTCTAAACAATCTTAACTTCTAACTTAGCTCCCCGGGCACCAGGGAGGTTCTGGAAAGCAGAAGCCCAAGATCTAACTTCAAAAGGAGAAAATTATTGCTGAATTCCAGCTGTTTCATTTCTATTTCAATTCACTTTTGCCCTGACCCGCCTTTATAGAACCTTCCAGAAATATTTTTTAAAATTACAAATGTTAAAGAGCTACATGAAAAAAGAACAACGCTCAAGACTTGACTTTCAATTTGTGACAAAAGAGAGAAGAAAAAAGAAAAAAAGGAATGAAAGGAATTGTAGAAACAGGTTGGTGTTACAGAGCTTAGAGGAACAAAGGAAATACGAGGAAGACAGTGCCCTAAGGTTTAAAGGCTGTAGAAACAGAGCTGGTTATTTGCACTAAAATAATGTCCTTCCATATTGCACATTATTACTCCTCTCTTCTATTCAATGGCTTCTTTCAAAACACAGTAGGAAAGCTAAGAAGATGGTATTGTGCTTAACTGGAAGGTTTCAAGTCTATGTGATCAAGATATTTCATTTATAGATTTGAAAAGGCATCTTTACAACAGATGTTGGTGATGGAAATTTTCAAAATATATATCTGCAAGAAGAAGAAGAAAAAAGATTTCAACTTTTTAGAAGGAAACAGGTCTGTTTTCCTCCATCTCTCCATGGAAGCTATCGGCGTGGAACTTATTCACTAACAAGTTTTTGGATTATCAGTGTGATGAGCAATGACCACGCAGACAAAGGACTCAGCACAGCAGTGGAGCTTCTGAGAGGTGACTCTTGGTGGCACCATTTCTTTCAAGAACTCCCAGAGATCCTGAGGGAAGGTGCCACACCACCATTCAGCTGCACCTGGACACAGGCAAGGGGCAGCTGAATGCTGACCACGTGGCAAGAAAGGCAGCTGAGAGGTGGGTTCTGGATCACCAGTCCTGCTCATTCTCAGGTGAATCCGAGAGCAGGGACACAAGGGGGACTGCTCAACAAAGAGACACTTTACCAGCTCGCAAATAAGGCAGAAGTTGTATGTGCAAATGCAAAAATACACAGCTTTGTTACTTTGCTTGGTGATAACTTCTGATGCATATACAAACCCAGACATGCTTACTTACAGGCAATCCTTCAAGACCATCCCTGCCAGGTAAGCCTCTGTCGCCCTTGGCCCCTGGCTGTCCTGGGAAACCTTTCATGAAAGACAGGGAAAATTGCAGAACATTGTTGATAAGACACTTCCTAATAACTCGAAACCTTTTTATTTTTTTCAAGATTCAAAAGTGCAATCTTTTCTCACGATTTATACGAAGTGGATGATGTTTAAAGAATTTCAAGAGAGTAATAATGCAAATGTCCAAGGTTTGCTCAGAAAGGAAAAAGGGACCCCAAATGCACACAAGTGACACAGAAGCAGGGCGCCTACAGGGACCCCATCCGCACACCCAGGGACGACTTTACCAACACATTCTGCTAACTTCTTTTGAGATAACGAAATCTGTGGAACAGAGTGAACCATACGTTGCTATCCTTTTACTAGGAAATCTTTATGACAATGAATTTATAGGCCATTTGATAATTTCCAACAAACTGGACAAATCCTACAAGTGTGGCTTAACATTCTCAATATTAGGTTCTAGTTTTTAAGGCAGAAAATTAGGTCTCTCATGGAGTAAGACATTACACTGTGAAGGTTCTAACCCCTTGAAGCAAATTCTGACCTGACCCCTTTCACAACTGGGTTCTTACCTATTTCCCCAGGGGGTCCCTGGGGCCCTGGGGGGCCACGAAGTCCTGTTGAGTCACAGATGAGGCAACTCTCTCCTTTTTGACCTAAAAAAAGGAAACATAGGGTTATTTGTATGTAACATATGAACAGCAAAGCAACAGCATAAAAAAGGCATAGAAGGTTGTGGTTAATGGTGTTGTAGTCAAATGTGAGATAGCTCAATTCTCTAACACCTGCTCCAGACATCACTGTCTGCTAAGCCACTGTGTGTCCCCGTCTGGGCACCCCCTCCACCCTCCACACACCTCGCAGGGAGCCACAAGGCACTTTCTGCAGAAGGACGGGGCTGCCCCACTAAAAAGTGACCCAGAACTCAATCTTGCCATCAACCTGAAAAGATCTGACCGGTACAAGTTTGTTTCTAACTCTAAAACTTCCCTTCCTTTTTCTCTTTGATTTAGCATTTGTTAGCAAACTTCACATACAGCTCCTGGACTAAACCCATGTTACGGGCTGATAGATGATCCCTGGACATAAGAAGCCACGAAAGCAAGAACAAACATCTGACCTGACACCAAGGAGGAGGAGGAGAGAGACCGTAGCACAGAAAAATGCCTTTCTTTGGAAATTCTAACACCTTATGTCTTGATTTTCAAACGAAGCTAAAAGTGTGCATGGTGTCTTAGATATATCTGTGTCCTAAACCTTAAAATGTCTAGGTTTATAAGCACAAATGAGGCCTAGCACAGAGTAGAGTGCACGTGGGGAGCCGTGTGGGAAGCCAGACAGGCTGGTCCACATCAGCTTTGCCCCCATCCTGACTGGCGTCCCCAGGCCCAGGCACTGCCATTGCAGCCTCATCCCAGCAGTCCCCATGGTTAGGAAGGGAAACAGGACCAACGCAGGCAGCCTGCGTCCCTGAAGTGTGGGCCAGGCACACCGCTTCATTCTGCGTTCTTCCCGGGGGCAGAACAGGGGCCCACCAGTGGGAGAGATACAGTGCAAGTCAGCCAACAAGCCAGCTAAGTTCTGGGTGCCCTTGGATGCTGTGGCTGTCTCTGCTCACAGGCTAGAAGTGAGCGGGGAGACACCAACGCTGCCATCTGGGCAGGCTGACAGCTCTGCAGCGGGAGATGAAGACACAGGAAGAAAGAGGCTTCTCCTAGGATTTGGGGGATGAATAAACAAGACCTCAGTACAAAGAACCTGCTGACCACAGACTCTCATGACACGGAACAGCTCATGTCAGAAAGTACTAAGCATCTGGTGACCAGAGATTCCTTAAAAAAAGGCTGATTGGTGACACCCCCGCCATGACTTCCAGGACCACTTCCATCCGAGTTGTGCAACCTCTGTGGCTGTCAGCATTCTAAGATGCTAACTGAAACTGTATGCCAGGAGGCATCTGTGTGGTAGACTTCTGAAGAGTAAAACTTCTTAGCAATCCAAAGCCAGAAACAGTGCACAGTGGGGTTGATTTCAGAGAGCGGCTGCCTATTTGTTCTACTCTCTGGGTATTAACAGACATAAATATTGGAATATCCCGTGTTTATTACAGTCTAAGACACGCCTGTTCACGCAGTGATAATCCACTCTGGTTCCAAGCTTGTAACGGGATTACGAGGTGTCCTGTGTTTGTGTTACAGCAAACGTGAAAAGACGAAAGGGGGAACTGAGCGCCAAGGGTGGGCTCAGCTGACCCAGCAGCAGATCTGCACTCTGGTTATGGGAACGCGGCTTGGAGCAGCGGCAAGTGTTCTCCGTACGCATGTGTGATGGGGCTTAAAGGAAAGACGTGCGTTCCTAGAGAACAGGACTCTCAAACTTTGAAATGAAAGGTTGAGATAAGATATCACTCTCCGAGTTTAATCTGCGGGCTATGGAGAGGGTAAAGAGCTGCAACTCTGACTCTAGGGCCAGGCTCCCCTCTGCCTCCCAGGGGACAGCTCTCCCTCAAACGCCCTCCAACAGGACAATCTCAGCAGAGCTGCAGGAAGACACGTCCTAGGAAGGGACTTTGAGGGGAGCTGCAGGCAAAGGAAGAACACGCCCACGCCCACCCAAAGCCAGAGGAGTGTAGAGATATACCGTAACCTAAGCACAATCATCATTTTTTAAAAAACTAAAATCTCTTACCTTTTTCTCCGACTTCCCCGGTCAATCCCGGCTGCCCCGGAATTCCAGGAGGACCCTGATCCCCGGGTGGTCCAGGCTGGCACTCCACAATTCCATCTGAAATGGATTTTTAAAAGTTACAGGATCACTCCCACCAAACTGAAGCTGGGTATTTTCCCCCTCTCTTAATTCAACCTCTATTATAAAACCAAACTACTTTGAGGCTATTTGGTAAGTATCAGAAATCTAGCTTTAGTTTGCTTCAACAGTACCAGCATATTAATTTGGAAACCCTGACTAGCACACAGAGCTGTCACAAGCCCTCACTGCTAAAATTTCTGTTTTATAATCCGAAAGCACATTTCAGTTCATTAGCCCCATCCTGTACCTACTTCATTTTTATCTTACAAGGTACACACCACCATCCTTATTTTACAGATTAAGAAATTGAGGCTCAGAAAAAGTGGTTTGTCCATGGCTACACATCTGCGAAGTCAAAGGTGAGACGTGAACAACTTTATTCCTTTTCTTTCCCTAAGCAAATTTACAGCAAAGTAATCATCATTTTAGAGACGCAGACTGTTCCAGGGGAAAATGCCTCTAATTGTCTGTTCCTATTCATTTCTGAGCACCATTTATGTGAAGAAGCATGAAAATGAATTGCAGTAAAGCAAACACCATCTGTTGTGGGTTCTATTAAAAACAAAGTATTGTTTTTATAGTTCGGATACACAATGGTGATGGAGTTTATATTTCCTTTTCCACTATCTTTGGGAAAAAATGACAGAGTGAACAATTAGCATATGGGTTCTGCCGGGCATCCATGACAACTATAGTCAAACATGCGTGAGCTACAGCTCGTGCCCGCAACTCCCTCCACCATCTTCTCACTGGGACAGAGAGAGGCTGAGCCCCACGTTCTGCTGTGGGCCCCCTGGCGAGGATGCATTAGCCAGGGTCCACCTCTCCGGCTCCCTCACCAGCTGTCTCTCCTTTTCACGAGGTTTCAAAAAGGTGAACCAGAAGGCCTAAAAAAGGGCCCAAACCTCCCTCTTTTGTGACTTTGTTTACAGCTCAGAGGAAAGTTGGTTTCAAGCGTGTGGGAATTGAAGTTGGAGCAAGAAAGTGTTCCTGCTGTGTTTTATTTTTTCTTTTGCAGAGAAAGATTCGCGCTGAGCTAACATCTGTTGCCAGTCTTCCTCTCTCTCTCTGTTTTTTTCTCCCCAAAGCCCCAATGCACGGTTGGATATCCTAGTTGTAAGTCACTCCAGTTCTTCTGTGTGAGCCACCACCACAGCATGGCTACTGACAGATGGGTGGTGTGGTTCCACGAGTGGGAATCGAGCCCGGGCTGCCAAAGTGGAGCATGCTGAACGTTAACCACTAGGCCATCAGGGCTGGCTCCCTGCTTTGTTTCTAGTTTGCGTGTTGCTTCTTTTTCCCCAGGAGCTTCTCACAGGTCGGTAAGGAGGCTGAGGTGGGGGGAACCCAGTCACAGGCCCACCACACCTGCTGGCTCCACTCCCACCTGGCTCCTCGCTGACCCGGTGGGTCTTGAACGAGGTGGAGTCCACTTTTCTGATTCCGTGAGCAGTCCCCAAATTCCTTGACTGTAAAGAACTGGCCTTCCCCAGCCCTGCCAGCCAAGAGGATACGGACTCCCTGACTCTGGAGACGCAGACTCAGGAACATTGACAGGAATAAACTGATTACTTTTCTTCTCCAGAACACACCTCTGGGCCATAGCTCAAACAGAATCCCTTCGCATCCCTGGTAAGAAAGCAACTTTATATCCTCATCAATATCACTTTACAATAATTTTAAGTCTAAAGCAAGAATATAGTGATTACTTCTGAGGAGTTCTAAATGCAAGTTCAGACTCGACATCTATGCTGTGGCTGAGTGAGGGCACCTGCAGTCACAAGTGGCCTGGGGCTGGCTGCCACCATATGGCACAGGAACACAGGAGCAGAATCAGGATGTGGAAATCTCCACAGTGTGTAGTTAATGAGCTACTGATAGGCCCCAAGGTGGCCGTCAGTTTTAAGATGTAGCCTCTTGAACATACACTGTAAATCTGAATAAAAATCTCATTTGTAAATTATCACTTGATACTCTGCAATTGTGACCCAGTTAATTTACACAGACTCAAAAGGGCAGCCTAGAAAGCTGGGACGGCAGACACTACAAGGTGTTCAGTTAGCACATCCCACTCCATTAACAGCAGTGGGAAGTTCAAGTCTTTATAAGAAGTTCATTCATATTCCCGTACTGGCAAAATTAGAAGTATCAAAAGAAAAACGTTCTCCAGATTTCCCCACAGCTTTCTCTCCTTCTGTCTGCCCATCACTCTATTTACAATTACAACCCATGGCCCACCCACCCCACCCCAAGACCTCCCTGTTGCTCCTCCTTGCTTATTTCTTATCCTCTCTTGTCACCTCCTGTGTACCTTACCATTTACTGATTCATTTGGGTTATATCTGTCCTCCTGCAGTAGAGCACACCCCAGGAGCACAAGATTGCTCTGTCATTTGTCACTGATCCTAGAGCAGTGCCTGGTGGATTATGAGCACACGCATCCTTATTGAATGAATGGGTAACTCAATGGCCCTTTTTGAGGCTCACAACATTCTCCCAGACACTTAGAGAAAGAGCGACTTTGGATTGAGTGCCTCCAGGACTTCAGGGTTTCATCTTCATTCTCCACGTTCCACAGAACCATGAGAGAGGGGAGGAAGTCCTGTAAAGTCACAGATAATCCATCCCGCTCCCCCACCCACTCGCAACACGTCAAAGGAAATCATGCTGATCCTTTCCCAGCTGAAGCTTCAAATCTGGAATCAACTGTTCCATCCATTCCATATGTGGCCTCCACACAGAGCCTCATCCATGAGAACTCCCATAGACACACGTTTGAATTCCAGCAAATAGATCACCTGGTGCTTAAGGCGGATGGAGCCTTCTTGCATCACCCCCACAGATGACTGGCGTTTTAGATGCTCCACAGAGCACATGCTGGCCCTGCTTTGGGAATCTGAGCTTACTCCCATTAGAACTATTAACTTAAATCCTCTGAAATTTTCTTACATTCTGTGTTGGTATTACTTTGGGACCAAAGGACCCCCTTAACTGAATCAAGAGCTTATGTTCTGTGCTCAGCTTTGACGGAGGGCTGACCTAAGAAAAACCCATGCAGAGACCCATTCAAACCTGAAGTCATTCATCACATCACCATGTGGACCGCGGTCGGTGCCTGTGCCGTCCCCTCCTCCTAGAGTGTGTCTTACTATTAGTTTGTGTCTCTAGAGAACTGCAATGCATTCTGCTTTCTCGAAGAGCTATACAACTCAACTGGTTTGCTTTTTAGCTTTAGGTGCCAGGAGATCAGAGTTGGTTAATGTCGTTCTTTACTCTTTTAAACCAGTTTCATTATTTTATTTTTACCATTCCTTTCTGTAACATGACTAGGGAAATTTTGCAGAGATACCTAAGCGGGATGTAAATAATTCCTAAATCACCGGACACCCCAACCTTTAGCATCCCACTCGAACCCTGGAGCTCCCTCCCAGCACCCAGGGAGCTCTGCCCGGCCTCCTGTCCTACACAAGACACCACGCCAAATGGTCCCAGGGGGAACTTACTCGTGTGGCCTGGCCGTCCAGGGGGTCCGGGGGGCCCAGGAGGACCCTGAAGCCCATCCCTTCCACTTGGTCCTGGCAAAGACCGGCCTGGAAATCCTTGGTCCCCTTTTTCTCCTCTTTCTCCAGGGAAGCCAGGAGCACCAGGCTGCCCTGGTACTGGGAAGCCTGAAAGCACACCAAAATCTCAAGTAAGTAGGCACAACACAGAGTTCAACATCCACAACACAAACTCATCTTCTTAACCCTGTTCGAGGTGAAATGACTAATGGCCATTGCTGTAAGGGGAAGTGCTCTAGACAAGTCAAAACAAGTTAAATTGGCAGGCTTCTTGCCCTGGAAGTGCTGGCAGTCAAATGCTCCCTACAAACTAACTTTAAGGAAAAGGGCCTCGTTATGCAGACATTAGAATCTGTGAGTTTCTTTCGGTGTAAATAGTATTCCCAGTGCAGGAGTGAAAAGGGTATCAAGGGTATATTCCATTTCTACTTAAAGAATAAAGGCATGAAGAATGCCATTTGACCAAGCAGAAGGGGACACGAGGCAAAGGGGACAGGGATCGGGCTGGAATCTAGAGGAAGGAGCCAGGAAGTGAAGTGAAAGGAGTTCTGAGGAAGATGAAGAGACCCCAACATTTAACTCCAGTCACTGATGAGAAAGCTGTAAGGTGCTGGACCCACAGCACAACACATCAAAGGCAGAAGAACTGAAGGAAGGCCCTGGGGGCGTCAGTCCACCACCCAGCACCCCCAGATAGGGGACAAGAGGAGAGGGAGCACCCCTAATAGAGAGAACAATGGGACAGGAGGCCAGCCAGAGGATGTGGGCCTGAGGAGGGGGAACCCCACAACCCGGGGGGCGACGGGCGGTGGTCAGCAGAGCACAGGGGACCGAAGAGCAGGGTCACAGCAATTTCAAGGGAATTTTTTAAAATTCTAAGTTAAGAGACTAGTGGGGGCAGATAATGGATTTAGAACGTAAGTATGGCATCCACTAAGGGGAGACACAAAGTGATGTGTTCACCAGAACAGCTGAAATCCAGCAATATTTTTTAAAATCGAAGAGAAGAAATTGATTGAAAAGGGAAAAAAGAGATGATGTGAAAGGTAGATCCAAAAGTTTTAGTAGAAGTGGCCAAGCGAGGGCAGCAAAGGTCCTGCTCGCAGCCACTGCAGAGTGAGTGACTCTCAGACGGTGCAGATGCGTCCGGGGCGTGGGGGGGCAGGGGTCTGTCCCAGCACAGAAGAAGGGGCTCTGGGAGAACTGAAACTTAAGAACTGTCAGAAAGGGCAAAAAGTCAAATAACAAATAAAAAAGGATAAAAACCCAAAATAAAACCAAAAACGTAAGGCTTGTAAGCACTCAGCTGTGGTGTCAATTCCAGGGTGCGTGAGAGTTTCTATCAGAGCGCTCATCGTATCTGCTCTAGGAACTGGGAGAACACAAACACCCTCACACACACCTGCACAAGTACAGCTCCTAGCCTCTGCAATACGTAATCCAACAAATGCAAAACTATTACCATCTAAGCACACGCTCAGTGAGGCAGGATTCCAGGGAGAAGCAAGATTAGAGGTGATTAGGTCAGTTCGAAGAGGTTTCAGCCTTGAGTCTAGTCTCAAGGCATTCCAGATCTGGGGGAAAGGGTGAGCAAGGATGCTGACGTCGGGGAACCTGCCAGAAACTGGAGATCTGCAGAAAGACCCAGGCTGTGTCCGCGGGCACAGTGGGAGCGGCTGCAGGGTGGGGCTGGGGGGTGCTAGATCAGAGCAGAGTGTAGACGTAACTGGATGAGAGACATACGGGGTCCCACCCACGAAAATCTGTTTATAACTACAGGCTAACCTGTAACCTAAAATAAACACATCTTGCTTTCAAAACTAGAAAAACGTGTGACAAAAGTGCTAGCCATTTTATGCAAACATCTAATGTACATGATAAACACGTTCGGAATATAAACCACAGAGAAGTTGTACAAATCTACAAAATTGCAAAAAAAAAATCAGTTAAGGATGCTCACCTGGAGGGCCTGGCTGGCCTTGTAATCCTGGGAAACCTAAAAGAGAAAGCAAGTTGGACAAACTGAGGCTGGTTCACTCATGACTTGCACTTTGTATTTCTGTGCCCATGCGGACCCACGGTCACGGCGAACAGGGAAAACTGAACTTGCGGAGGCACAGTGGCCCTGAGGCCACAGAGCTGCGGGAGATGGGCTCCTGGACCCAGCGCAACGACAAAAGAAAAACTCAATAGGACTGGTCACCACATGGTCCTGCCCAGTGTGCACATGCTTTCAAAATGTGACTGAGTGCAGATCGAAAACAGAAGAAAGAGACAGAAAGGATGAGAGAAGGACAGAGGGAGGAAGGAAGCCAGGAGGGAAGGGAGGAAAAGGAAAGAAACTTACCCTTGGGACCTGGCTCTCCTCTCAACCCTGGAGTCCCTGGGAAGCCCCGCTCTCCTTTTTCTCCCAATGGTCCTGTGCCAATAACCTGAGTTACAGAGGAAAACATCATGGCGCGGCACGGGAGTGGCTGCTGCTGTATATTACAGCAGTATAGACCAAGAAACTAACACATTTTTTATTATCTCAAGAAAGCTGAAAGAAGTAGTCGTGATGGAGGAGGAGGGGAGGAAGGAGGGAGGGATATAAGATGTATATTCTACTTTAAAGAGTATTAGGAGAAGAACTCCTTCAATTTCCTCAGGTAATATGTAACAGGAACACTCAAGTTTTTTTACTGGAAGAGATTCTTTGCTTTATTTTTTAAAAGGGTCAAAAGTGGGACTTCCTTACAGTGCTAGGGATACAGGGCAAGAAGAATGCACTGTTGGCCTCATTAAAAAGGAGTGAACTAGTTCACCCCATTTCTAAAACACTGAAATTCAAGGAAAAGGACCGAGTCAAATAATGCATATTACCCTTAAAATAGAATTCCTTTGTAGTGATTAGGGGATATTATTAAAATCTGCTGATGAGGCTAAGGTACCAACAGGTTACTCAAATGCTGCTGCTGGATCACAAGACGGAAAATGGAATCAGCAGTCTACAGGAAGTCTTAAAAGCACTAAGGAGGTTCAATACTTTGACTCAATAATCCTATAATCCTATTCCTGGAAATGGAGCCTAAGGAAAAGTTATTCAACCCGTGACACATACACATACACAAAACATCGTGTGCAAATATTCATGACCACATTGTAGCAGTGCAAGGATGGCATTGCGGAGGAGAACGGCAACATTGTCATTGTTTCAAAAAAGAATCTGGGCAAAATGGTTAAAAGAATTAGAGTACGAGACTCTGGCAGGATGCTGAAAATGATAATTTGAAACAACTTGTAAACATGAAGAATGTTCATTTCTAAAAATAAAAAAAGTTACATCACTGACTGCAAGTATGTAAAAATATGCATATGGACAAGGAGTAAGATGTTATTTGCAAAAATAAAAATTGTTTCCCTAGGATAGTCAAATGATGGATGATGTGTTTCTCTTACCATTCTCCTCAAAGGACCACTTAAAAAAAACAGTTTCAAAATGTGTTGCTCATATTCTTATCTGTGTGCAAACCTTTTCATTTCCAGTGGTCAAGGAATGCAGCACTTATCAAAATAGAAGTACGTACCAAACTCCACACAATACAAACTATAAAATTATCATTTTAAATAACATGCACCCCCTCTACATAAAGTGTAATTCTGGGAATGCTGTGGGGCATGTGGCGTATGCAACCGTTTTGCCCATCTCCTTTTCTTCTTCATTTCAAACACCCGCACAGCCCAGCAAACGTTGCTTTTACTCACAATTCCAGGCGGGCCGGGGGGGCCTGCTTCCCCTTTGTCTCCCTAAAAGAAAAACAATAGCTTTACTGGCGTTTTTTAACTAGAAAGATTGTCTTGCAGAAAGCAGGGTTAAACTTTTTTCTTCTGGAAAATTGAGATGTGCCCACATAATACTAAAATTATTTTCTCTCCTAGTGCCTCTCACTGTGATTAGTTTCAAGTGCTCTGTACCTATTAGAACAAGAACGACTACATTTCACTTTGCTTTGCATAAGTGTGACATACGGAAATAAAGATTTCTAGAAAACATAAATGGGAGGCTAATTATTCACATTACAAACTAGCTCACAATATTTGTTTTGTTGACTGCAAGCTCCTCAGAGAACTTTAACAGAACCCTTTGTAAGGTGAATTAGCACACACTGGTTTTTCAATAACATGAAAACAAATGAAACAAAATGACATGAAAGCTTTAGATTTCCAAACATGCTTTCATAAAGGCATCATTTTATTTGAGGTTTTTAGGTGTAAGATTGTCTAAAGCTGCACTGGAAGTCATAATAAAAGGATATTTATGGTTTTTTCTTTCCCTTTAAAATCCAGCATTACCTAAAAACATTGAATGGATAAATTCGACTAGAACTCTGGGCTTAATTTAATCCATATTAGATGAAAAACTCAAAGAAATGAATTATTTTACATCTGATGTTCTTATATGAGCATCAATACTTTTAAGATAAGCATATATTCCATGAATGTATGCTTTTTCCTTGTAAGCCAAGGCATTGAATTTAGAAATTAAAACCAGAACTGGATGTTTTGATTTTTCTTACTTGAATATGAGAAGAGAGTTTAGAAATATCTTTGGGACTTATATCTTAGCTAATATACTCTAAACATATTTACCTTTTAAAATCTACAAGATTTGACTTTCTCAGCAAAAGTCTGAGTAAAGAATTTCTCCTTTTGTCCCTGGCTGTGAAAACAGGCCGTGAGGTCCTCCCCTGGCTTCACTCACTGTTAGAGACGACTATTGCAAAACCATTTCTTCTTTTAAGAGAGATTTACATAACCTCGTCTCATGATTAAAAGAGAAAAACAGCAACAATGAGTTCTTTCTGCCTATCAGTTTGACAAATATTTTTTAAAGTTTGATAAGAAGCAGTTGACAAATCAAAGGGCCTTGGGCTGACAGACGGACGTGCTTCTCTGGGGGCATATGGCAAAAGCTTCCCAAAAAGAGTTTACACCTTGACCTAGATATTACACATTTAGGAATTTATGACAGGGAAATGATCAGAGAAGTGAACAAAAATAATTTTAACCATAAAAATTTGCAAATGACCTAAATAGCATGCAGTAAAAGGCACAGACATTAAAAACCTTCTGCATTACTTCATTTCTGGACATTGAAATATATCCACGTTATATTACTCAGTGACAAAGCAGGAAGTAGTGGGTGATATCATTTCTTTTAAAAGCACAGGTATGTGTGTGCACACAGGTCAATTGTTAACTCTGACCACTTCTGAGCAGGTAATAGAAAAGTTAGATGAGCTTTCTTTTCTTCACTGTATCTTTCTGCATTTTCTGTTGTTTTGTAATCAGGCAAAAATAATCTACTACAAAAAACACAAAAAAACTTGAATGAGCGTTACATTTTATGTTTTTTCCTTAAAAATTCATGAACACAAATAAAACCACTAAATTATGTTGTATTTTTACTCACATGGAGCATCAATAATTTTTATTCTTTGATCCATGGTCTTTTACTCTAAGAAAAACTACTAGGTTGAACTATAAAATGAAAGTAAAAACTCAATGTAGTGTCACCATTTACCTTAAAACCCTCTCGGCCCGGGAGTCCTGGGTACCCTGAGTCGCCGGGAAACCCCTAAAATGGAACAGAGGAGCAACAAGCATCATGAGCCAGTGAAGACAACAGTTTGCTTTAAACAATTAGAAAGAAATACTTACTGTACTCCCTTTTTCTCCTTTTTCACCATCTTTTCCAGGTTTTCCCTGTACAATAAAGATTTAAACATTAGTATTCCATAATAATAATAAATACGTTGTAACAACAAGGGTCTGATTCACATACAAGTTCACATGTCATCTCTGGTATGAAACCTCTGTGAATGTTGACAATACAAGAATAATAACAAGCAATACAGTATACATTGAATGCCTGTGAAAAAGTTCTCACACTAGAAGAGGACTTTTCAATTTTCAAAGTTGGAGGCTGATTAGCTCCCGACCTTCCAAGCCACCCCTGACACGTGGCAGCACAGCCAACACCAGAGAAGCTCTCCTATTGGCAAATGAGAATTTGGTAGGTGATCCACTGATGACTGACTTTCATGGAAGTTTCCGTGTGTTATTTCACGGCAGACACCGGAAAAGGCCCAGGTACTGCAAGCGGGCGGGTCTCTTACCGCCAGGATTCAGGGGGTGGAAAGCCCCTGAGCATCCGGGCTCAGGGCTGTGCCATCTGGGCTCTGGGCACAGCTCCAAGCTGGGCTGGGTGGCAGCATCAAAGGGCACCAACACTCTGAGCAGGTGGACGGTGGCTTCAGTGAGGAGCCAGCAGATGGGGGGCTCTTCAAAGAGCTCCCCTTCCCAAGGCTGTCTTTGGCGGTCACCTGAATAATGGGGGCCCAAGCTTTCCTGAGAGCTCTTTCTAACGGTGACAGCTCTCCTCATTCCTGCTCCGAGGACTTCAGAAAAGCCCTTCAGGAGGGGAAAGACCCTACGAGCTCATCCACTCTAGGTTTCTGTCAACCTGTCATTCTAGGAATGAAAGGAAAAGGATTTTACAATAAGGAATAAAAGGATTTTTTTTTTTTTTTGGTGAGGAAGATTGGCCCTGAGCTAACATCTGTTGCCAATCTTCCTGTTTTTTTTCTCCCCAAAGCTCCAGTACATAGTTGCATATCCTAGTCGTAAGCTTTTCTAGTTATTCTCTGTGGGACACCACCACAGACGGCTTGATGAGCGATGCGTAGGTCCACACCCAGGATCCGAACTGGCAAACCCTGGGCCACCAAGGCAGAGCACGGGAACTTAACCACTACACCACCGGGCCAGCCCCTAAAAGGACTTTTGAAAGCACTTACTCGGGGCCCCGGTTTTCCAGGTTCGCCTTTCTCTCCAACCCCTGGCATTCCCTTGAAAGAACAGAAAGAGAAAGAGTTAGATTCATTCATATACATAAGTAAAATGTTAAATTAAGTAAATGTCACATTTAAGATGAAAGAAGCTTGCAACTTAAATGCAATACGTTATGATCTTTCACTCAAAATAATAATGATAAAGAAGAATTTAGTACTTACCTGAAATCCAGGTTCACCTTTTTGACCCTAAAATAATTTTTTAAAAAGAAAGAGATCAGTATTATCTAATGGCTGTATCAACTTTTTATGTGCTACATTGAACATGTAAAAGAAAATAAAACAAAACCCTTTCTTGATATATTAACAAAGAAATTCACATTGGCCTCCAGTATTCCCTTCCTAGCACTGCCTGGATGAAGGATTTAAGAAGGGCAGTTAATTACACTTGATCCAGGGCAACTGTAACCTCTTTCTACCCTCATTCTTTCTCCCTCCTGCTGACCCAGCCCAGCCCCAACTTGGGTGCATTTACGGAGCCCTCACTTGGGTGAAACAGCCTCAAATCAGTCTTGCTCCAACCAGTTCCAGCTGCCTTTGCTCTCAAAATGATCATATGGTATGTGATGGATAGTCTAGAAATCTGTTTTCCAGGTCAGGGGTGAAGGTAGCTGGAGAAACTGAATTTTGACCTGGCTTCTCTTTATCCCTTGGAATTTGTCCAAAATTAGAAAGCCAGCATCCAGTGGACAAAGTCCACTTGTACCTTCTCTCCTTTAGTGGCAAAGTCTCCTTTTTCTTTGACTTGAGCTTGTCCTGGCACTCCTGGAGGCCCACTGACCCCTTGATCACCCTGTGGATGCAAAGATTGGGAATTAATTAAGCCTAAAAATAATTATACAGAGAAGAAAAATATAGAAATGCAGAGGGGGGAAAGGTCTAAAATAGAACATCTATTTTAAAAATGTAACTGTACTCTGTTCTAATCTATCCTTGCCTCAGCAGAAAATTAAGTTTTCAGCAGGAAGATGGCACACTAAGTATCTAAAGCCAGGGGGAGACTTGCGCCTCTCAGGGGTCAGGGAAACTACTCCCTCAACAGTAACAGCGGGACCCGAACATCTATAGGACGCATCTCTGCATGCATATATGTACAGACCATGCATTTATGCACACAGTGTACCTAGCATGTATATGTACGCTCTCCTATCGCATACACATTGTCCTATCACATTATGACAGCACGGAGGAAAGGGACACGAGCTGTCTAAGAGAGCCTGGGGAGAAAGGAGGCATTGTTAGGTAAACCAAAAAGAAGAGGGCCACCAAGAATTCTCTTCCTCAGGCATCCTAAGTGCTGGGTACCACTGGAAGAACAGTGAATCCCAGCGATAACACAATGACCGAGGTCCAAAAACTCAGCTGCATAAACTGCAGGGCCCTGGCCTATGGGGTTTGTGAAAAGACTGGGCCATAATGTGAGGTGGAAAGCGGAGGCCAACTGTTCCGTCAGGATCCTCCCAGGCTTGGGCTGACTTGGCACCCCCTAGTGGCCATCATCTACACCGGCTTGAGCACCGATGGAGAAGACCCTGGGCTGTGGTAGGCATGGCAGCTTGGCTGGTGCTGGTTTCATTGGTCTGATCTGGGGGAACCGGTGGAGAGATCACCAGAGGATCAGAGACACACCGTGGGCCTCCCTTTTTGCTAAGATGAGGTCAGCTGCTGGGGTCTGTGCCACCCTGCCTCTTGGGCTCATTTCCTCCCAATCCTGGGATGATGGCCTTTGTCTTTGTAGGGTCTAATATAGTTACACTACTAAGAGTCAAGTCCAAAGCTGGCCTCTTGTAATAAAGTCCAGGTCTGGTTTTATCGCTGCCTGCGAACATTCTGGTTGAACTCTAAGTGCAGAGATATGGGACTCAGGGCCTTGTTGTATCCTCTGCTGGGCAGAGCACAAGCAGAGTGGTCTCAGTGAACTCTAGCTGTGCATTTTAAGGAAAACACTAAAAAACTCAAGAACGTGCAGAGAAGAGTAATGATAGCTACAGGGGGCCAAGAGCAGGTCTAGAGGCCAGAACCCTATCATGCTTAGAACCCCAACGTCAAACACGAAAACCCTCCAAAGCAGTGTGCACTCACCTTCTCGCCTTTTGGTCCTTGAAAACTTAAGCCCATTTGCCCCTGTTGATTAAAAATTAGGCTTCCATTATTAGAGTTGTCTACTTTGTTCAAAATCATCTAACAAACATCACATAAAATGCAATAAGATGGTAGGTTTAAGGCAAAAGCTTTGTCCTACAACTACCATAAAATTTTCAATGTCCATAAAAAAGTTCTTTGAAGTATTATTGAAAAAGAATCCTATAAAAACCTTTTTTAAGAAGTTTAAGGTTTTTAAACTCTGGCTTTAGAAAACAAAAGGAAAGATCAGTGATTCCAAAATAATGACTAAGGGACATATGGAAGGAAAGATGGATAGATAGATAGATGGATACATAGACAGATGGATAGATGCCTAGGTGGGTAGATGGATAGAGGGATAGGTGGAAGATGGATAGGTGGATAGGTTAGATATATTGATGGATAGATGGATGGGTAGATAAATGGACAGATGGACAGATGAATGGATAGATTGATAGATGGATAAGTTGGATATATTGATGGATGGATGGATGGATGGATGGATGGATGGATGGATAGATGGACAGATGGACAGATGGATGGATAGATGGATAGGTGGATAGGTTAGATATATTGATGCATAGATGGATAGATGGACAGATGGATAGATGGATGGGCGGATGGATAGGTGGATAGGTTAGATATATTGATGGATACATGGATGGATAGATAGATAAATGGACAGATGGATAGATGGATGGATAGATGGATAGGTGGATAGGTTAGATATATTGATGCATAGATGGATAGATGGACAGATGGATAGATGGATGGGCGGATGGATAGGTGGATAGGTTAGATATATTGATGGATACATGGATGGATAGATAGATAAATGGACAGATGGATAGATGGATGGATAGATGGATAGGTGGATAGGTTAGATATATTGATGCATAGATGGATAGATGGACAGATGGATAGATGGATGGGCGGATGGATAGGTGGATAGGTTAGATATATTGATGGATACATGGATGGATAGATAGATAAATGGACAGATGGATAGATGGATGAATAGAAGGATAGGTGGATAGGTTAGATATATTGATGGATAGATGGATAGATAGATGGATAGGTGGATAGGTTAGATATATTGATGGACAGATGGATAGATAGATGGATAGATTGTGGATAGAAGGAAAGGTGGGTGGACAGATGTTAAATATAGAGATATATAAGGAAATTATAATTTCCCAAAACTTTTTACAGAGATTTAAAGAATGATTTATGGCAAATTTCACAACAGTCTTATACTAATGCCAAAGAAAGACAGATGAAAAATAAATCTTCACCTTTTCACCCGGAGGGCCAGGAGGGCCTGGAGGACCCTGTAAGAGAGAGCATTTTAATTCAAATGATTCACAACTCTGCTAAGCTTTAAATGTTTCTTTGTACTGAAGTTATCTTAAGATCCCATGGTTAACGCGATAATTTATTAAATGTTTAAATATTTTTTCCTGTACTCTAGAACTGTAAAACTTTGAAAGCAACCAGAAATTAGTCCAGGACAATTATTAACAGGGATGAAAATACCTCCAATCTTAGGCATCACCCTGTGGAATCCACGGACGTAAGAATGCACCAGGTTAACAGACGACACCACCAGCCAAACTCTGAGCCTTTAGTTTCCAGTTTGGAAACGATGTTTGTCCACTTTAAATATAACTATTTCTCTTAAAAAGTTGAATTTCTTCAAGCAAGTAGACTGTAGTAAAGTCAAAAAACTTCCCGTGTTTGCAACAAAATTTCAGAATGCTTTTTATCATCGTTTAAAAAGAAAAACCAGTTATTCTCTCCTCACAAAAATGAGTCCAGCTATTTACAAGATTATAAAAGAGGTTACATTTGCAGGAATGGACAGAAGAAGAATTGCTGGATTTGATCCAAAAAAAGAAGACAGAAAGAAAAGAAAGAATATGTTTAAAAGATAAGCCTGTGGCTCTTTCAAGGACTCACAGGCAGGCTCGTGTGCGGATGAAAGGCCAGGGGCACTACTCATTCCCACCACGCGTGACACTCGACAGATAAGGAAACCTTGTAAATATTAACTCTCTTGTGCTCCCAAAACTGTGTGGGTGGGAGGACAGGACGCCCTCCTTCTACAGAGAGTTACCAGCTGCGAAGAAGCCAGTGCAGGAGCAGAGCCCCCGGGAGGCTGTCTCCGGGGCTCAGTTCGCAGTCTCTATTACAAACACCGTGTCCTTCCCCGCCACCGGGACTGCGTCCATAACTCCCAACAGAACAGACCCTCTGGGCTGACTATACTCCTACAAGTCCGTCTCCAGGGCAGATTTTCTTAAAAATGAAGCTCATTTTCTCAAGTCAAATGAAGAAAGACCATCACTGCGTAAAGTTCCCATTACATTTTACTTGCACACCTTGACACAGTTGTTCTTTGAATGATCACCTCAGAGAGATATCCCCCAAAACTTACTGGTGGTCCGGTAAATCCTGGAGGGCCAACGGGACCTTGCAGCCCTGGCAATCCTGGCGAACCCTACAATTTATTGAGAAAGAGAAGAATTAAAATGCAACCTAGGAGGAGACTCAGCAGGGGCTTCTCATTATTCAGCAAACACTTACTGGTGTTCCTGGGGGTCCAGGGAATCCTCTTTCCCCTTTCAACAGGGTCCCGGGCACGTGGCCGAGTATCTCACCTGGGTCCCCCTATGGGATGAAAAGTAAGAGGAAGTCACAAATATTTATGTAAAGAAACTTAAAACCTATGGAATGACAGGCATGCATTACTGGTGTGGAACGAGCCCACATTGGGAGTTAGGCTCTGTCTCAGCTGGAATCAATGGACTGGCCATCTCCCCAGGCACTGCTACTATTGTAGTGACCACATGAAGTGCTGCACGGTCCACTCGGCTGCAACTGGGGCTGAACATACAGACAGCTGAGTGAAGGGATCCGTGACACTTCCATGTGACCGTCCTACCCAGACAAGGAGGAGTTCTAGACCAGCGCCCCATCGCTGGTTGAAAGACTGTGATCACAGGCTGCTGTCATGAAACAACACTAATGTTTTCAAGAAAACATTAGTCTGGGTGTCGCTGTGAAGGTATTTTTAAAGATGTGATTGACATTTAAATCAGTCGACTCTGAGTAAAGCAGATGACTCTCCATGACAGGGGTGGGCCTCATCTAATCGGCTGAAGGCTTTAAGAGAAAAAAGACTGACTCCTGTGAAGAAGAGAGAATTCTGCCAGCAGACAGCCTTCAAATGGAGCTGTGACATCAGCTTTTCCCGGGGTCTCCAGCCTGCTGGCCTGCCCTGCAGACTTTGGACTTGCCAGCCCCACAATCACGCAATTCCTTACAGTAAATCTCTCTCTCTCTCACTCCATCTATCCATCTATCGTTCCATATGTATTATATACATGCATACATGTCTTCATACATACACACACATCCTGTTGGTTCTGTTTCTCTGCAGAACCCTGACTAAAGCACAGGGCTATCGTAAGGATGCTGTTTCTCAGGTGTTCTTAAATACAGGGACACGTGAGTGCTCAACCTCATTCAGACATGCGGTTATCTCTTTTCAGTTGAAAACCTGAAGGCATCCCTTTTCCTGGGCAGCTCTGCAGGCACAGAAGCCACGCCCTCTGCACCTTTCTACAGCACAGGGAGCGCACAGTCTGAGGCCAGGTTGATAAGAGCCGCCGGGCGCTGCGACAGCATTCCCTTGCCTGGGGAAGACTTTAAAAGGTTAATTTCTATAAAATTTCAGAGAGTTTCCTGAGGAGCTGAGGTCTTCTCTCTGCTCGCAGTTCACAGTGAGGAATGCTGAAGCAGCTGGCAGGGAGCTGAGCACATGAATGGACTCACTCCCACATTTACTCAGTGAGCAAACATGAATGAAGGATCTGCCAGCCACTGTGCAGGGAGGCAGGCCAGGGAGGAGGCACATTCGAGAAAAAGTCTGGATGCGAAAGTGACAGGACTTTATGATTAAAAGAGAGAGAGAGAGAGAAAGGACGGAGGGAGAGAAGGAGGGAGGGAGGGAGGGAAGAAGGAAGGAGAGAATCAGCACATGCAATTTTCCCATAGCAAAAACTAAATCAACCAAAGCAATGCCTGCTGGGTTCCTGGCTGGACACCCAGGTGGTGTCATCACCCTACTTAGCTAAGCTCACAGAGCAGCAGTCTAGAAGGGAAGGGGCGGGTTCCGTTCTGGAAGTGCCGGCGGGTGGCACCTGCAGGACACCAGGCTGGGAGTTGGTGAGCAGGGATGGGCCAAGAGAGGAGGGAAGCGAGGTGGCATGCCTGGGAACGGGGCAGCATCAGACACACTGCCCATGGAGGAGAAGGCAAGTGGCCAGTGACCAGTGATGGGCACGGGGTTAACCACCCAGGCCTTTTCCTAGGTGCCCTGCAAGAGTGGATGAAGAAAGTGCCCTAAACTGACAGTAGGGGCCTAATGGCTCTGAGGGGCACGGCAGCGAGGGATCCAGGGCCTCTGTCCTCACCATGCACAGAGGGTCCTCGCTCGCCTCTTCCCTCTCCCCTGCCCCTCCCGACAGAAAGGGAGAATCAAGCTGAGCAAGGCTGAGACTGGCTCCGAAAGAAGGGGCCATGACACCAAGGATCTAAGCTCAGGCAGCAGTGACAGCATTTATAACAGGCAAGGTGGAAAGATGGCTGTATTTAAGTGAAACCGCATAGATTCAATACGACACCAATTTCAGCCCTTGTGGGTGGCACTGTGCTCATGTCTCGCAGCTCTGGAAAAGGGCATCATGGAGATGGGCTATGCAGGTAACCAGTCTGCCCTGGACTTGCATCTGTTAATATTCACCATCACACATGCTTCCTATTGCTGCTTATTTCCTATTCAGAAATCGTACCTAATGTCTAAACTTTAGATTTGAAAATTTAAGTTTGTGTACATGACTCACGTACTCTTTCCATGGAGCAGAGTTTAGATAAATATGTTAATAGCAATTCACCAACCAAAGTTACTTAAAGTAAATTGGTTTTTATGGCATCTGTTTTAAACAGACTTCTGTAATGAATCCAAGAAAGTAAAATAATGTACCTTCATTCCAGGTAACCCTGGTGGTCCCTAGAAAAGAAAAGGTTGGTATTAGTTTCGTTTTTCTCAAAACATTATCAGCATTAAGATATAAGTGCAAAAAAAGGAAAGAAGATAGAATGAGAGGAGAGAAATTATAACCCAAGAAAGAAATTCTGACATAACAACCCTATACTCACCGGAGTCCCAGTGAATCCAGGCAGACCGGGAGGCCCCAGAGGTCCTCTCTCACCCTGTAGGGACAGCAGACAGTCATCATGAGTGCTGGGCCAGGCACAGAGGACGTCACTCCAGATGCCCGTGCCATCCCTGCCCCACCCCTAGGGACCCGCATTTGTTGGGTAAAATCATTTCCTAAAAGTTGTTTGTTGTGAGCTCTCTTGCTGAGAGCGATTTCATCATAGAAGAAATGTATTTGAGAGTATAATTACTGGGGACAAGGATTAACAATAGCATTTTGTTTGATTTAGTAATAGATCATAGGTAAGAAGTACAAAGCAATTTTAGGATAAAAGTCTATAAAAATGAACGGCAGGATTAGGTGCTTTCTGAACATAAATATGGGAAATCAGTGCTCCTTCATCAAATGAAGAAAGCTTCAGACAAGGATTTTCCAACTGCAGCAACTAAAACAGAGTTCACAGGACAACCTTGCCCGACTTCTCCACGTGCGGGTCAGGTAAACGTGGCAAAGTGGGGAGGGTCTCTGTTCTAGACTTACCTTTGTCCCATTGCATCCTGGGATACCTGGGGGGCCCGGGGGACCATCTTGGCCAGGAATACCCTGCAATTAATAAAGCGAAAAAGTAGCCAAAATAGAACATCACCTGATGGTGCTCTCACTCAGTCAAATGTCTCATAGAGGAAGCAGGTGCATTTTATATACATACAGGAAGTCCTGGGTTTCCAGGGTAACCCGATGCTCCTGGGGGCCCCTGTAAGGACGGAAAGGAAAGAGTTTCCAGTGAGCGCTGGGGAACCTCACGTCCTCCCACTGCACCCACCTGCCTAAGGGCGTCGTACCCGAATTGCTGGCGTTCAGGACGGCCACCCTAAGCAGACGGGGCATGCCGTGGCGGGCGGCCGAGGCCCAGCCAGGGAGGAGACAGCGGGGGCGGCTTCAGTAGCCAATCCACGTCAACAGCTGACTACTAGTTCCTTCCAAAATCAAGGCTGTGCACGCACAACATAAACTCTGTCCTCACTTCAGACTTTGCAATCTTTAGGGGATATATACACATATATAAAATGCACACTAAAATCTCACCCAGTTGGCAAGAAGAGTTTATGGGATAAATCAGTTCACTGGGGGAAGAAAATCAAGCTGTTTCTCACTGAAATCGGATCTTCTCCATCCCAGACAGTTCCAATGTTTCCTCCCTCTCTGCCCCAAGGACTCACAGGAGTGCAGAGGACAAGGAGAAACGACAGGAAGGGAGGCAAGCCCCCTCACGACTGTCTGGAGGTGGGATAGGGGGTGTTGAGGGGCCTCACTCTGCAGGCTCTGCTGAGTCACATGTCACCCACATCGCAACCAAGTGAAGTGACGATCGTACTCACTCTCGTCCCTTTTGTTCCTGGCAGTCCTGGTTCTCCAGTGTCACCCTGGAACAGCAGAGAAATGTCATTACGACCACTCGTTATAACAAGAATACAGATCAGCTGAACCCCACATACCCCACCCCCATCACACAGCCAGGCTCACCTTTTGTCCTGGTGGTCCCTGCGGCCCCTCAGGTCCTTGCATTCCCGGAAACCCAATGACACCTTGTAACCCTGGGAGGCCTCTTTCACCCTGTAGAGGAGGAAGGAGCAAGTCAGACAAAAGGCAGGTTGAAAGAAAGCAAGGGAACGAATCAGTGCCGACCTCTCCAAGCCTCACCCCACACTGCACAAGTCCACAGGGAGCACCCGAAAAGAGGTGCTGCAAACGAATTCCTATTCCAGCTGGCTTTTCTCGATGATTCTTCAAGCTCTTCGAGGACAGCAGTGCTCATAGACGATACCCGGTGCAATACTTTCTATACACTATATTCTAACTGATAAATAATATGTTGATAAACAAAATAACGGATAGTTGGTGATTTTTTTCACTGAGCTGCTTTTAAGTTTATTCAATTAGCAGAATCCTGTTCTCAGCAGACACAGTGCTGCGACTTTGTGAGCAGACCATCATCAAGTTTTCCCTCTGGATGCCTTCAGGAGGTTGTGGGCCAGGCTCACAGCTTGTGTTTCCACACAAGATGCTGAGACTTCTCTGTGCAACTAACAGTCTGATGAGGGACTTTCGTACGGTGTCTTTAAATAAAAAGTGTTTTCTGCAAAGGTAGGATCAAAGTTTAATTCTGGGCCCTGATCTCACGGAGCAAAAAGAAATAAGGAACATTATATTAAAAAATAAGTATTATTCAGGGTACACAAATAAGGCTGTAATACATTCAAAAAGGAAAAAGAACGATCAGAAGGACTTTGTGTGACTCTGAGCCTTAAGCTGGCCCTTGAAGGATGAATGCAAAACAAACGTATGAAGAGAAGGGAGAACGCAATTTGGGCCAGAGGACGGCGAGCAGGCGGTAACGAGGATGGAGAGATAGCTAGGCCCCGTGAGCACAAGAAACTTTAACAGCAAGAAACACAACTGGGACAAGAACCTGGAGGAACGAGGCATTAGCTCTGATGCTGGAGACAGGATTTCTTCTACAGCCGTCAACCAGCCAGTGACCTGATTAAGCGCTGTTTCAGGAAGATTGCCATCTTTAGATTGCCAATATAAAATCACCCATATTCATGATAAGAAATAAAAAAAATCTCTTTTTCTTTACAGTCTGTGGACTTCCATGTGGTCTTACAATACAAATTGGGCAGGTTAACCAGCATTAGCTGATTTTAAAAAGCGGAAGGCCCTTTGGAGATGCCCAGTACTTTTCTCACAGTTACATTAGTTCAACGTAAAAATAAACTGACAAGCTATACGTTACATAACATAAACATTTACCCCCAAAATAGCACATTACCAGGAGTTCCTTAAAAGTTTTTCACTGTTGCATAAATGCAAGGAGACAGAGCAGGAACTGTCACAGTTGTCCTTCTTTCCAAACCACAGAGCCAGTCCTGGCACTTGTGGTGAATTAATCGCCTGTTGCACTTGAGAAATGCAGAAATGTGGTTCTGAACTTGGAAGGCCAGCTACTGGGCCTCCAAAGATTGTGGGTTTAACTGGAAGTGTAAGTCAGGAGTCCAGAAAACAGCATGGGAACAAACGTGGAGGAGATTATCCCAAACTCTGAGACTATGATAAAATGGTAAATGGAGTAAAGAGAACTAGGCCCTACAGTTTGGCACACCCCTTTGGACCAGTGGCATCCAGAGAATCTACCAGAAAGAACAGATGCTAAAATCCCCAGAGCCCTCAGCCTAGGATTTGACACAGAACGCTGACTCCTCCCCGCTGAAGCTTGTGATAACTGGGAAAGAAAAACATTCTCAGACCAAGAATGGTTCGAATGTAAAGCCACTTAAATATATTCATTCTTAACCTAAAATAATAACAATGGGACACAACTGCAGAAAATACTGAGAGAGGGACATATTGCACACTGTCATCCTATCAACCTCTTCCCTTTTATTCAGATATGGGAAAATTCTACCCAAAATACAATAGAATTGAACTTCAAACAGCTGGCTAAAAGAATTAATGAACACTGAATTGTGCATCCCCAAACAACCTAACATGCGATAGGAAGGAAATGGGAAAGGCATGTCAACGTAAAAGCTGCCTCCTACATTTGGTGGAGTATTTGTAGCATTTGGTTAATATTGGCAGTATCACTCTGAGACCAGCGCACAAGAGATTTTATAACTCCCATTTTAATCATGGAACGCATGGAGGCCCAGAGCCAGATTAGCTGATTTCTACAAGTTTCTCACTGAGTCAGCACCAAAGCCAAAAATAGAAATGAGGTCAGCCTACACCACAGTCCATGTTTTTTCTAGGTCACTAGAGCAAGCTGGTTCCCAGCAAAATATTAAACAATTCACCCACATTAAGTTAGCCCCTTTTATGTCCATTTCACAGATAGGGAAATGAGGATTCCGATAACTGACTTGTCACATGTCACTCCGCGACCCCTGCATGTCCCTGGGAACAGAATTCAGAAATCTGAATTCCCAGTCTTGGCTTTCACCAAAAGAACACATTCTTTCCCAAATGTCACCGGAACACTTAAGCAATCCGTATATCCCAAGAGTTTTGAAATTAAGTAGCTAAAAAGGAAGTGACTCCTCCGTCAGCATGGTTCTTGCCGTCTCCCACATATTTTTTTAACTTTCCTAATCTTTTGTTCAGACAAAAGTACACATGAATAATCTAAATATCCCGTACCCTGTCCAAGGTTATTATGGGCACCCGAGCACAGCAAGCAGACAGGATAAGCATTCAAACAGCTATACAATTAGCTGGCAAACAGCACATGCTGTATGCGGGCCAAATTATTCCTCTGAGCTTTCAGCAAGTCTCCACTTGGGGTTCTAGGAAGAGCGAGGAGCTGGACAAATTGTGCAAAGGTTCTTTGTGCTGGTAGTTCCTAAGCCAGACTTTGCAGCTGCAACAGCAATACTACAGTCGTGACCACCCATAAGCTGGAGTTCACGGCACGATGTGCACAGTTAAAATAACTGAGAAATAGGACCCCACAGCCATCAATTTCCCACAATGTGCTAAAGGCATGGACTCCAGGACATGGCGGCCACACAATTCATGCCAGACAGAAATGAAACCCACACCGCTGTTATCACAGCAATGACAATTTCGAATGGAGGAAAGAAAAGAGAAGCTTGTAAACGATTACACAAAACATTTTGATGTAGTTAATTCAACAGTTTTATTCCTGAACATCAGCTCAATGCATTGTAGTAATCAAAAAAAAAGAAAGTTTATATACCAACAACAGAAGAGATTGCCACTGTATCCTCAAAGATGAAACTCAAAATTTGAGTAAGAAAAACAAAATGCCTTCATTGAGAAAGATAAAAGAATACGGCCATGGGGAATAATCTTGGCATCAAAATTAGCCATTCTCAATTAGGCATGAAATAAAGTTTCATGCATGGAGCAACCTAAAATTTTTGCATAATGTATTATCTAAAGCAAGGCCATACTTAAAAAATCACAAAATATGGGAATAAAAAGTCCTAGTATCCAATTATTTCCTTTTGTCTTAAAATGCTTATGGAAACAAGTTCATGATGCATATCGAATGCTAGAATACAACCCCTGCATATCTAAGCCAGAAATCCGAATCCAAACGCAGCTCCCAGGATGGCTGCAGGTGAAAGAGCGTGAAGCTTCTAACTTTGGAGGATAATACAATTACCAACAACAAAAATTAAAGTTAATACAAAATATATCTAGAATAAGCAATCATCAAAAACCTTACTATGCCTGTTTCAATGGTCAACATGGGATCCCAATCTTTCAGTCCAACTTTTAATTTAATTTTTCACATGTAAAGTAACATGATCACGGACCTTTACCATGGACTGAAGCACAAGCAAAACTGTGGCCAGAGCACTGGGCGTCCTTCTCACAGGGGGCCTGGCTGTGAGGGGTACGGCCTGGTTCATGCATCAGAAAGCAGAACAAAGCCAACAAGCGATGTTACTTGGAAAGATTCTGCAGCTGGGTTTCCACCTCTTAGAATTAAATACTTTAAAGGCAGGGATATTGTTTTGTTCATTCACAGGGTTTGGCACAATCTTTGAACTCAGAGTCGGTGAATGGAGGATGAGCTGTACAACATGACACTTAGCATGAAGCTGGATCCTACCTACGCATCCTAAAAACTTTAAAACGTAGCAAAATACGGTTATTGGGCAGGATGGGACGCCAGGTCTCCCCTCCCCAGCCTGGAGCCCTATGGGCACCATGAGAGACTGGCTATGCAGCACCAGCCGAAGAACCAACAGGGGACAAAGCTGTGGTCAGGACACGACACTGGATCAGCTGTTTCCTTCTGTCATCTGGGACCTTGAGAGTTCAATGTCCAAGCAAGGCTGCAGATGACTGAGGAATGAAAGCATTTCCATGTGGAGCCAGAGCTCACCAAGCATTCAGTGATGGGGAAACGATTTCAAATGACGGGTCGCAGTCAATGGGTGACTGCGGGACTCAGCCAAAAATTCCACAAGTCCAATTCCTGGAGCCCAGCAACAATCAGACATCTGCAGGACCATTTCCTGAATACCGATGCTGCTGGGAAAGCGGTGGGAAGACCAGCATCAGAGTCACGGGGTCATGGAAAAGCTCTGTGACGAGGCCCCACTGGGAGCTCCATCCACACCACAAAGCTTGACATTATGACAGAAATATTGCCAGTGCTGCAGAGGAGAGGAGGGGAGAGGAAAGACACAAGAGCCCTAAAAGGTCCCGTTTCCACAGAGGAAGACAAGAATTCTGATCTTCCTTTGCACTATGAGATGCAAAACCGGATTCTTCAAAGAATACGCATATGTTAAAGTATACTATGTTTCTTAAAGAATTAAATGTAACAATGAAGCTTGTTTTATTTAACTGTTCTGGCATGACTGTTGTTTCTTGCATTTAACCTTTTAATAATAAAGCAGGAAAGAGTAAAATAATCAAGCACAAAAAGCATGGCTACATCTTCATCTTCTTCCCAAAGCTCTCTATCAAATATGTGGGTATATGGGAGGAGCTTTAGCAGTTATATATTGGAGGGGGGGAGAAAAGATGAGCCTTCTAGAGATTGTTCCTGGAAATGAGGACATTCCCTAGCTTTAAAATTCAAAGGATGAGAAGAATCAGAAAAGCATTAAAAAGAAAAAAGAAAAAGGGCCCCTGATCCAGACCTTCACATACTATGAGATGCACTCTCTTTCTAGAAAGTTCTGAACCCACCCGGCCTCTTCTGAACTGCAGGGTGGTTTGGGCAAGCGGTCCCACTGAGCCTCGCGCCACAGGGACCTCAGCTGTCCGTTCATGACGGGGTCCGGCTAGCGACCTGCTCCCGAGGCTTCTGAAGCTACGGCAGACCAGGTTTGTGAGAAGAAGAGGACAGGCACAAGTGAAGCGGAGGCCAGGCCCGGACTGCAGCTTTCACGCTGCTCCTTTGCCTCAGCCTTCTTGCGTGGGGAGTCCCAAAGCCCACGGACAAGATCCAACTCGTGGATAGGGTCCACCTACGCCCAGCTGAGGTTCATGAGCTTCAGACTGCCCACACATGCAGCTCTTAAGACAGAACTTTCTCCAAGTGTCCGTGTTCAAGGATATCTCTGTCGGATAAATCCGAATATCAAAACATTATTTGAGCCCATGATGAATTCTGCAACGACTCTAGGAATTTCAGCATTGCTGTGAAGTTGGTTGGTAGAGCTACACGCTCAAATCGTACATAACACAAAACCAGCAGAGGGACATGACAGAGCAGAGGGACAGTGACAGAGCAGAGGCACAGGGAGTATTTCTAATTCATTAAGATTCGCAAAGAAATAAAACCGTAGACACTTTCTGATCTATGAAAACCCACTTTGCACATCAGCTTGTGAGAAAAAAAATTATAAAGAGTTCCTTACAAAATACTTTCTAAAGAACTATCATTCAACACAAGAATAACTCAAAAGAGGCTTAAGTGCCGTCTTAATATAAACAATTTAAAACTCTTCCCTTAAAGCCATCGAAAAGCAAACAAACTGTCCGACTTCAGTGATCCAGTAAAAACTTTCTAAAGCGATAGGCAAACAAGCGCTGACAAATTGTTGGCAGCAAAAAGAACTTAAAATTTTCCAAAGGTCCTCAGGACTTATAAAAGTTCCAGACACTTCTCCCTAATCAGAGCCGAGACCACTGATGGAGGACACACTTCAAAGTTGGAAGCAGTAGCCAGCGTCTTTAGCAGCAAATGTTTTCTTCAGTAATTTGTCTTTTGTGCTCTTTCTGAAAAACCAGTCTAAGACGCTTTCGTCAATTCTTATTCCAAACCAGTAATCTGTTTAAAACATTTTTAAGTATAAATATTTTAAGTCACTCCCCTGAAGCAGTCAGCCTCCCAAATTAGAAGTTAGGAAAATATTGTGATAATGTTTTTCCAAAGTCTTGTGGGTGCATTCAATCAAATCTTGTGTATGTTTCCTGATACAGTTCATCTTTGATCGATAGCTGATGTCCATTTTCCCATCAAACTGCATGCAACCAAATGCAGTTTTTTTTTTCCTCTGGGAAACGTCTGTATTTCTGGGCTTCATGCTCTATTGATACATTCAAATTTCATTGTGAAGGTTCAGAGTTCTCGGTGGGTCTTCCTGTAGATGCCCCACCCAGTCATCCTTTACCACATCCGTTTTCTTCTCTGATGCAGCCGACTTCCTGGCTCCGGATTGCCTCCCCAGCCCAAGTGGTAACTCCAAGCCAGGCAACGCCCAGCCCACCTAGAGATGGTTGCGTCTGCCTGAAATATCTGTGTTCACACCCACCCCTGCCATCACCTAGCACCTCGGACACACCCATGGAATCCCAGCTACACATGCCCTCCTTGGGAGAAAACTCCTCGACACAAGGTGATTTGAAGAAAACTATCCCATCTCTAATTGCTCCTGTTAGATGAACAGGCTGTAAAGGGTGAGGGGGCTTCTGGAACGGCTTGGTAAGGAGAGCCCCTACTGGCTCTGGCCTCTTGCCACTAGAGGGCGCGATGGGACTACAATTTTTTCAAATTAAAACTTCCCAGTGGATTCTGATCACTGATTAAATATTCAGTGCTGTGGAAGATATTAGCATGGGCACAGCTGACAGAAATCAGTTTGGTAAAGCCTAAAATAATTCTAAGGGAAAAAAAGAACTTTAATCAGAAGTAAAAACATAATTGAAATTAAATATAAAACTAGTAATCTCAATGTCAAGGCTATTAAATGACAGGTAAATGCTGTCACCCTACAAATAATGTGAATTGTGGATATTTTTTCAGATTGCTTTTTTCCATCCATTTTATAAAGTGAGAATATTTGAATCTAACAAGAATACAGAAAAAAAATAAATTCAGTTTTTTGAATGATAGTATAGAAACAGTATACACTGAAAAAAATTTAAATCCCACAAAACATGCATAAAACAAGTACAAATATGATAGCAGGGGGGTCCCTAAGAAACTGTTATTAAATAGCCCACTGCCAGGAAAATTTATTTAAAGGCTTTTCTTTGGTCCCTTCTACTACAAGTTTATAGGAAACATATACTTAAGGTAAATCCATTCTCCTGACTTTCGCCATTTGGAAAGAAAAAAAAATCCATCCAATTTTTAATGGCTTCCAGAAAAGATGATAACATAATCTCTCGTGCTAAAAACTTAATTTATCAACATGTGGCTCTCATGAAAACCAAGATTGTGAACGCATCTGCCTAAACCTATTATCTTACATTCTGCTTCTCACATACAGACTTGAAAAACGTCTTTTAAAGCAGAAAAACAGCAAAGACATAAAAGGAACTAATACTTCAGCTTGGAACCTTACTCACTGTGGCCCTGGAACGTTGTGCATATTGCACACTGCAGTGAGTAGGGGGCAAAATCCAGCTGCGGCTCGGCATTAGCCCAGCAGGGGGGCCTTGTCTAATATGCACAGAGCTGAACAAACTACCCCGCTGGAAACAGAGCCCACCTGGATGAATGCTCACAAAGTGGTCTCGAACATGGAAAGGAGACAACAGTGCCCAAGAGCTGCTTCGAACCTGCGTGTAAAATTCACCAACACACGTGGCTTTCCTTTTTTTTAAAGTTCCATGAGACTTATCAAAATTCTATGTCATGACTTAAAGATTTGGGGGAAGGAGAGAGATCGCAAGAAAATGAAAAACTGACGACAAAACCACAAGAGGTTAGCTGCTTTCTGAGTTTGGACAAGAAAAAATAGATCTTTTTCTCAAAAACACACTTTGCTCTCTTTTCACCATCTCCAAACCAACAACCCTGAGATTTAAAGAGATGTATTCTGCCTTAGCAGCAAGTTTGAGAAATACCAGTCAGTGCACAAGACCTGAACAGCCCTGGAAGGGTTTTCCCGACACCATAGCGGGGGATGTTGTTAACTTGAACTTGAAAATGCATGTGGGTGTGTGGCAGGTCCTGGAAGTGCATGCATCCTGAGCAAAATTAGGACACATAAAAGTCAGGAAGGGCCACGATCTAGGTCATGGACTTTATTTTGGGGGGGTGGGGGCTCCGTGCTAACAGTAAAGATGAAAAATGCAAAAGGAATATCTTGACAGTAATAACTATAATTAATACTACAAAAAGCATGCAAAATACGCCTCAGGGTTTTTTTTCTTTTTGAGGAATATTAGCCAGGAGCTAACATCTGCTGCCAATCCCCCTCTTTTTTTGCTGAGGAAGAGTGGCCCTGAGCCAACACCCATGCCCATCTTCCTCTACTTTACATGTGGGATGCCCACCACAGCATGGCTTGCCAAGTGGGTCCACACCCAGGATCCAAACTGGCAAGCCCGGGGCTGCCAAAGCAGAACGTGTAAACTTAACCACTGCACCAGTGGGCTGGCCCCTGCTTCAGGTTTAACTTTGAAAGAAAGTAACAACTGGCAAATAGGAAAATTTTTTTCTTTATTTTTTTTTCGCTTAAAAAATGTGTTAAATGCAATTATCTGTCAAAATTGGGTTTTACAGGTACCATGCTGGAGCATTCCCGGGTCCCCAGCACGCAGCACAGACAGCACGTGGTAGGCGCTCACCAAACATTTTCAAGAGTGAATCAGGAAACAGAAAATGTTCAAGATTCCAAGGAAATAATATAAACCTACCAAGAGGGTGTGGGTTTAGGAATCCTGTTTTCAGGCTTGACTGCAAACACAGGCCTCTCTGCTCAGGACTGGTGAATGGAGTTTCTGGGAATCTTACTTTCTATGTTCTCATTTTAGTGACTGAGTTGACACCGCCACATAATGGGGAAAGAAGCCTGACCTAGGAACCAAAACTCTCGAAAAACCAGTGCTGCCCTCTGTGAAATGGGACAACGCCAGCCGTCTCAGTTCCCTGACACGATCCTTTTAAGGCATCAGATTTGATGGAGTGTTCAGTTACTTTGCATGGCATGAAACACTAGACAAATGATTACGAACTAAGCTGTTCTGACTTTAGTTTATTTGAACACATGTATTTTGCATTTACTCTGAAGATTTCTACGTCCATGAAGCCAACTGCCTTTCCTATAGAGCCACGAAATATTTTAAGAGACAATGAAAACGCAAGGTTGTCTTTTTTCCCTTCCCTCCAGTCATAACCCATGAATTATCTCATTCTTGTTTTTGTGGCTAAATTGGACATAAGAATTTCTTGGGTATTTTAAAAACATGACAGTTTTAAGAAATTTCTCCTTTATCTTATGCACAAGGTTTTTTTTTCTTAATGAATACTTCTGACATTAATTCTTTTCAAGCCCAGAACGTTCCGTGTATTCTCCCAGGCTGAGCCTTCATAAGGCCACCACCTCACCAGCTTGTCCACTCACAGGAGGCCCCAGGACCCTCCTCTTTGTCTGATATCCCCAAATTACTTCCTTTCCCTCCAACCAAGTAACTTGGCTGTATCGTATCGATAATAACATTTTCCCCAGGATGTTGCCATAATTTCAAGACTTCATTAATCACGCTTAGAATCTAAAAGATAAGAACAGCTCCAAGGCGGTTTAAACACGCCCATATAACACAGGCGAATGCAGGTAAAGCTTGAGGTTTTACAAAACCCACTATTAGCTTAACCTCACTAATTTGAAAATGCTGTGGTAAGATCGCTCTGAATTAATAACTGAATTTTAACTTTTTTCAGTAAACACCATTAATACTTTAAAAAAATATACAGTCACTCAAGGAAAGAAATTAAGCAAGCTGTTAAAGGGATTTTTTTGGTCAAGATTTTGATTTTAAAACTGAATAGATAAGAAAAGCACATATTTGCAGAATCAACACAAAATAATGATGCATAATTAACACAATAAATAGCTACTTCTTAAATACTTAAACATAGCTTTCCCTTAACAGGTAGATTCTTTTTACCTCAATATTATTCACAAAATTGGCAAGTCTATTTTCAAAAAATAATGTGGGGATATATTTTAATCCAAGGTGTGGCCAAATAATTTAAAAAATTAAATTAGTAGGATCTTATTTAATGCCACTTTTACTCTATTTTGTAGAGGTTTTAAAGGTTCACTTTATAAGATATTCTCGCTTTTTTATTCTTAATTACTTAATGCCAATAGACTAAAATATTTTGCTTTTTGGATAGGAGCTAAGATGCAGACCCAGACAAACTGCACTACAGTTTGTAAATTAGGAGATATTAACATTCTCATAAAAGAATAGATTACGGATCGTAGAGTTTAAAAATGTGTGACATTTTCCCATGTATTCTGTATTTAAATTTTTAAAAAATCAATTAGAGGGGCCAGCCTGGTGGTGTAATGGTTAAGTTCGCATGCTCTGCTTCGGTGGCCCAGGGTTTGCCACTCCAGATCCCAGGTGCAGACATGCCACCACTTACCAAGCCATGCTGAGGCAGGCATCCCACATATAAAGCAGAAGAAGATGAGCATGGATGTTCACTCAGGGCCAATCTTCCTCAGCAAAAAAGAGGAAGATTGGCAGCAGATGTTAGCTCAGAGCTAATCTTCCTCAAAAAAACAAAAATCAATTAGAGGATAGATGACCCAATGTGTAAGTGTGTTAGAGACAAAGACAGAGAGGGGGGAGCGAAGAAGGGACAATCTGCAGAGAAAGGTCAGGCCACACCTGCTGCCGACGCGCCCTCCCCGCTCCCACTCTGGGGACCTGCTGCATCCGTCACGATGACCCACAATGACCGAGGCAATTCCTCTTTGGCCAGCGGAGGCCGATCAGTCAAGTATCCTGAAATGAACTTCTCTTGTCTCCCGCCCCAGATAGAAAACTGCTAATTTTGTAAAATTTCTGAGCTCCCACGGGAATTCCAAACCAATGGGAGCCCCACCAGGCATTCTTGAGAGAAGAAATAGGTTTCCAAACTCGGTACTTCTCCATGGGGAGAATCAGCACCTTCTGTGAAGAAACATGAAAAATAATCATCGAACAGCTGTTTGACATTCTGTGTAAAAATACTGCAGTTGATTATTTGGGTCCAGAATTTTAGAATAACAGCTATGGCAATGACAGGGAGCCAGCCCTATATCGGGGCTTATGAAGAGCCACACAGAGTTCTGCTCTGGGGATGACCGAACCCGGGGCTCACCCCGCTCCCAGGTCCCAAAATATACTGTGGAAGCGCGGAGCCACACTAGCCCCTGAGGCCACTGGGGTACACCCAACTAAAGTCACCCACGGAAGGGGTATCGGATGCCAGGAAAACGTGATGTGGCATAAATAAGGAAAGAGACACTGCCCCCTACAATCTGAACAGTCACCACTGAATGTCATAATTGCTGAGGAGATGACAAACGATTTGCTTCTGAAATAAGATTACCCACATTCTTCTAGAACTCATGCTTGATAATGTGATCGAACACAGGAAACGCCTCAGGAGATGGGTGCCTGTGTCAGGAACAAAATATCTGACAGGATGGAAAATGACTTGGATATATTCTTATCTGTCACTGAGTGGAGCAGATTCCTTTTAAAAAATGGAATTTTAAACTATACTCACTGAGTGGCTTACCTTGTTTGAAGCATCCTTTGACAGAGAGTTCTTAAATTCATACCACGCAGACACCCACCTCACTACATATTACACTGTGTGTGTCCCAAGGAAGAAGAGCCCTGAAGGGACTGTGTCCCCAGAGTGTGAACAGCTCCCAAGTTGGGGAACTTTGACTTTAAATATTTGCAGGATACACACTTGGGTTAAGAATATAACTTCACAAACGCAAGTAAGTGAGATATAAAGGAAACACAAGGTTACTCCCCACTAACGTCCTTATAATTACAATCTATTTCTGCCTCTCTTTCAGTTCCTGGTGCTCACCCAGTAGTAAGACCACAGAGGTGACACCTGATCTGTTGTCACTAGGCTCAGGCAGCCATCAGAGCAGCGTTTTATAAAGTCCGACACGATTTAAGTAAAGTTATTTAATACCAGCGCCAACCTCCCGGCCCCAAGGAAGACTTCAGACATAAAATAGGGAGAACTGAACAGACTAGCAAATGGAACAAAGACTGCAAGGAAAGCACGAGAACGTTTCTCAGCTGTGAGGACTTCAGCAGAGGGATGGTGTGATCCTTCAAAAGAGAAAAAGGGGAGAAAAACCAGATGGCAAATGGGACTCAAGAAACCTGAATTTTCACATCAGCAGGCTTGAAAGACAAATGGCGAAGGCACGTTAGCTGCATGCTGCTGAGTCATGTTCCCTTTTCTGAGCTCACATCATCGGGAAAGTATTCGACACTGAGGAAATGTCTACTTGTAAAGTAATAGCCCATTACGGGCCTGACCTTCCTCCCTCCAGATCAACGGAGCCTTCTGACATCTACTGCATACCAAAGTCCCTTTCAGTAAAAGGACGTTCTACTCCAGAAAGGTCAGGAACGCACAGCGCTGAAGCCCGCTCAGGCCTTTGCAGGGAAGACCTGCCATCACGGGACCGTAGGTGCTTCGATTCGGAAGGGTTTTCAGAGCTCAGATTCCAAGTCCTGCCTACCGGCGATTTTCAACTTTAAATCAAAATGACTAGACTTTCTTCCGATTGAGAAATGCACACCCAACCATGAGGACACGTAATAACCACAGCTGCCACGCATCCTCATCCAGACAGGGCCCTGTGGGTGAGACGTGTCCTCCGTCCCGAGGAGCAGTGTAAGATACACCCCATCCTCATGGAAACTCTCGGGCTCCTGGGCTCCCCTCTGATGCTCACCCGGCTCTGGAGGTCCCCCGACCTAGGCCACGGCCCACGATGCTTCTCACCTTCAAGTGGCTGCTGACCGCCACCCTGCGGGCATTTCACCCTCTCAACTTGGTCCCCTTGTTCTCCCTGCCCACTCCCCACAGCACAACGAGTCCCTGAGCAGCCTCCTCCAAAACTGCCGATCCAGAAAGAAGGAAAAGACCCACCACACTCAGAGCCAGTGGGCAGGGAGTGTTGCAAGCAGACAGCAGGGGAGAGGGCGAGGGGGTCTGGAAAAAAAGTGTGCATGTGCATGTGTGCACGTGTGCGTGCTCACCCATGAGATAGGAGGAAAGCGGGCAGGCAGGCCCCAGAGAATGTGTGGCACTAGAGGTGTGCCATGAGGCAGCAGAAAGTAAAATTGGCGCACCAGTGCATGGGAGCGGAGCGAAAGGAAAACCGGATGCTTCAACAAAGCATGTGAAATCTCCCGCACCCCCCAGGTGGACACTAAAGGCATTGTCGTCGTGTCTTCAGAATCGCTGTGGAGGCCAAACACCCCTTTGAGGCAGTGGCGGCCTTCCACCCTGAGGTGTGGGCTTCAGCTCCTGTCCTCACAGCCCTGGACCCACAAGGGCCTGAAGAACCAAATTCTTTGGCAGAGATCAGCAATCTAATGTCCATAAAAAAACGAAAAGGCTTCTCTACTTCGTGACTCCACACCATACTTTAGAATGCTACTACCAGCTTTTGCTGGAAGTTTTTCCCCCAGCCATATATTACTTCCACCCTGGCAGGCAAGGCATTCAACTAGCTGTCAGCTCACCATCTCTTGCAAAGAGCTGTGTATTCCACACCCAGGGGAAGCCAGGTCGCCCCGTGGGCCCTCCCAAGATTGAGGATCCCAGGGTTCGGCCTTTGTGGTCCAGAATTGATGAGGCGAGCTGCCCTTCACCGTGGGCCTCTGTATTCGGATCGAGACACTGATCGGCTGGTGCTGCCACTCCTTACCGGGGAGAGGCAGAATGTCAGCAACGCTGGAGCATTGCTGCAGCAGTTTATGAAATGCCGTGAACCAGGAGGAGAGGGGCTACATTCCAATCTGGAAGAAAATACATCATTCCAGGGCCTCCTGGATTAGGAAACAGACAGTCTGGAACAGGACTCATCGAGGGACCTCCCACCCTCGCCCAGGAAATAGTGATCAGACTGGAGAGGAGAGGCCCAGCTCAAGAAAATAGTAGCTCCCGAGGGCTTACAGAAAGACACACATTCTGCTTTTTTGCCAAACAACTCCACTTTCACGAAAATATGCCCTTGCATGAGTTGGGGTCTCCTGCGTGGAAGTGAGAAGACGAGTTGGCGGTGAGGGGAACAACTGTCCATGGCAGTTTCCCCAAGTGTCCACTGTTCCACCCCAATTCAGGGTAACGATGACGAAAAATAGGGAAACAGAGCTGGGGGCCTAACACCTGCGGGTGCTGCCGGAATTTCAGGTGCCCGCTAGTGAAGAGTCTGGTTTTCCTCTCCCTGACCCACGAGGCCAGCTCCACTCTGGTCCCCACGGGCTCCCGTACGGCTCTACCATCTTTCTCCCTCAGAGCTCAGAGCAAACTGTTCCGTCCGGGGTTCACTGGTGCCATGACTCGTTTAGTGGTTTCCTCTCCATGAGACTGCAAGATCCCGGGGACAGGTGTCATCCTATCTTGCTAACCACCGCCTAAATCTATGGGCACATGGCCACTGCAGAGCAGAGGCACAGTAAGACCCGAGGAATGAAGCAGGACTCGGACCGGCAGGATGGTGGACCTAAGTAGTTCACTGGATCTGCGTGGATAGATTTAATTCCTTTACCAATCTTCTAGGGAAAACCATTTCAAAATCAAGCATTTAGCCAGATACTAGAGACCTCAGAATTCACATCAAATTAAAGCAATGGATTTCTCACCTAGAATCAGTGAACTAACGTGTGGTCCTCAAGACCTACAAGGGGACGTCCATGAAAAATTCTTTGGACAAATCCTGGGATCCAACAAGACATGTCTAAGAGATTCATATCTATCATTCATTATCAAAAGCATCTTTCATGTCTTTGCAGGTTGGGCTGTAAGCACGAAGGCTGGCACAGTCTCACTGTAACAAAGGAGAACCCCCGCAGAAGGACCATAAACGGGGAATGATTTCATGACAGCATGTTAGTGATCAGCTGAGAATCATCATTAACTCTTCAGATCAGATTCTCACGTGAAAAAAAATCCAGAATCAACTGAATTGGGGCCAGATAAGCATTGTGCTTCTATAAAGCTACATGGTTAACTAGTGGGGGCAGGCTAAGCCACCGCCGGTATGGCACTCAAGGGTACCCTGAACATTTCTAATGGACTTGCCCAAGGGAAAATAAGACAAAGGGCACCACTTCCCCACGGTCATCTGGGTTTCTTGTTACCTCTGACTAATTCTTCCTTTGTTTAATGGCACATTGTGCTGAGCCACTTCACAAGGCTGAGGGTTCTGTTAATATCATTTTTGCGGGCGCAGCCCTCCACGCCCACACCACACAATTATCTCGCATCATTACGTGCTGTCTGGAAACATATTTTGAACACTCCTGGTATTCCACCAACAAACAGGAGGGATATCCAACTGCACAGTTTTCATTTGTCAGGGTTCATTTTACGTTGTCTTAGATCTTGAATTAAAACATACAATCTCATTTTGCTCCTTCTAAAAGAAAGCTGTATTGCTGCCAGCCAATGTTTTGTTGGGATCATATTTACAAAAAATGATTTTTTTCCATTCAGTCAAGACGAAGACTGGCCGGGCTCTACATCACTGATGACAGCGTGCACTCGCATGAGGTGTTCTGGGCTGCAGAAGTCATGGGTCACGGGGACACGCTATTCCATTCAAGACACTGGATGAGGTGTGTTCCAAATACAGGTGCAAATAAAAAACGTTGATTTTTCTACAACTGTAACCTATCATAAGTTTAACACGTCTCAGAAGCACCTGGCGAAGGGGCCAATTTTATGTAATGGAGAGAAATAGGAAGACGAGATGGAAGCCGGGGGAAGCAGAGCCCTCTGACCCTCCCGTGGAATGGAACAGTGTGCCTTTCAGCGGCGTCCACTGTGGGCTTGCGAGCAGAGTAAGACAAACCCACTCAACTTGGATCTGTTGTTAGTGGACTCCCCATGGTACACTGTTGATATTTTACCCTTGGATGCAAGCAAATATTTTTAAAAATCCTTTGTTTTCAAAGAACTATCAAAAAGGCAAAAGTAGGTAAATGTGGGAACCCGTTCTGATTCTCATGAGGACTCTGCCAGATGATGATTCATGTGCAGTATGTGGAAATAGGAAATAGGAGACATCTGGAAAAAATCTTGGCATTGCAAGACACCCACAAAAAAAGGAAAGGGGAGAGTGTGTGTTAACCCACATAACCAGCTAACAGAAGGAGAAGGAACACACCATCAGAGATGCTGCAGCGAACATCAGTGGCCCCCCAAGTGATTAAAGTAGACCCTGGGGGTGTTGGAACCCATTATATGGCAAAATAAAGCCATACTTCTCAGAGGTTCCCCTTTAAAAATATCTAGAACAAGGCAAGTTGGCTGGGGGAGGAGCGGAGTTTGGACAAGACTTGTAATGATACGTATCTCAGGAAAAGCAGCCCACAACAAAAACCTGCAGAGGTATTTGAAGCGTTAGGGAACCGAATGAAGGGAGAGTTGGTTTCCCTCAGATTGTAAGAGATAATGATTCTGGAAACGGATGCTAAAATCACAACGTTGACTAGAAATTGGATGATATTTCCAGACAGACCTCCCAAGTAAGCACATCTCAGTTTTCCTCCACCAAAAGCATCCAAAAGCTACAAACATGCTTCCTGACAACAGCGCTGTGATTCTAAAAGCATCCTGACATCTCCTGAATTTAGGTCCTGGGAGGGCTTCTGTCATGGGTGGAACAAGTCAGTTTCCACAGTCTTCTACTCCTCGTTTCTGAATTGAGAAGCCTCAGCTGGACGGTCTGTGCCCACATCCTGATGTCTAGGAATCCATCCAGAACTGGACCAGCAAGCAAACTCTTTCCTCATAGCATCACAACTTTAAAATTCAGCTACTGCTAAAATGACATGGAGACCTATATGACATTTTAAAATTCCTAAGTGCTCTGAGGCACAATACCTTTTACTTGATTGTTGTAGCAACACTGGGAAATTGCATGTCAAAGGTCATTTCCCTTTTTCTTAGGGCGACTTGGTCACAATGACTCGACGAAACACACTCAGCTAGTGGGTGGAACTCACACTAGAATCAAGGCTTTTACTCAACAAAACGTTCCTTCCTAAAGGCTGTTCCTGATTTGAGCAATAAAAGGGGTCTGCGATCAAGTTTGGGGAACGGTACATGACATGCCAGCCCTTGAAAGTCAGAAGCTTATGAAAGGTTCAGAGACGTGCTAGAGTGGGTACAGCAAATGTCCATTTAACCATAACATAACTCAGTTTTCCCCAAACTGATCTGTCCTTGGATCGCTCTTCCATATCCCACCCCAAAGGAAACATTCACTAACGTCCTCAAGATGGTCTGAGAATCACGTTTTGGGAAAGGATGAGCTAGACACTACTGCCTTTCGGGAATGCTCAAAAAACACTATAAAAACAGATACCCAATCAGTCTCAAAAACATTAGACGTAATTCCAAAGACACTGAACCTAATTCTACTAAATAAGCCTTATAAAATTTTATAGTAACTAGCACGTTCTTCTGCATTTTAAGTAAATATTTCACATCTTAGAAGGAAGAAAACAGATTTTCTTTTTAAATATGCTAGATTTTGAAATTCTCACTAATTCAAATTTGGTGCACTGACCCTCAAAGAGTAAGTGCTTAATAAATAAATTATTGTTATTATTCATAATTCATTATTGTTAGTCCAAATCAGTTAATTTAGCCAAAGTTTCAAAGAGTTTACACAAAAATATTTACTTTCATTTACTTGAGAAAAAAATAAAATGTCTAGGAAGAAACGCAACACCTTTAACATTTAGGATAATCATTAATATAATTTAATTTATGGGAAAGAAATTTTCAATATTCTCATAAAGAATAAATGAAAGATAATCTTGTACTTTAATAATCCTCGAAATCTCAAATCTATGCTACACAGATACTAAGAATAACGAGGAATGAAAAAAGAATAACTAGTTGATATATAAAGTACAGCATACAAAGCACTCTGCTCTTGTATTTTTTTACTTCATAATGAAATCATGGCTAAAAATATTTCTACTATTAGACATGAGTAAGTTAAAAATGAAATAATGAAATAAATATGTATATAAGCTGAAGACAATTGAACTGTCAAAAAATATCAAGAAAATATAGTCCCTGTCTCAAAAAGGAATTTCACTGAAGATTTAATGACAACTAAGAAAGTATCCTGTATTTAGGATCTTAGGAAAAGGTCAGAACCTTTATCTTAAAAATAATGTTACAGGGGCTGGCCTGGTGGCATAGTGGTTAAGTTCACACATTCCACTTCAATGGCCCAGGATTTGCCGGTTCGGATCCCGGGCCCAGACCTACACATTGCTTATTAAGCCATGCTGTGGCAGGCGTCCCACGTATAAAGTAGAGAAAGATTGGCAGCAGACGTTAGCTCAGGGCTAATCTTCCTCAAATAATAATAATAATAATAAGTCAGACCCTAAGGCATTTTTGGCAATTACTGCAATATAGCACAAAAATGACTAGAATATTAAGACGTGCAAGCTAATGCCTAAACTCCAAATCCAGCAGGCACTGCACTGTCTCTGGCAACAGCAGCCAATGGAAAATAATCAGTGTAAAACAGCCAATATAATTAGAAAGAGTGGAAAATTTAGCTTCTCCTCTTCTATATAGATATGATTAGATTTACAGCATTCTTTGCACACACTTTTTCTTGTTTAGCATGTCCTTGAGAGAAAGACATTAAAATTACTAGTTTTGTATCTCTAAAAGTGCCTAGAAAAGTAATGACTGAAAAGTGCACGTTGATTGATTCATCCCACAGCTCCAAGTAGCCTGTGGAAAGGAAAGGGGAGACGCAGCTTTCCAGACACAGACAAGGCTGATGAGCAAGCTGACGACCCTGGTTTTTAACTATGTCCAGAATGCATACGAAACACGGCTCGATTCGCCTCCTGGGAAATCAAGGAGACATGCCCGGTACTTAACAAAGATTTCTCCCTCTTAACCAGAGTGATGCATTTCCTACAGGATAGAGGATATGCCAGGATTTCCTGAAGGAAGGGGGTGGCGGAGGCCCAATCCTGACAATGTAGGTGCTCTCCCATCTTTGACACAGGTCTGAAAAGTCCTCACGTCAATACGCCCTTCCTGCAAGGTTTTATTCTGAATGCCATATGGAATCAACATCCCCTGAGTGCGATGGAACGCCAGTCATCTGGGCTGGGCTTCCCCTAGCCTACCTCAGGTCGGGGGTGGGGTGCCCTCCGACCTGCTCCACATCACACTCTAGGTGGCTCCGTGTGGCTATTTGTCTAACCAGATGGAGACCCCAGTGGATCTTTCTCTAGATCAGGAACTGGGAGGTTGGCCCACGGCCCCAAAGGAACAGGTTTCTTTCTCTGTGGTCCTCCAGCGATCCCTCCATCACCACCCATTTAGAGAAAGGCTTGGGAAGGCTTGCATTCCGTGGCAGGTGGCCAGCAGAGCAGCGTATACCACGGATTCAGTTCTAGAGCAATGGGAGTTTGCTCACGACTCCAGGATATTCCGAACCATCAGTTCATCTTGTTGGGCTCTCTCAGATCAGGATCTTCTGATCTTCAAGAATGGAAGTTGATTAGTGCTGTGATTAGCGCCTGAATCCTCTTACTTGCCTCTTATTCCCTATAAGAGATTGGGCTGGTTCAGTGGCTCCCCATGCAGGCCAATTTTGCTCCTCCCTCGCCCCCAGCCCCCAGGAGACATTTGGCCATATCTGGAGACGTTTTGATTGCCACAATTGGGGGAGGGAGAGTGCTACTGGCATCTGGTGGGTAGAGACCAGGGATGCTGCTAAACATCCTACAATGTGCAGGACACTCCCTACAGCAAAAAATTATCCTGTCCAAAATGTCAATAGTGCCAAAGCTGAGAAACCCTGGACTTTTGATTGTTTCTTCCACTGTAAAATGGGTACAATAATAATAAGCATTAAAAAGTGCAGCACTGTGTCTGACCCAAGGCAGATGTTCAATACATATCAGCGCCTTTCTCTTTCTCACTCTGACACTCCAAAGTCAGGATTTTTCTGTCCTGGCTAAGATCTGCTGTGTAGGAGCAGAGGCTATAATTTAATGTTGAGATGCAGACAAACAGTTTTATACAGAGGTCTGACATGGGATACCTATTGATTGTGTCAAATACATATAGGAGCTAAATGGCTGGAAAAGCTACAAACCATCTACCGGAATACAAGAAAAGAGCATCTTGTGCAAACTTCGTGCACAAGTAACATTAACATCTTCCCAGATTTCTGGGGCCAGCAACAGAATCAATTCCAGATTAGCCAGACTTCTCCAGCCTTTTCAAATCAGATAGGATACACATTTTTAGACAAAAAGAAAGAAATTCCATTTTTAAAGCTCTCTGCTTTGAAGATAATCTGGGACCATGCTATCTGATGACTATATTACTGCTGTGCAGACCCAGTGTGTGGAGTGGGGCTGTGATTTATAGACAGTCTAATTAGTCATAATAGGATAACATCCTTCTTCCCCATGCCGCTGGCAAGGATCTGGACGTTAGCAGGTTAAGGTATTCTGAGAAGTTATGAGATAGCCAAACGGTTCTCACTAGTCTTTAGAGTTACTATAATTCTGGTTAATTAAAATTCTCAGCGCTCCCAAGACTATGATGGGAATGTCCCTTTCAACAGTCACTACATGAGGAATTGTCAAACCTTTTCTATGATGGCATTTATCAAGTGGCCACAGAGCTGTTTTCTCTGAACACGCAGTTAAATTCAGCGTACGTCTTTACGCATATGTGTGACAGACAACCCTGTTCTACATCCAAGCATGTGTGGTGAATCAGTGAACAGTGCTATGCCTGATCCCACTTCCTCCAGGAAGCTGTCCCCTTATTTATGGTTCTAGGCCACGGAGATCACCTCCTTCTCAGAACAACTGTGGCATCTGTTTTCTCTACTGCTTCTCCTGCAATTTGGTCATTTACTCTTAACCTATTTATTTCACATGCACATCCCTCACCTCTCTAGTTGAACTTAAACTTCCTTTTTCTGGACGCTGCAGGGTCATAGAATATAATGATCGCGTTACATAAACATGGGTTCCCCTGGCGAAAATATTTGCAAGACTTCCTGTGCAAACTCTATTTTCACAAAATATAAATGGTTAATTTCCAAGCATAGAGCAGTAAGTCCTAGGAATGTGCAGCCTCTCCTACTGTCTCAAATAGTTGAGAAAATCAGGTTATCAAGCAAAAGAAGAGCTTAATTTTTGGCTATTTCTGAGTAAGCAAGCATTCAAAACCCTAATCAGTTTAAGTAGATAACATTCCCACACCACCGAGGCCTCTGGAAGAACACAGAGCCATTGTGTACAAACCTAAATTAATCACCTAAGAGAAAACATCTGAAGATACGAGCGGCCGGCCAGGGAAGTGGGAAAATAAACAACTCAGCGAAGACACTGAAATCCATTTAACTGTTGAACTCCAAATAAGACACTCAGTACTGTATTGATGGCAATGAGGTTACAAAATGACGAACAATCTGCTGCATTAACATTTACTCATCCTATCTGGAGACTATAGGACATTCTGTCAATGAATCACATCTCCGTGGAAAGCAGGACTTGGCCAAAAGAGATCTGGCAATTTATCCTGGAGATATTCCAGTTTCCATTGGTGGACTCTAAATAGCCAACATGTCAGAGTGTTCCTCAAGGAGATGTGGTTAAGACATGTCTCAGAAACAAGGATTTCCAAATTTCAAAGGCCGTGACACTCTGTCCCAGTTAGGTAACTTTAATTCTCTCTGGGTTATGTGGCTCCTATTATCCTATTTTCAAAAACAAGTCAAAATTCATTTAATTTGTAGACATTTGAGAATAGCAAAACAGCAAAATAACTCCGATGAAATTGAAGACCTCGCCCAGTAGCAGGCTTGGGTTTTGAGACACTAGATTTAAATTCTATGATTATGAACCCTTCACTCATTTTGCATTTACACCCAATTAGCATGTCTAGGACTCGGGTACTCTGAGAATGTGTGGGAGGTGGTGGCATTTGAGGAAGACCAATTTCTCTTACTGACGTGCCAGCCAAGAATAAATGTCTTTGTTATCTGACCTTGGATAAGAACATGGAACCAGATCTGAAATCCTAGCTCAGTTAAGGTCTAGGCCTTTCACATCATTAAACTGATTACTTTAACATCACTTCCAAGACAATAAGAGGAAGTTTAAAATTTCCTCTTTCCGTGGGAGGAAGGACCTCTCCTTGCTCATGCTATGTGAACCTGAAATATTTATGCTCAAGAGGAGAAAAGATAGATCTCCAATTTTTTTTAAAAGGATATAACACTAAATCATTTAGCTATCCCCCTAGATTTCAAGAGCCCTCCTGAACCCATTCAATCATTACAGTCTTTGGAAATGCAAATTCAGAATGGTTTAACCTATAGCTTGCCAGTATTTTATCTTAAACAGTCTGTATTTAATAATAACATAAAAAATCCAAAGTGGGCAATGGAGGAGACTGAGTGTTGAGGGAGCAGAGTCGGGCCAGGAAAGACCATGAAGGTCCTGGAGCCGGATGTCTGATTCACTTTGCTGGGAAAGCTCGAGGCTTAGCAAGGGGGAGAACAGAATTTCACACCTTCCACCCCAGTCCCAGTGGGAGCTCTGCGGTTTTCCAATTTCAAGGCTTAGGTTGGTCAGAGGAGGAGGCAACCTGGAACCCGTATCACGAGAGAGCAGTGCGATCTAAGGGCAGGTCTTGACCCCTTCAAGGCTCTCCTGCCCTCGACCTTCCCTAGCCAAGGCAGACGCAGGCCCTACGACACGTCCCCACGTCACCATAAACACAGACCTGGCCTCAGCCGAGCGCATCAGCCACAGCAAGGGTGCCTCGAGGTGCAATTCTGAAACAAAATGTTGAAAGACCCTTTTCTCTTTGGGTTGGGTGCTAGGTGCTGCTGTCACTCAGTTTTCCCCCTGCCTTCTCTGAAGATCTTTAACCGACTCTGAACTGAAGTGGGCCAAGCCTCTGACTAGCCGTCATCAAGTCACAAAGTCAGCGGAAAATATTTGGAAAGCTGTATCTGGATAAGTCTACCTTGTTCTACATTATGGGTGGGTTTTTGGTAAAAATTAAAATGAATCAGGCTAGAAAATACATGTACAGAATAGGAAGCCTGAAAAACACCAAAGCCTTATGGGTGGAGTCCCTCTGGGGTCTTCAGCTGCTGGATGGGAGTGGAAATCAAGAGTTGGTGGAATGGACCCTGTTCTCTCTAAGAGAGTAAGAAACTCTGCCTGCTCCTCTCCACATCCCGATGCTTTCAGTTACACAGAGAAGGGCGGGCCCGGTGGCACAGTGGTTAAGTCCGCACGCTCCACTTTGGTGGGCTGGGGCTCACAGGTTCAGATCCCACGTGCAGACCAAGCAGCACTCATCAAGCCATGCTGTGGCAGCATCCCACATAAAAGAGAGGAAGATGGGCACAGATGTTAGCTCAGGGCCAATCTTCCTCACCAAAGAAAAAGAAACAGAGTAGTGTTGATTTAGGCCTTCATTTCCTCTTTATTGACATCTGAAAGTTCTATTTTTTATAGTTTTAAGGATTTCTTGGTTAGTTCAGTGTGCTTACGTGTATAATTCAAGTTAGACCAAAAATGAGAAAATCTTTGTGGTATGAGCATACTTGCCTCTACTCTAAAATAACTCCTGAGAATGCACACTAGAACTAGCTAGAAAAAATTCTCAAGTAAGAGGATAAACAGAGCGTGAAGATGAATTATAGTTGATAAAGTTGATAATGAGAGAAATAAAAATGGTTTCACATACTTCATTTATTCGAAATTTATCCAGCTAATACCAGTGCCACCAACTGTGAGCATATTTTTTAAAAGAAAAATGTTGGTACTTCAGCAAGTAGCTAAAAAGAAACGAAACAATTTTCTGGAAGTAGAATTTGCTGAATTTCAAAAGTGTGAGCCTGTGACTCCACAAGCTTTCGACAGGCCATGAGCGAGAAAATTCGAACGCTGGCCCAGCTGGCCCGTTCGGCTTCCTGAAGGCAGGTAGTGGTCCCCGGGGCTCGCTCCCTTCCACTCGGGGCTCGCTCCCTTCCACTCGGCCTCAACCTGCTGTGCTCCCACACCGCATGTTTGTTGGCCATGCTGTCTCACTGCCACACCTGGTTTCCATGGTGACACCAGGCAGTTCAGGATGCTGCCCTGTCTCGGGGTCAAAACCAGACAAGCACCTTCGCTCCAAACAACTGAAATGCACAGATAGGACTTGTCTTCCAGAGAAAAAGATCTTTATCTAGACCCAGAGTTCTTAAATGAGAGAGAGGGGAGCACTTGCTAGAAAAAAATTTTAATTTTACATCTGGCAAACAATAAATATTCACCGTTTTTGTAAATAAATCCAGACAAGTATGTTATGAATTAAAAATTGTTTTGGTGTCAGCCTAGTGGTGTAGTGGTTAAGTTCGCATGCTCCACTTTGGCAGCTCAGGGTTTCTGGGTTTGGATCCCGGGCCTGGACCTACGCACCACTCATCAAGCCATGCTGTGGTGGCTTCCTACACACAAAAAGAGGAACACTGGCATAGATGTTAGCTCAGGGCCAATCTTCCTCACCAAAAAAAAAAAAAGTTTAAAAATACTAAATTTGAACAGAAGGCCCTCAAGTGCAATAGAAACTTTTCTTTTTTCAGAAAAATATTTAGCTCTTATATATTAATTCCAAAGAATACTATTGACTCAACAGATTTTCTGCCAATATACTTGTTCCCTCTGGAGTTAAAAAAGGAAAATAAACTAAATCTCTTTTTCTACATTAATTGCCACTAATTATTACAATCTTTGGGAAATAGCTGTTAAGATTCCTGAGAAATACTGTTAAGCCTGGCTCTACTTCATTTGTATTGCTCTGGGGAAATTATTAAAATAGTAATAAGGCTTCAACATGAATTGTCGATTATTCAGTTAATTTTAATGTAGCTTCTAGTGATTTCCACGTTGATGGCGATTCAAAAGGAATTATCACTTAAGTTTTGGCCACTCACCTTTTGTCCCTTCACTCCATGACAGTCACACTTTCCGCAGCCAGAGCCAGCACAACCACCCTGGAAATAAGAGAAAACATCTTTAAATAGAAGAATACTTGCAAGTTAAGGTCAATATTTGAAGCGAAATGATTTTGGCGTCTTCACCTATTTATGGGAGAAGTCCTGGCCTGTTATTATGAGCACAGTCTTAAAATAAGTAATATCTGGATTTGTTCTAATGGGGTTGCCACGTACTTATCTGACGGCCCACATCTCTAACTCTAACAGACAAAACCACAGTCCTGGAGTAGAACATATCAGACCAACACTTAGTCCAAAAAGCGAAGGATGTCGCTTATACGTTTTGAAGTTGACTCTCCAAGTGATTACGTTACAAGACGTCGTCCATAATTGCAAGGCTACGAAAATGTCACACTTCTGATTGAGGAGTTTCAGACCCGAGACCAGGGGAGACAGGGCCCAGCAGAGTCCATGCTTTGTCCTTCGAATTCCCGGGGACACACAGGCATGCAAAAAATGTTCGTGCAAAGAGGAAATACATAAAGGGGCTGATTTTTAAGCCTAAACCTTAAAGAACTGATTTTTTAATCCAATTAAAGCTTGAATGTTCAACAAAGAACACATAAATTAATGTTAAAAATGCAAGGGAAAGAAGCCAAGCACATAATAAAAGCTGGAGAAGGGAACTAAGGTGTTCGAAAGCCCACGAGGTGCCCCTGACAATCAGCCATCATCTTATTTAATAATCCTAACAATTGTTTTGAGAGGAGTGTTACCATCCCCACTTTACGGGTATGAAAACTGAATTAGGAGGTTTAATGTAATGCTAGGACAAGGTTGAAATTAGAACCCAACTTCAACTTCCATTACATAAAGTTGCCAACACGTTAAAAGATAAACATGATGGTTCCTATACACATTTGCAATTTCCTTAGAAAAACTCAAATTTAAACCAATGTAGACATAAGTATTATGGACAGAATGTAAGGCAGAATGATGGAGAAATTTAATTATCTTTCTTAGAGGCTCTGTATTAAGTCTGAGATAAAATGCATACCTAAATTCTGCTTCAGGTGACAACAGTTTCCTGAAAATACAGCCACGCTATTAATAGCACTGTGAGCACATGACGTCTATATTTTTAACAGTATACTCAAGTCTCAGCGCCATCGCCATGGAGATCTTCTGCATAAAACAACTGCATCTGGAGATATTTATTTTATAAAGTGAAGTCTGAACAAGTCCCTCTAAGACAGTAAGCTGGTCTTAATTTCATATTTTGGAAATGGGGACAACTGACAACGGTCCAAACAGGCTCCAGAGATTACGGATCTGTTTCTTTCCCTGACTCACATTTTAGGCAATTTTCAGCATGCACTCTCATAACCTCCTAACATTTTAAATCAATCCACGTGCACAGTTTCGCTTGACAATCTGTGAAGCACGAGTGGTTCTGGCGACCACGCAGAGATGAGGCCCAAATCTCACACCTGTGCTCCAGAAGGTTCATCCAAGACGTACAGACACAAGGCCGGGGAGACTGAAGAGACAGGCCTCACTCAACATCACCACTCCTGTCTAATCTCCAGGTGAGGGGTGACTGCTCCCACGTGGGTCCCAGAACACACCCCTACTGTGGCCCTCACCACACATCTCGGACGGCCCTGTGCTCATGTGTCTCTCCAGCACCCGCGAGGGGCAGCGCCAGAGTCCGGCACCAAGCCTCATGTAGACTGTATTTTGTCTGAGACTACGCTGGTTGTAACCCACACCAGGAAAGAATAGCGCTGATTAAACAATGACACATCACCACCTGTTAGATCTACCCCAATTTCAGAGTTGTCAAAACATTAATAAACGGGCATATAGATGCAATAGAGTACTCGGTACTGGGTTCCTACGGCTTTGTGGGTGGCAGTGGTGTTGCCCGTTTGATCAACCTTAAATAACACCCCAAGATAACAATCCAATGGCAGTGGGATGTCAGCTCACAACACATTACTGGGTAACAGCCCTGGGGGAAACACTCCACAGAGAGAACTCAGCAATGATTGTAGGACCGGTCCACATCGCCAGACCAGCCAGGGAGGCGGGGCGGGTCTCGGGGGTGCACGGATGCCCGGAGCTGCTGGGTTAGCCCCCAGAGCAGGAAAGCCCCACAGGTGAGGCTCCAAGTACCCGAGGTTCCGGGTCCACCTGCTCCCCATCCCATTGCCCCCACTTTCCTGCTTCTGAGCCAGGTCCAGAAACACACCTCTGCTCTTTCAACTCCGCTAACTCCACTCCACTCCTGTGATGCCAGAAGGAAAAGTCAACCAGGCAAAGACTCTTTCATTTGCACGTCCATGTAGGAAATGTCACCCATCAACCAGGCTCAGCTGGCAGAAACCCAAGAGTGGCCTGAAGCAGTCTGGGCTTTCCTGCTCACAGTTCAACACGGTTTCTTCAAAACTTAGGTGAGGCACAGAATCAAACAACTGAAGCTGAAATGGCTATTTGGTGATTCTGGGTCTCCTCTTCTGAGATGCTGATAAAATTTCAGAAGCTTATCTTTATCCAATTTGAGGGAGGTTATAAAAATGAATTTCCTGGACCTGTTCCCTTAAGCTGTCGGTAAACGCCTTAATTGTAGGACATCCCAGATAAGAGGTGAGAGGGCCCCCACTGTGGATGTTGGGGTCAAGCTGCTTCCTGAGTCTTCGCTCTAGAAACACACCTGGCGCGTGTGGGCAACAAATGACCACTTTTGCTTTGGGCAAGATTACAGGTCACGACAACCCTTGGAGAATCGGACAGGAAATAAAGGACGAGAGCCTTTATTACAGACCGTATTACAGAAAGAAAGGACCCTCACCCTGCCCCAACCAGCTTATACTGTAAGTCAAGCAAACATTTAAAAAATAAATATCCCAGGGCTGGCCCCGTGGCCGAGTGGTTAAGTTCGCGCGCTCCGCTGCAGGCGGCCCAGTGTTTCGTCGGTTCGAATCCTGGGCGCGGACATGGCACTGCTCGTCAGACCACGCTGGGGCGGCGTCCCGCATGCCACAACTAGAGGAACCCACAACGAAGAATACACAACTATGTACCGGGGGGCTTTGGGGAGAAAAAGGAAAAAATAAAATCTTAAAAATAAATAAATAAATAAATATCCCAGACTAAAGACGTTCTTGGCTCCTTACCTCCTTTATTCACATAGAAAATCTTATTACCAATTCTGGCCCTAGAAGGCAATCCAAAGAATTGATAATTCTAAGAATATCTAAATTACGGTTAGCTTTTCAGACAAAAGGCATTTTTAGACCATGATTTTTGTTTCCCATTCTGGGTGGCCTAGCATTTTATGTAAATGGCTCTGCTAAAAAAAAAAAAAAAAAAAAACCTAATTTTAAGACTAACAAAGCAAAATCATGAGACACACATTTACTTTGCTAAATGAAATCTATTTTGAAATATCACTCTTCTGGTCCTTTACAATTGCTGTCAATAACGGCCCATGCTGGGTTTCACACTGGCACACGGAGGTGTCTCAGCTGTGATTCAAGCGTACACTCCTAAAAAGAAGACCAACGATGCTCTGAGTTAACCTTCTCAATCAAGTATAACTGATGACTTTGAAACAGCTAATTGAAATAAAATCTTTACATAATGCAAGTCGCAACCCTCAATGACTACATTTGAAAGGGCACATAAACTATCTGAGGTACTCAGATTCACAATTTCATTGGTGATCTAATATGTTAAAGGCTATGTCACAAGTTTCACAACTTCCTGAGAAATTACATTTTGCATCTAGACGCCTCAGCAAAATCAAAAGATATACGTGGTCTCACAGACTCAAACAGCTCCCTACTGGCAGCACATCTGACGGGTTTACCAGGGCTGCTCCTTTTGCCTGATGTCTGGAATATATTGGGCCCCGTCAACTAGCTCCCAGCCCATCTGTTGCAGATTCTGGAGCAGGAAGAACTTGTCCATTCTGGGAAGTACTCGCACTTTTTTCCTGCCTTCCCCTCAGTGGAGTGCTGGCATCGAGTAAATTAGATCCAGGTCCCCAGAGCAATGCCCTGCCTCTTCCCATGAGGCACACACTTGACTCACATAGTCACCGCTGACGACGTTGGTCATGGAGACAGGCTGCACTTGGAAACAGGGAATGTGGGGAACGGTTCCAAAGGTCAAAAAGTTGTGGGTCTTGGTCTCTCTTACAGCAGGAGACCATCTACGGCCAACAGCTACATGGGTCACCAGACCACTGGGGAAAGAGAAGCCTAGAAAGCTCTCAGGGGGAAAACCATCACTGCTTATACCCCCAAAACTGTAGGAAACTTAATGAAAACCAAGTCAATCTTGGCAGTCCTTTTAGCCTCTTCCCTCTACCCTCTTTAGACCATACAGCCAACAATTTACCACAAGAGTATAATGGAAACTGAAGTGAATTAACTGTATTTGAATCAGAAAAAAATACATCAGTTCTCAATGAAGTCTGTCAGACACACACACACCCGCAACTCCAACAGCGGGGATCAACTTGAAACACAAACAAATAATACAATTGAAAGGAATGCAAAAGGTAAATCAAAGTATCCCCAAATCAAATATCTTTTATATTCTATATGAGTCTCTTTATACTTTTCAGGATATAATAAAACAATTAATGTTATTCCATTTTCTTTCATGCCCCAATTAAAGATTTCCAGAGCATCGAACCATCCCCATTAATGCTATAAAGTATGTTACATACTAAAAATTCCCAAAGATTTATGATATACAGCACTGGTGCCAAAGAAGGAAGGCGGAGGACGGAGGTCAGGGACTTTACTTGAAATGAAGCCTATTTCCGGTCCTTCTCTGATCTACAGACCAACAGGGAGCTCTTCTCGACATTAAAGTGAGTTCCACGTGGGGACGCAGGAAGGGGAAGGCTCCCTGATTCTGCTTAGAGATTGCCTTTTTACTGAAGCAAATGACGCCAACTGCTGTGCTGTGTGTGCGCGTGAAAGAGAGACAGAGAGAGAGAGAGAGCGGGAGGGGGAGCAAGGGCATAAGGACGTCGCACTCTCAGGCTAGTTTGTTAACTGTGGCATCCTCCTGTAAGAAGGCATATTCAGAATGAGCTAAACAAAGTCAAGTCCTCAATCTTCTGAGTTTTTCCCTGCTTCTGATGGGAGATAGACCTCTAACATCACTGCTTTAACAATTTTTATGTGTTTCACATCCCACCAAATAGGGACATGTGGAGATCTGCCAAGCCTAAACAGCTTATCTTTCAAATTCCTTTTCACATTCCCTACGCTGTGCAAAATGTCAAAATAGTTTTGTGGTGATATTACGATCCCAATTTTCTTCCTGGTTGTACCCCTTCTTCCGGGAATCTTTCAGAAAATTACCTATGCAACTAAGGAAATATGTGGAGACAAAGGAATGTATTTTGGGGTGACTTGGGCAGAAATTAAAGGCAGACATTAAAAATGGATAAATACACAATGGTATGTATTCACAGGATGGAGCCCTCTGCACTCTGAGCGTAGGCGGCTACCACATGGATGGATCCACAGACTCAATACGGAGCAAACTGAAGACAGGCACAAAGGAACAAATCGGGTGACTCCGTTTACACAGAAACCAAAGTGGACCTTTCAGATGCTCCTGGTGGGACCGTCCAGTGGAACAGCCACTTTGGGAAGCCGTCCAGCAGCGTCTGGGCAAACCGAGTATTCACAATGGCTTTCCCAGCAACTCCACTCACGGGGAGATGCCCCACAGGGACGCACGCAGACGTGCAGCAAAAGACACGCTCAGACGTTTCTACAGCTGAAACCATTTTAATTAAACAGTATTTGCCCTGATTACGCGCCACTCGAGTTTGATCTTTTCAGCTCTATCAGTTTTAATTTTATCTCATTACCAAAAAATGTTGGTGTGGCGAATAAAAGATGACCACCAAAAAAAAAAAAGCACCAAGCGCTCCCACTCTTTTTGGGTATGAAAACATCATAAAGAAGTATAGAGTATATAGGGGAGATTTTAATATTTATTTCCCAACTTCCATCTTGTTTGCAGTCTTAACTAGCATATGCTAGTTTTAAGTTTTGTTTACTGCCATGGGGTTCTGCAAAATGGCTCTTTACACCTCTATGCAACCCCCCAACCCCCAGAGGGGATTGCCCTGAAAGAGACTCTTAACCCTTCTCCAACAGAACAGCATCCACTGTGTGGTCCCAACGTCTTCCATTCAAGAATAGGTGAAACTACCTACGGTGAAAGCCATCTGAACAGTGAAGACCTTCGGTGGGGTTGACTAAGAGGGGGTACGAGGGAGGTTTCCGGGGTACTGGAACATTCTCTGCTTGGTCAGGGTGGTGGTTACACACGTGGGTGGTTACATCTGTAAAAGTTCATTGAGCTGTGAACTTACGATGGTTGCACTTTGTTGTAGTTCAGTAAAAAAATTTTAAAAAGGCATGCTCAAGAATGTTCACAGCAGCAGTATACACAGTAGCCTGCAAGGGAAACAGTAGAATGGATAAATACACAATGGTATGTATTCACAGAATGGAGCCCTCTGCGCTCCTAGCATAGGCGGCTACCACATGGATGGATCCAAAGACATAATGAGGAGCAAACTGAAGCCAGGCACAAAAGAACAAACCGGGTGATTCCGTTTACATAAAGCTCAAAACTAAAGTCAATGAAGTCGGACTGTGGTTACCCTTAGGGGCTGTTAGAGACAGGATGGGGACCAAGGGGTTTTTAGAATTCTGGAAATGTGCTGGTTCATGATCTGGCTTCTATTTCATAGGCAAGTCCACCTTGCAAGATGCACTGAGTTGTGCCCTTATAATTTCATACATCTTCAATAAAATTTACCCCTCCAAAAAAGTTAACAAATTAATAACAAAATAGAGAGCAAAATACAGCCCAAATGTTGCAGTACAAATAATAATTTCTTAAAAGCTTACACTTGCACAGCACTCGTGAACTTTCAAAAATATGCTTGGTATTGTTTATTTAAGGTAATTAATCGCCAAGCAGCTCACAATCCATGTGTTTTCATCTGCATTTGTTTTATTTTATCATCATCATTTTGTTTTGATAAATGTAAGCTAGATGTGATTCAAAAGATGTGGAAATAATTCTTCATCATTAATTCAACAGAAAGGAGAAGTTAGTTAAATAAAATAACATTTCTGATGCGTTCAATCATGGAAAACATGGAAACAGATTATCTTCACTACTTTTTAGACTTACAAAATATTTCTGCTCTCATTTGAAAACAGCTACAAGTGTTGATAAATTCTTGGCAAAAAAAATTAGCATGAAACATTGGGAAGCAAAATGAACTTCTGCTCCGCAGCAGCACCTGCCTCTCTTGTAGCATGACTAAGGAGTGTGCACGAGAGATGCTTGCTGCGTCCTGGTTCTAGCTAGAGGCTGAGTTCGCAGAGCGTGGGGAGGGCTCCCAGCCAACGACCACTCTGAGTAGGTGAGGGTGCTCCCTTGGCTCCTCTGACCATCAGCATGTGATCATGGTTCTGTTCTTAATTTTCCCCCATCTTACAATTTTTGTTGACTCACTTTCATTTCTTTTCTTCCCTTTCTCCTACTCAGTGGGGGTGGACATTAAATGTCCCTGCCCGGGGAATAGGATGGACCAGAGGGACTGATAATGAAGCCCAGCATTTCACCTCCAAGTCATTGGTCTTGTCCAGCTGCAAGCAAATGTGGCTACAATTAGATGCCATGTGACAGCAGTTCAGATGGCTGTGTGTGAAACGAGTTGGTGGGCTGTGTCCCGTGGGACCCCGGGGTGGAAACGGGGCCTGGAGACATGAACTGGGGGAGTCAGGGGGGCTCTCCCCAGTGGTTGCTGAGTCACCAGCCTGGTGTACAAACACAGAGGAGACCATTTCGGCAAGTCTCCAGCCCAGAGGTCCTCCTCCTAAGCCACTCCCCAGAATGTTCTCCCAGAGTAAGAGACTGTCCTGGGCAAACGTGTGGCTTAGAGACGCGGGCCCTAGATGGACCTCTCACTTCCTAATTTCAGGGGGGACATCTTCCATCAATAAACGTCTCACCCCCAGCTGCTCTCTCCAGGCTCCTGGATGCTCTTCTTACCAGCCATCCTTCCACCCTGCAGCCATCACCTCTCCTTCCTTCCCTCCCATCTCCCCACTTTCCTCACTGACTCACCTCCTCGAAGACTCTTTCACCAGAGCCACAAACATATATTTTCCAGCCACCTTTGAAAAGCAGCCAGTTTTACCCAGCCATGCATTAAAAAAAAAGGTTTGACTATTTCCTCCAACTTTGAAAAGAAGGCACAACTGGTCTGTTGGGATGGAGTGCGTGCAGCTCTCCTGGCTGCTTCTGCTTCTCATCTTCCCTCTCCTCTGCGGCTCCAAAATACAGACCAGTCTTTACTCTTCCCACACCCCCAACTGGCCCCTGCCATTCAGATATCCACCTTCATTTCTCACTTCTGAAGCCCAAGTCCAGCCACACGGGGGTAGACTGGCAGGAATGGGAGCGGCCCCAGGGGCGCCTGTGCCACCCATTCGTTCCCTCTTAGTCTCGGTGCCCAGTCCTACTTCTCTTTTACCTGATGGGTGATAAGATTTCAGCATCTCTGGTACACACACAGTGTGGGAGAGGCCAGGCATCCTCGCTGATGCTAAGAATGCCGAGTTGAACATGTTAGCAAGCAGAATGAGGAAGAGAGAAACCACAAGAGGTGAGCCAAGTCCAACAAACACACAGAGGAGGGAGCCCGACACGCTGCCCCGGGGACAAAGGTATGTCCAGAGGAGGTCCCATGGGCCTGCTGAGAGAAGGTGGGCCGTGTAGAGGGGAGGAGGTGTTGCTGTAAAGAAAGGCAAATGTGAGACAAAGCACAGCCCACAGGCACACAGCGCTGCTGGGAGCCAGGTTTGGGAAGCCCAAGAGGGACACTGCCAGTAGGCAGGACTGAGCCAAAAACTTTTTTAAAAATCAAGTGACAGAGGAGATGTGCTCTCCTAGGAAGAAAGAATGAAGAGAGACGTGCAAGGAATCGGTCAGGAGGTAGACACAGGTGCTACTCGGGAAGGTACCAAGTAAGACAGCCAATGCCTAAGTGAGGAGGAGAGGTGACTGTGAGGTCTCGGCCGAGAGCGCTGAGCCCAAAGGCCTCACAGCAGTGTCGCTGACTCAGTGCGGAAGCGTGGCCTACTGTTCCTAACTTCTGTGTTTTCTCCTGTATACCAATAACTTTGATCCTAATAAATGAATCGTTCATTGCCATCTTAAAAGTGACAGCAAATTTCCCGGAAGACGTAAAGAAATTCCCACAACTGGGTACAAGAGGTGCCTTCTTTATTAATTCCTAGTCATAAATAAATTGCAGCTTAATCTATTGCATATGCAATCTCCAAGCTTAACAGTTATTTTAAAAGCATGTTTTTAAACAAGTACTGTGTGCTTTCTTCGTGACCATCAGTGTTATTAAATCCACCGTGGTTAGAAATGTTGTAAAGGGCCAGAGAAGAAATAAAAGGAAGGGATGAGAGGAAAGGGCAAGAAGGGAGGGAGAGGAAAGGGGAGGCAGGAGGGGGACGTGAAGGAAAAGAGCCCAGCTGCTAACATCTGGAAAGCTACCGAGGCCATGTCCTGCTTGGGTTTTGGCGGGAAGTTAGACCCCATCGGGTAGCCCCTGTGACCAACCTCGCTGCATGTCTCTTGTTCTTATCCCATATATGTATCCCGTAGTCACACCGTTTCTTTTAACATCTTTGTATCACAGTTTTAGCAACACCACATCAATATATCATCTTTAAAATATTTTTGAAAAAAAAAACTACTTAGTGAACTTCTGATGCTTTTCCTTCTATGTTCCAGAAAATGCAGAGCGTATTACCTCATTAAATAAAGGATTCCCAACAAGCAGGCTGGCCTAACACCACCCTACATACAATCACTGGACAGGTAGCCAAAGGGATTCAGGCGGAGAAGTTTTCCATCAACAGACCCGTCTTTAAAAAGACATCTCGAAGGTTCCGCTGGCTATACGGAAGTGACAGGGGACCTGCACACAGGCATGAAGACTCAACGTCACACGGAGCATTAGAAAGTGAAGTCCCTTTTCAGTTTATCCCATGTGTTCCATGTCCTGATCCTTTAAGGAGCCCTATGTTTGTAACCTACCTAAAATGAAAACAGGAAAAGCTTAAGTGCCTGGCTAAATATTGCAAGTATGCCTGACATGCAAGTCAAAAACAGAGTTTAATTAGACCATGGTAACAAGTTTACCTCTTTTTTCCTAAAACAATTTAATATTTTAAATCATTGCTAATTTCTCCCCAGATTAGCAACATCACCAACCTCCTCCAGTCTAGGTTTGGAACGTGACCCAAGTTATATGACCCCCTCCATGCTCTCTCTGTTTCCATCTAATAGGATATATTCTTCTTCTGAAACAGAGAGTCAATGCTCCTTTCCTGTGGAATATGCGACGGTTTGGTGCACCAGCTAAGCAGGCTGTTCTCTCACTCACTCTGTAAGGATTTAATGAGCACCCACTGTGTGCCTGGCTCTGTAAAAGGATGACTGAGATATGACTCGGGCTCTCAAGCAGCTCACCATCTAATAGAAGAGGAGCTGTGCCCACAGGACTAACCCTAAAACAAGGAGGTGATCAAACACACCGGCACAGACCCACTTACCATGGAGGAAAGTTTACAAGCACAGAGAAGAGCAAAGACTCCAGCGTCAGCCTTAGATAAGGTAAGGGGCTGGGTGCACGCAGGCTAGGTGGACCTTGAATGAAAGGCAGAGTGACTGCTATTTCATTGTCCACTAGGCCACATTTTGAACAGAGGGAGACAAATTCCCTTCTCTGCATTTTAGTAACATCAGTTTGAAAGCGTTGTGTGAAAGGGATTGAGTGACAAGGGAATGGGGAAGTAAGGAGACCTACAGGGAGTTCTGACAAGATGGAACGGAGCTGACCCAAGGTGAGGAGAGGAGGAGTCAGATGACTAAGAAGACAGAGTAGTTACAACTTAGTGCTAAGGGTGTAGGAGGAAGGGCTTTCCAAGGAGTGTGACTGGAAGGACGGTGCTTCCATCAGGAATAATGGGAAACGGAAGGAAGGAAGGTTGGAGAGGAGAGGCGGGATGGAAAGAATGTGTCTCATTTTATGACAGGAGAAGATAACCGATTTTCATTTTCTCTGTTGGCAATGGTCAGTTAGATAAATTTCACATGAAGATATTTATTCTATTTGTCAAACTGTGTATCTCATATTCTTCTTCCTTAGCAAACTTTATTTAACTCATGATTATATTCATCACTGCAAGAAATAACCTAGATTCAGCAGACAACCCCCAAACTTCATTTCAGCCAACTGTTTCAATGTCCTCCTCCATGAAATGTCCAACTAGAGGCACGGATATGAACATAAACTTGCTTGATGTGCTGCTCTAGGTCATGTGAGAGACCACGGCTCCTTCCTGCAAGTACATTCTAGTCTAGAAGGAGAAACTCATATATAAAACTAAATAATTGGGGAGGATGATTGTTACTGCTGTTATAAAAGTAGAAGATGCTTGAGAAAGAAAAATTATTTTGGACTGGGATGATAAACTAAGAGAAAGAGATGAAGATGGAAGAAGAGAATGAACACCTTGTTGGGGGCCGGCTAACACACTGCATATGCTTCATGGAGGGAGCAGGTCAACAGAACCCTGATCCATGGGTGAGATGTCAGAGCCTCGGATGGCAAACACAGACCTCCAGAAGGAGGAAGCAGTGTGAACCAAATACAGAGACAAGACAGTGCAGAGGAAGTTGAGAAACGCTGAGGAATCTACAGAGGATTGAACCCCGGGAGCAGACACCGGTGCAGTGGAAAATGCAGATTTGGGCCATATGGTGAAGGGTTTGCACACCACTCTAACACAACTAGACACCATGCTCCATGACGGGGAAGCCATATAATATTTACAATAACAAGGATAGTAAAATGGATATTCTTTCTTGTGGGATAGAATCTAACCATACACACTAAGCATCAAACAAGTGTATTGTAATAGTGAATTTACTGCTACTTCCATTTCAGAGAATATAAAATATTCTGTTATGATAGCAATCAGAGCTATTCGCTTTTCTTGTCAGAGATGGGATATGTTTTAGAAAAATACGCATGTTTAGACTAATCCTAGCCAGTCAGAATGAAGTTAAAGTGTAATTTTCATAACTGCACTCAGTCTCAAATACCAGACTCATTTGCAAAGCCGCTTTTCAAAAATAAATGGAAGGATTTAAACTCTCTATAAATGACAGATTCTAAAATGCTGCAGTACAGTTCTCCAAACCCAGAGGAAACATCACCCCCTAAGACCAACATTACTTCATATGTATCTTTAAAAGCAGGTTTGAAAACTCAAACAAAATGTAAACAAATTTCACGTAATAAACTCTGTGGAATAACGACTACCTGAAAAGACAGCTCATCGATCCCTCTCTGTGTTTGATAAAAGATCAGAGATCTATCCAGAAGATTTATCATGACATACATCCCGGTAACATGCAAATTTGAGCAGGGCCAAAACTAAAACCTTCAACAATTTCATCGGACTTTGATGGAAGATAATGGATGGTGGACCAAAATGCTGCTTTGCAAGCCATAAGTGGCACTTTCAAAGAACCTATCTAAAAACACAAGTACAACATTTATGGTTAAAGAAGAGAAAATGGGGTAAACCACAGAAGGAAGTTGAACTTCTGCTGGTCAAACCGTGGTTTCTCAATGACATGCTCTGGTATTTACACTGTGGCCGTGAGATGATGCCAGGAGATACCTCCAAGGTTCTTGTGAGACTCTGAGGTCAGCTGCACATGTCAGAGGCATCATTTCCAAACCACACTTCCCCACTATTTCCCTGAGCAGAGACCTACTCCTAAGATTTAAAAAACCAAACCTTAAATTTACCAGCACCTATTGAAACCAAGTGGTCTAATCCACTGATGAATGTAATCCTGTACACCTATCAAAATGTGCTACGACTTCAGAAAATCTTATCTTTTCCAAGAGAATTGAAGAAAAATATTTAGCAGACTGCAGTCATTCATAATTTATTATGAAAATAAGTAGGAAATAAATAAAATATGGAAAGTATAACCCCTTCCATTTCCCTGGTCCTTCAATTTGAATGATATACAAATAGCCCTAGTTTCTTTATTTTCTCATTTACATTCATTGAATACTTATTTCCCCATTACATACTGTGAATACAATACAACAGGGTTTTAGGAAATTTGTGCAAATAAAATTATGGTTTCTAATGACTAAGCATGTTAACATCTAGAAAATTTTTAGAACATGTTTTGCTATGACTTACTGTGAAGTTTAATCTAAATAAAGAGAATCTATGTTGAGTCAGGGCAAACTGCACAGTGAACACAATTCCAAACAAACACTTTCTGGCGAGGTTTATCTCGTTGGAAACCAAAACCACATGTGTGCTTTTAATAATTACATGTTCACATTTTGATGAACATGTTTATATGCTGAAAAGCACCTAATTCTTTTTCTTTGAAAAACTTTAGTGTCTTTGCTATAAACTGCCAATTCTAGAGCTCAAATTTCCACTTTAATTTTTAAGTAAAGGTTCATTTTTAGAAGTCCATTGTTATTTCTGTATTTGAGGGAATAAGGATGATTCAAAGGGGAAAACCAGCAAGAACAAAAAGCCAACGAATTGACAGAGAAGGAATAATCCGCCCAGAAATGGTGGACATATCCTGAATGCAAGGAGTTGAGCGAGCTCTTGAAAGAAATTCAATATGGATGAGCCAAAAGCTAATAAAACCATCCAAAAGGAGAACCTGACCAACAACCTGACATAAAAAATAGAATCCTTAACAGATTAAAAGAATAATGATGCAATCAGCCAAATTCATGATGAACTGGCAACTATTCGGTTAATTTTTTTCTCTATAGACGGTATAGCTGACAGTTAAGAGCATCCACACGAATTTTTCCTTGTGTAAAAATATCTGACTTGACAAGGTGGCAAAAACGACCTCCACTTCCAGTTGCCTTTATGACTAGCAGATAAAGCACCAGGTGCTGAGGCCATTCTTCTCAGTTGCTTTTTCTTTGCTTGTTTCTGGTTGTTGGATACCAACACTAATCCCTTTTGCACATCCACAGTCACTGTTCTCGTAAATTATCAGAGGGACTCTGAGGCATAAATTAATCTCATGTCAAGAATCAATAGCATCCCAATTAATATATGAATCACAATGTCTCCAGGCTAATCATATATTTTTTAGTGTATTATTGTTTCTAATATAAACTTTGTGGTTGCTATTGATCTTATTTTCACAAAGAAATGTACGCATTATATGTGTCGGTGTGTGTCTGCGTGTGTTTAACATGAAAATATTCCTTTATGACGAGCCAATTATTGAAACCTCTTATTCATCTTTTAATTAATTCACAACGTACTTCTACAGAACCCACAACGTGTAAATATACCTCTTTTGAAATCAGACCAATCCAGTTGTTTTTGCCATGAAAAGAAAATGAGTTACTGTTTTATTTAAGCTACTCAGAGAATAAATATAAGGGTTTTACCTACTTAATTAAGACTGATGGATGGCCTGTTATGAGCTGGGTTCTGTGATACGGCAGTGAAGAGGATGAAGGAGGTACTGGTACTCACCGGAAAGCTTTTACAGCTAGAGACTAACAGAAGCACACCCTTTACCATATACGACAACTAAAGGAAGAGGTGAGTGATTGAAATGAATTAGATACATCTGAAAGTTACAACAATCCAATCCATAAACATCCAGATACAACGTATTTTGAAGAGAGAGCGCGCTATAAATTGAAAATCCCTTTCACAGTCTTGCATCAACATATCTTCAAACAGACTGAAAACAAGTGAATTCATGGTACAGGTTATGTTTCTTCAAAGGTTAAATTTATTCAGTCTGCGCAATTACTTGACCATAACACACATTTGCCATTCAGCATATGAAATAGAAGACTGGTCCTTTTTTTTTTCTGCTTTATCTCCCCAAACCCCCCCGGTACACAGTTGTATATATTAGTTGCAGGTCCTTCTAGTTGTGGGATGTGGGACACCACCTCACCGTGGCCTGACGAGCGGTGCCATGTTCGCGCCCAGGATCTGAACCCTGGGCTGCTGTAGCGAAGCGCACGAACTTAACCACTCGGCCACGGAGCCGGCCCCGAAGACTGGTCATTTTAATAGTGAGTGGACTGCAGCTTAACACCTTTTTACTAGTTTCCGACAAATAAAAATACCCAAAATCCAACAGATTAATTTAGACAGTGATATACACTTCGAATTTTTTAAATTATTTCAGTGTATTTCTCTAACCACGTACTTTCTCTCTATCAAAAACACAGTTTGGAACTACTGTTGATGTTAGTGATAAATTAATAAATAAGCTAGTAAATAATACTAGTTTTTCAGTCAGAGATTTCAATGTTAGTTTAACTAGAGCTTTTGGTAACCTTACCATACAAAGAAAACTAACACACTGTAGTTTCCAAAATACATAATTTTTAAATCCTTAAGTTACTAAATATCTTCGAAAAAGTAAAGGTTAAGTTATGTTCAGTACAGTTTTAGTGGTGGGTCCATTTAATTGCATTTCATAGGATCCAAAATGGAAAAGAGTTGTAGGATATACACAGCCTTGATCCATGAACCAGAATACTGTTCCCATTAATTGGCAAGACTGAGCAACCCAGGGTACTGCCCAATAATCCTCACTCTGACATCCGGGGGCCAGGCTCACTTCAGCTTCTTGTCATTTCCCACCCAGCCCCGGGGATGAGGTCATGGCAGGCCTTCCAAGTCCATTTCTGCCATGGGCACTTTACTCAACTTTCAGAACCACACATAACTGGGTTTTTCCATCTTGTTAATTTGTATATTTTACCTTTTTAAGGCAATAGTCTCCAGACGTTGTTTTTCTTTCAACAAACCGTCATTTCCCTCTCCTCCATCCACCCAGCCTTAATTATTTTATATTGTTTTTAGCTCACTGACCCTAATTAGGTGGTTCCATCAGTGACCCGCCGCATGATTCACTCCCTAGTCTGACACGACGTGTTTATTCTAAACTTTGTGCAAATCTAAAACAAAGTGTTTGAAAGTATTCCACCAACAATAAAGGTTTTTTTAAAAGGCTTGTCTACAAAATCTAGGTGGAGCAAAACACATGATGGGAAGTCTTCTTTTAGTCTAAGGAGCTGAAGGAATCAAAATTGTCCATCTTTTCTTCTCTTTTGTTTTACTCTGTTGACTAGACAGGAAACTGACACAATGTGAACTTTCTCCCTTTGAAAACCAGAGCACGTCTTTACTCAAACAGTTCATTGTGCCAAGCAAAGGAAAAACTCGCTATCTAGTCGTCTGCGAATGGTTTTCATATCTTTTGGTTCATATAAAAAGTGAAGGAAAAGTTTATTGTTAAGAATGGGTTTAGAATGTGATAAAATGTTATCATCTTAAATCAAAACAAGACAGTCATTAAAGATGTACCTCTGAAATTGTGTAATGTTATAAACCAACATGACCTCAGTAAAAAAAAAAAAGTCAAAAAAAAAAAAGCCAAAAAACAAGACAGTCATTCTAATTTAATTCTGTTAATTTAATAGCCACAGAAACCAGAGGTTGACTACTGTCAACTGACATGCACTACACAGGTAGGGCCATTGACCAAAATATCACCTTCCCAGGTGGCACTTTTTCTCCGTGGATGAGGCGTACAGCTACGTCCAGTTACATGGTCACTGCCCTTGTGACTATGTCACCATGCGACCCAATCTCGAATCTCTATCCTCAACTCTGAAGCCAGGACCCATCCTTCTATTCCATGCCACCTGCCCGTGTTTCAGCGAGTAACCTGTCCACAGAGGACGGGCCCATAACTCACCAAACTCCTACATGCTTAATGTTGATATTTAATAAAATCCAAGTATCACCAAGGAGCATCCAAGACAACATCCTCTTTCCCGAGCTTCCTGGAGATGAGCGTAGAGTGCGTGCCTCTCCTACTGGCATAGAATAGTAACCTTTTTCTGTTTAACGGGCATGAGTTTCAGTTTGAGAAGATGAAAAGAGTTGTGGAGATGGATGGTGGTGACGGTTGTATGACAACGTCAGTGTACTTAATGCCACTGAACTGTACACTTAAAAATGGCTAAAATGGTAAACGTTATGTCATGTATAAAAAATTTTTGATGTTTGCTCCTTTCCCACCACCAGATCTGAGGGCCTGCTTCTTTCTCATTTTTGACTATATTCATCTGAAGCACTACCATTTCTTTGTGTGTGTGTGACCTTTATTTCTTTTCTAGTTTTATTCAGCTATAACTGACATACATCACCATAGACCTTTAAAGTTTACAGCATCCATTTCTAATATTTAGGGAAAGAAAGCGCAGGACTTCCGTCACTCTCCAGCAGCCTAAGAACTCCCTAGCCTTTAAGTCAAGCATCCCCTCAAATTCCTCGAAACACATTTAAGGCTCAACTTCCGTAAGCCAAGAAGGAAGACACACACGTAGAGAGACAGCTCCGCTTCAGCCACTCCTAGAAAGCACGGAGACTCCTCTGTGGCCAAGGGAATCCACCGGAGGAGATTGCTTAAGGAGCTGAGACACACCTCAGAGATTTGCATCAGCACGAAGCGACCCTGGCATCTGGCTTGAGTGTCATCGCTGTGGGCTACATTGTTTGAAAACTGCATTACCACTTCCTGTGAGATTCGCCACTCGAAGACAGCACGAGGGAAATCTCGCGGAGGCATCTGGGCCCTGGGCCAGACATTGTCTGCTAACAATACACACGTTTCTTCCTATTTTCGTCCCCAGCACCTAGTCCAGTGCCCGTCACGTAGCAGGAACTCTTGCACGGGTCTGAACACGGCATCTGAGCCTTCTGCCAAGGCCCGAGCGGCACAAGGACGTGCTGACTGCTCCAAGGAGGACAGCGAAATGACCCATTTCAAGATCACCATATGGTTAGTTTAAGGGGCAGATGGGCTCCCCATTCCAGCTGCAGAAAGGTGGGAAGTGAGGACACATGGAACCTGGTTAAAGGAATTTCAAAAACACACATGGGGCCCACGGCTCCAATCAGGGCATCAACTCCTCCATTCTTGTGCGAGGTTCTACTGAAATTCGAGAATGGAGTGTGGTCTCTTTGCAACCACACTGGAGGAAAGAGGAAAAGAAAGCAATGTTGTTTGAGCACATAATATGTGCTATAGGAACTTTAGAAACAGATTCTCAGATTCTGATTTAATTGTCACCAAACCCTGAGAGGTGTTGATGTTTTACAGACCTGGCGAGCCCAGCATCATCCAGTCACGGGGTGGAGGACTGAGACCAGCACCATGGCCTAATTCCAAGGCTCTAGCTCTTTCCACAACAAGCTGCCTCTGTGACGGCACTCGAGCCATCAGCCATTCTGATGGGCGACCATAAGAAGGTGGACTTCAAAAAAGGCCTGCCCTCCCCAGGCAGTGGTAATTAAACCACCCAATTGACAGATTGATGTTATTTATAATAAATCAGAAAACAAAAGTAATATCAGAAGCTCTGTGTGTATATAAGAGGTATGGGATTTTAAAATCGTCTTATTCTTACTAGAATTCCTCACTCTGAATTCTAGTCTTTATTTGGACAAAATTACACAGAGATCAACAACCTCTGGGATGCTTTTCATCCCACAGTCATGCTACTGTACTAAGAAGAGGAAATACGGTGCCCTTGACCCCAAGGTCTGAGTTCACACAATGGGGAGGAAAGTATAAACAATACATCTTCAGGGGAAACACATGTCTCCTGATTCAGCCGCACTAATTAACATCACCTACCTGGAATTTCCAGGTTAAGGGTCTATATTTATAGCTGTCCTATAATGTACTGGCCTCCTAAATTTTCCACTCAATCCTAAGGATTTTCCCCCTGACGAGTTTGTCTCCTTCACGATACCTCTCCTGTTAAGGACTGTGTTAAAAATCAATACGTTATCTTGAGTGTTGTGAAGAGTCAATCAATACATCCCACCCAAAGACACACTGGTGGACTGACCCGACAGACCCCACAGACCTCAGGAGCATAAAGGAGCTCCTGACAATGGGGGACGGTGGGCCAGAGTTTTGCGCTCGAATTTGTGATTCTGAATTTTAATCAGATGAGTGAAACTTCTCCCCAGCAGGTAGCTTTAGCTGGCTGAGCCCTGCCTGTTCTTCAAACCTTCCTGGAAAACGTCCATACGGCAGAAAGCATTCGATGAACGTGGAGCCAAAGGATCAGCAGCATATGCCTGGATACTCCAAGCCAGAGAGCAAACCACCTGGACGGAAGACAGTTCAAGGGCTCCAGTGAAGGCAGGATGACCTCTGACCTCCAGGAATGACATCCCACCGACTCTAGCACTTCAAAATTGGGAATTTAAGTTCGGATGAGAAAAGAGGGAGTGCTGTGAGATCAGTAAGCACTGGGGAACCCCCAATGGTTCACTATATCAAGGACAAAGCACATCATTGAGAGAACCTGAACCACATCGCCGCCTTACAAACCCACTTTGAAACTCGCACTAAAATGAGCAAGCTTTGTATTATTTTTATCACCAAAATGGAATCAATGTTATTTTTTTAAATGAATGAAAAGAATGAAAAATTAAATTTTACTTCTTGTCTGGGATTATAAAAGCTTCACCAATTACATACTTAATGAAAAGATAAACTTAATAGTTGAAATGGTATATTATTTTGCAGATCATTTCTTGTAAACATGTATTAGGGTTACTTTATAAAATGTAAAAAAAGTAAGTTTGGGCTATCTATGTTAGGACCAAGTAAAAATAAATTCCTAACTACGAATCTTGGAAAACCCAAAATTAAACAGTTACAAGTTTACTATTCTTAAAAAACAAAAAAGAGGAGGCTAAAATTTTTTTCACAGCCAACACATCTGAAAAAGTTGTATCAAAAGACAAAGTTCAGAACATCCTCATCCCTAATGCTGTCTGGCAGCAACGTCAGGGCAGCAGCTGTATTCCCAGCGCGCTCTCTAAATAAGACGACTTTGCCAACAGATTGCTCTCAAATGTGCCCCCCACCCTCTCCCCAATTAGGAATTCAGCATGAGCTCTGAGTTGGCATTCAACCCACGCTTCTCACGAGTCTGGGTTAATTAGTTTCTGAGGTCGAAGGCCCATAGACTCTGGTCCTTATTCATGGGAGGAACATAGACTAAACTTTTAAGGAGTTGCAAACCATAAATGTTAGCTCTCCGCTCTCAGTAACAGGTTTCCTGCTCCTGGGAGAATCATTAATTCTACCCCCTGGAGTTAACGGACTCAGCCGCCCAGGCTGCACGGGCCTCTGCCGAAAACTGAAAACTTAGCAACTACCCTCCTCACGGCCCCCTGCAGCCCACGTCCAAATACCAGTTCCCGATGATTCCTAAGACGGACAAGGGAGGGCAGTAAGAGGAGAAGGATGGAGGGAGGAGGAAAAGTAAAAAGTTAAAATAATATAGTTTAATGGATGAACAGTCATGCCTCATTTTTTCTGAATAAATCAAGGACTGACAACTCTAGCTCATAAATTAATACTTTAAATCCAAAAATTAATCTTTTTTTTAAAAGGAAAGTGTTTTTACACAGTACTTTGGTCCATTGACTCAACAGTATTAATATAATTCTTGCCCTCCCTCCCCCTCCCCGTCCCTTCCCCATCACGCAGGCAGTGACAGAGGGTCAACGTCCTCTCGAGCTATGACTAACACGGCCACTGGCCCCTGGACCAGATGAGCTCAGGGAGTAAGGCCTTTGAGTTCTGGGATATGCTTTTGACATTTTTCCGGTCATCTCCTACTCTGTTTAACTCGAATTTTCTTCCCCTCCTTATCTGGTGCTAAATACCCAACGTGTGTTAGAATGCTGGCACTGCAAAGGATAGCGGCACACTCCATAAGTGAGGCGCTCAGCTTTGTGGCCTGGTCTCACCCCTATCGACCTTGAAGGCTCACGGAGCTCTGCATCTTCTCAGTTCTCAGCCACGTTCCAAATGGCTCAAGTTCAAATCTAAGTAATCTGGGAGTGAGTGAAGCAAGACCTCATTTCCACTCAGCAAGATGAAGGATGGGATAAAGAAGGGAAGGTAGGAAGGTAGAAAATCGCAGAAAGATGAAAGAGTGGAGAGTCAATTGCAATAACAATGGGATTTATTTTCTATGTACAGATTTCATAATTCTCCTACTCAAGCAACTTGAGCACATCAACAAAGCCAGAAAAGGCCCAGGAGTACATTCTAATAACTAAGAGTGTCAAAGTCATCCAAAACGACAGGATCAAGGAGGTGAGCCACAGCCCCAAACAGTCATGAGCGCCTGGACATCCTTGACTAAAGGTGTGCACAGTTACAGCTCACGCTGTCGACTGGAGTGTTCACTCAGAAGTGACCGACAGCTACACCTCATGGTAACCAACACGTGAGGACCACACACAATCAGATAAGAAAGAGCGTGACCCTGGAAGTCAGCGGAGCCTATTTTGATAACAAGGGCCAGCTCAGCCAATGGTCCCCACAAAGGGGACCGCCATGTCCAGCTTTCAGGAAAGGGCAGGTCTCTCCTCTCTGCACAGTCTCTACCTCCTTGCACATCCTATGAGGAAATACAGTGAACAAAAAGATTTATTTTCCGAATGACTGTGTGCATTCCCGCAGCACTTTATCCTGTCGGCCACCCTGGGTGCTGGGAGCTGTCCATAAATGACAATTGAACCAGTCATTTTAATTCCATTTTAACCAGGGCCATTCTTCATCATCAGGAGTAGCTTTAGACTGAACACCAGGTTCAGTAGACTTCACAGGAATTCCTGAGCATCAAGGCAGAAACCGTCATGCCTGTTAGGATTGTGCTTGGGGTATAGGAAGCGCCTCCTGCCCACCCATCTGCCAGCACTGTCACTGAGAGTCACAGATGCTCACTGCACGGAGGGATAGACGCCAACGGTGACGGTTCCCAGCAGTGTATACAGCAAGCATGGGACTGAGCCAGCAGCCAGAGCAGGCAACTGCTGCATACCCTAAAGAATGAAGTCATGCACCAGCCTGCACCGGGGAAATCCCACACAGCAAAAGATCGCCACCGAGATAAAGAGCTGAAAGCTATTTCCCAATTCAGCTTTTTTAGCCGCAGAGTCCAGGAATGAGCTGACAGACCGAGGCATCCACACAGCATCAAACTCCAGGCAACGGTCGAGGACTTGAGAGGTGTCAAGTCACTTTCTCAACGCCGTAAGATGAACATGTCTTGACTGGCTTCCTGAGCGGGTCCATCACTGTCACCTTGAATCTTATTGCATGAAAAGCAAGACAAGGCCTCCCACTCATGGATCCTCCACGCCAGCCCTGGAGTCATGCTAATGGAAATGTGGCCCCTGAGCCAGATGCTGACAGGAAAACATTAAAGTGCACCCAGCAGAAGAGTGGCAGCCTCGGGGAAGACAGGCCAACACGGCAACTAAATGCACGTGTCATCCTGGACTGGGTGCTGGCACTGGGAAATACACTATAAAGGCCAATGTCGGTTAATTGAAAAAAGTCAAAAACAGACTGTATACTGGATAAGAATTCTAACAACGTTAAATTTCCTGAATTTAATAAATACACCACACTTAAGTAAAAAATATCCTTATTCTCGGATACAATGCTGATGTGTTTAGGGACTAAGGGGGATGACTTGTGCAACTTACTCTCAAATGGCTCAGCAAAAAAGTAACAATTTGAAAGGGAAAGAAAACACTACAGTGGCAAAATGTAAACAATTGATGAATCTAGTTGGAAAGTAGTCAGGAGTTTATTTTTACAATTCTTGAAACTTTTCTCTAAGTTTAAAATTTTTTTTAAGTAGGATAAAGAAATATTAGAAAATTGGAAAGGAAACCAAAATTTTAAAAGGGTGTAAGGCAGCAGCGCGGCATTCTGCCGGGGAACAGCAGCACGGGGGCACATAGAAAGCAAGCCTTTATGAGCAGCTAAGGATTAGCCACAAAGCAAACCTCACAGCCAGGGCAGTGGCTGCTGACGAGAGCACAAATGACACAATGCGCCCACAGGAGAGAGGATTTCCGGTCACCCAGCGGGCACAGTGGCTCCCCTGCCATCCACTCTGGCAACGACAGGGCCCTCATCTAGCTGATGTCCAATGAGCCCCTTCTGGCTGGGCAGGGGTGGGGAGTGTGCAGTGTGCGAGGAGGAAGAGGGCAGCTCTGCCTCACAGGGTGCGTGGCTACATGGAAGTTGGAGCCACACACACTTCAGCACCTCAAAGGAGGACAGAGGGAAGACATCAGAAAGAGGGCTGCTCAGGGCCTTAAGGGTTCCCAATTTAAAAGGATCATCCTGCCTTTGAGCAACACCACAGCATGAAGACGGATGAGCTTCTTCCTTCTTAAACGCACCCTGAATTACATGGCTGTAATCTGAGGGCCTCCCTGGGCTGAGAAGCCCTGGGAGGGAGGAGGGAAACAGAAGAGTTGAGGAATCTTCCCAAAGCGTCTCTGTGCCTGCATGGCCCGTCGCCTGCAGCCAGCTTTCTCTTTACTCGTCCTTGTCCCTCCCTCAGCTCTCCCAGGCACCAGAAAAAGCAGCCAGGACCTTGCTCTCCAGATTTTCAGGGACCCACATTTAAGAAGCACTTAGACAAAGAAAACGGACCTGTAACTGGAATGCTGGAAGCAAACGGAACATAATTAGCAAGCAGCAGATAATGAAGCTTGCAACATTGCAGGATTTTCAGAATGCAATGGTTCCCCAAACCACAGCACTGGAATTGGTTCAAATTAAGACTCACAATAGCTGTTTAACGAAGAACATTTAGAGCAATACGCTTTAAGTCAGGGTTTAAAGTTCCGTCAAGATCTTATATAGAGCAGTGTGTCCATTCTCCTGGGTTAGACTTGAAACATGATCGGCACCTGAAACACAGCTGCCAAAAACAGAATGGAACAAAGCAACCAAATGGCCTGGAAAGCAGCTGTCACAAAGCTCACGCATCTGATTCCAGGACAAAAGTTCAACAGTCAATTATTAAATGCCTGCGATATAAGACTCAGTGGCCGGCCTCAGAGAACAGACGGGGAGTGTGCACGGAAGAGCAGAGGGCAGGCACTGCCACGGCCCTCAGGATGCATTACAAATGGCCCTCCCTCCAGGGCCTGTGATGAGCCTCAGGACCAGGCTTAGGAGCTGGGTCTTGACACAGGATGCAAAAGATGGCGAGGACTGTTTAGGTGGGCAGAAGGAGAAGGGAAGGATGACCAGGCCAAGAACCGGCATAACCAGATCGCCTTAGGAAGAAGACAGAGCCACTCTCACCAAGGCAAGAGAGCACTTAACAAAAACTGTGTTGAATTAAAGAATGATAGTCATTTGACATCCCCAGATGTCAGTGTCACGTGGCAAGGGAAAAAATGAGTTAGAGTTTCACAGGCTCAGTTAAAATACTGGCTGTGCACAACTGGCCAAGTTACTTAATTTCTCTGAATTCCAGCAGTTTGGGCCGAGAACGTGGGAATAACCCCTGCCTCTTAAGACAACTGTGACGATTGAATAAGATGGATTACTAAAACACACCTGGCACATGGTAGGCTCAGCAAATCTGTTTCTTTTGCTCCTCCTCCAGTGGAGGGCAAGTTAAAAGGAGAGGGGACTTGTTTGAAGCAGTGGGAAATGGGACGCGACCTCGAGGGAGAAGAAAGCAGAACCATCGCCTTCTGGAGCCGAGCGGTGTGATGTCACTGGGGACAGAAGCCAACACCTCAGTGGCTCTCCACTGTCACCAACACCTCCCACAGCTCAGTGATGGGAGCTTACCCAGATGGCCTGAGTCACTCAGAAAAGGTTCGACTATACAGACAATGCACTCTGTTAAGAAAGGGTTGTACATAATCTAGTTTGAAAAGACGTCGATGGCTAAAATGTAAAAAATAATTGTAGCACTTTAAGGACAGCTTCAGAAAAATCACTTCATAGCCAGAAAAAATCTCATTCCTGATGCCAAACAAATAAGACTTTTCTATCCTCCAGTGCTCAAGGCATATGCTAAAACAAACAAACAAACAAAAAACTTGTTTATGAGATAATTTAATAATACAGGAAACTGGGGAATAACCAAACTAGAAATCTTCATAAAATCAGGAGAGCCTATACATATTTTTCCTATAGTATAGGGAGAATTGTCATAAAACGACTTTGAATAATGCTGACAGGTTGGACCAAAAGTCACAGACACTAAATGAATACAAATCTAGGAACATGAAAGGCATTTGGAATTATGAAGATAGCAATTAGTTACCATACTTAATATAAGGTAACTATTATTAAATATATATAACACAATATATAATGTTATATATCAATATATAACATTTAGTTTATACATGTATGACAACCAGTGTTAAAAATAATTAGGAAACTATAAAAGTAAAGCTAGTTTCTGGAGCACACTAGACATTTGGCTATGTCTACTGGAACTGAATTCACAAGGGCTGCCACGCCTCCGGTGCACAGGTTGTCACACATCGACATCTGATGGGACATGCATACAAATGACAGCCCCAAGCCCTGCACGGTGGGTGGCTCCCAGCTGACTACAGGTCACAGCACATCCCAACTGGCTTTACCAATCATAGAGGACTTTGTGGGGTTTCTGAAATGACTATACCAGAAAGGTCATATTTCAGGATCCAAAACAAACAGAAAGAAAGAACCACCTTGGTCCCTTTGCCAGGCAAAAAAGGTCCCGACACCTCACACACGTGGTAAAATACCTAAAATGCCAGCGGGAAACCGGCCTTGGGAAGCCAGCAATTCATAAATGCTTGGCAGCTGGAATGGCTGTGACCTAATTCGGGGAGATGCCAAAACGAAAGCAGCCCTGCTAAAGGGCAGGAGCACTCCTCGTCCCACTCCCCACACAGCTGCTTGTCGGTTCGGGTCTGAAATGCTTGACCTGGAGGGGCCAGATGCTGTGCAGTTCACCTGGCAAGACCTCGCAGCTGCTCTGAGGGCGGAGGGGACCAGTTTAGGAGCTGACGCTGGGTCCTCCTCTTTGCAGAGATGGCATCGATAAAGAAGCAACAGAAGACTGATGGGCCAGAAACCACTTGTGACCACCCTGCCAGACTTACTAAGGCTACAATAGGTATTTCCTCTTTCAAATGGTTTTTAATTAATAACAACACAATTTTCCTCGTAAAATTCCCTCTCAGATTATGATGAAGGATAGTGTGAAAAAATAAGGAATAATTAAGACAGGCCGAGCTGCGTGGCTGCTCAGATGAGCTGTGGGTGAGCGGAGCGGGCTGCACCCCTGTGTCTCCCTGGGTCCTCATCTCCAGCCTCCATGGCAAGTGGGCAGGGCTAGTCCCTAGCACTAACAGTCACCCGCCCAAGCCGCCTTTCTTGCCCACCCAAAGGTGAAGGTCAAAATTGAGACAAGGTGGAAGCTGACTTTCTCTACACCCCGAACAATTAAAAGGAAAACCACATTATAACGTGGCCTTTGCTATGCCAATATGCTATGACTGGTCAGAAACTCTGACCCCACATCTCCCACCATCAATAAGACAGCTCATGAAAGCTGATGAGGCTTACTGGCCCGCAAACATCATTTCTCTGCACTGACCATGCACAAGAGAATCTAACGCAAAGCGAAACTTCTCTTTCACCTTACCCCTTCCTTCAAGGAAAAAAACTATGCATGGGGGCTGGTCCCGTGGCCGAGTAGTTAAGTTCACGCGCTCCGCTGCAGGCGGCCCAGTGTTTCGTTGGTTCGAATCCTGGGCGCAGACATGGCACTGCTCATCAAACCACGCTGAGGCAGCGTCCCACATCCCACAACTAGAAGGACCCACAACGAAGAATATACAACTATGTACCAGGGGGCTTTGGGGAGAAAAAGGAAAAAAATTTTAAAAAAATAAAATCTTTAAAAAAAAAAAAAACTATGCATGTTTTGATAAAATCTTAAACAAGCATAATTAAAACTTAAAATCTGAAATTTTAATTTCAATTTTAAAAATTGAAAATTTTCAAAATCTTAAATATGCGTGTTATAAAGCTATTGAATGGCTGTCTGAACTTGTCCCAGAGAACAGGCGTTTTGAGATCCAGACTACCTTTCGGTCTTCTTGGCACTACCGGCTCGGGTTAATCACTCACTCATTGACGAACTCTACAAATGTCTACTTAACCCCTCTTATTGTCAGCCACTGTTCTAAGTACTCAAACGGAGAAGCAAAGTTGACAAGGTCCCTGCTATCACGGAATGTAGATTCCGAAGGAACTAAAGGTCTATTATGGGTTTGTCTTGACAAGCAATGAAATGACACACGTGTCTGAAATCTTCAGTAACTCTGAGTACAGTGTAGAGCCCCAGCTACAGCACTCAACAGACAAGGAGCTTTTCACCTACTGAAATCCCTAATAGGCGCTCAACAAACAGCTGTTAAATAATTAATAGAATCAGCAAGCAAAACACATTGTAAACCCACCTCCCCTCCCTTACCTCAAGGCCACAGTTTAAAGACTAGATGATAAACTCTGAAAGCTTCAAAGGACAGTGCTCTTTAAGGCGAAGTCTATAAATCAAACGTCTGTTTGATGTATAAACTCAGATCCCAGAGTTAATTGTTTCATTAGAAAAATGGTTCTAAATTGTCTAACACAACTGAGTAATGAGGAAAAGCTGAAGACCTAAAATTTTTCTTCCCCTTTCTTTCTTTTTCTAAAAGCGTAGACACTGAGGATTTAAAGTGTAAGGTCTGTCAAACCACGCCTTCTGGTTTAAAGGTTGGAATGTTCCTTCAAAGTGACCCTAGTGTCCATCAGAGCTGCAGAGATGTGAATCCTTTTTTTTTCCTTTTGCATGTGGAAGACTAGCCCTGAGCTAACATCTGTGCCAATATTTCTCTATTTCATATGTGCAACGCCACCACAGCATGGCTTGATGAGCGGTGTGTATGTCCACACCTGGGATCCAGGCCGTGAACCCCGGACTGTGGAAGCAGAGCGTGGGAACTTAACCACTATGCCACCGGGCCAGCCCCAGGTGAATCCTCTTTTCAATGAGGGTAAAAAATCGAGTAAAGCAAAACTTATTCAGTGTTCCAGAAGCTCATCGGTCAAGAGAGCATTAAAATCTGGACATTCGGCCAGCCCAGGGTGTAGTGGTTAAGTTTGCATGCTTAGCTTCAGGGGCCCAGGGTTCACGCTTTCAGATCCTGGGCGTGGACCTATGCACCACTCATCAAGCCATGCTGTGGTGGCGTCCCATATACAAAATAGGAGGAAGATGGGCACAGACATTAGCTCAGGGCCACTGTTCCTCATACACACACACACACACACACACACACAAATCTGGACACTCTGAGCACTTACATTGCATTTTAATGCACTAAACAATCACATTTCCCTCAATTTTCCAATAAGTTTAAAAATTATCATGTTGGAAGGCAGAAAGACCAATAAGATTTTGGCCAGACCAAATTAAAAACTAATTTTTATTTAAAAATTTGTTGTTACCGTTGTTTTAATTATGCATTTGCTCATTTGTTCAGGAAACATTGAGCAAAATATTGTACTAAGTGCTAGGGATAAACAGTGCAAAATACCGAGGCTGTGTCCTCAGTGAAGACAACACTGAATGGGCAGATGGTGGTGGCAATAAAAATTACAGTATTAGCAGCTACTTGCTACAATGAGGCATGAGCGCTAACGAGAGAGACGTCTACACCCTTCTCTAACACACGTGGCTCGCATTTAAATCACTGAAAATTGCAGGTTGGGAAATAGGCGTCAAGACAGACACAGTGGTTCCAGCTTAAGAAGACTCTTCTCTCAGTAGAGTTATTAGATGCTTTGCTCTGAAAAAAAACACTATTCACTGAGAAAGCAGCACGGCCAACAAAAAGCACAGACCTTCAGAGGAGGTAGGTCTGAATCTGGACCCTACTGCTTTCCTCACCTGCCGTGTGGCTTTGAGCAAGTCACTGAAGACCCACGACTCTCAGTTCCCTCCAGGTAAAGTAAGAACGCTGTCCTCTAACCTGCCGAGTTGAGAGGATATATGTATCCATGTGAGAGAATGTGGCGGGTCCTCCAGAAGCTGGCACTGCCTCCGACATTGTCACCGCTGGTAAACTGAAAAGCAGTGAGAGGAACCAAGAGCCATCTGGCTGTGGCTCTGATTATCTGCTCAGTAAATCACATTTTAGAGGGATCCACTGGTCCACCTCCCTATCACACAGCACAGGAAACCAACGTCCAAAGAACGTGACTGCATCAGGTCACAAGCACGTGGAGAGACAGGGGCAGGACTACAACCCATGTGACAGATGGGGTAGCATGCGGTGACCCTTCCTTCTAAAGCTCTCCAATACCTCCACAGCAGGGGCAAAATGCCCTTTCTGTTCCAGAAATCCTTGCTAGCAGCCACAATCGCCACTCATTCTCCAAGAAAGATGACCAAATATTTTAGAGTCAAGTCAGATGTGAACGGCCAGCTGTACTGAGAAAGCTTTTCGGCCAAGAGGACCAACTCTCCACGCCCGTGAATGCCAGGCAGAACCCTGCCATTCCCACTTCCTATCATACAACTTCCAGGTGGTCCAGGACAGAGCAAACAGTGCGTGTGTCCCCGCCATTTTGAAAGTTTCATTTTGGCAAGGATTTCTTATGAAACCTCCTTGTCTATTTCACGTCTGCAGGGAAAGACACAGACTGGGATCTGTGGCATTCCTCCCAATAACGTAGAAAGGGCGAGAACAGATAGGAGCTTAATCGCTGCGCTCCGGTCACTAATCCACTCTATTATGATCTAATATTGCATGGATTTGGTAACTTTTCACAGCTTAGATAAAAACACTGTGATGGGTAATTTTATGTGTCAACTTGCCTGGGCTAAGGGATGCCTGGTAAAACATTATTTCTGGGTGTGCCTATGAGAGTGTCTCTGAAGGAACTGGCATTTGAATCAGTAGACTGAATAAAGAAGATGGCCCTCGCCAACCACCAACGTGGGCATCCTCCAAGCTGTTGAGGGCCTGAACAGAACACAAAGGCAGAGGAAGGGAGAATTTGCTCTTTGCCTGAGCTGGGACATCCATCTTCTCCCACCCTTGGACATTGGCTGACACTCCTGGTTCTCGGGCTTTTGGACTCACACTGGGGCTTACACCATCAGCACCCTTGGATCTCAGGTCTTCCAACTCCAACTGAACTACACCGCCAGCTTTCCTGCTTCTCCAGCTTGCAGATGGCAGATCATGGGACTTCCTGGTCCTTGGTAACTGCGTGAGCCAATTCCTAAAATAAACCCCCTCCTATATGTACCTATATATATCCTATTGCTTCTGTTTCTCTGGAGAACCTTGCCTAATATAAACACTGAGAAAATACGAAATACTACACCAGAAATAAATACACCTATATAAGATTTAGATGGACATGTAAACATACATGTGTCTATATGTGTGCCTGTATGTGGGGAACATGGATAAAAATTATTCAAGACATTTTTAATCATTTTTTTATTCCAAAACATCTTCAAATAGATGTGGAATATTTTTATTTTGGGATGAATTGCATTATCTAGTTTACTCTTCAAAATTTTCCATTTTTATACCAGGGCTACATAAGAGCACCCTGCACACGTGCAACCTTAAATTGTGAAACAGTTGAACAGAGTTTAGTAAAACATCTGCATGATTGTTTTACTGTTGACCCGAATATTCTGTCGTTTTCTTCCAGAGCCCTAGTTCAATAAATTACTACAGATGTGACGAGCCTCCTCTCGGGCCCCGAGGAGCACATCCTGGCCTTGGAGACCCATCCGCACTGTACCGCCAAATGCCTCCCCTCTGCCAAGGCCTCGCCACACCCAAGCACTTTCATTCAGGGTGCTGGGGAGGCTTCAAAATTTTTGTATGATGTTTAGTACAAGACAACTCTAAATATCATAGGCAATAATTAATTAATATATCCATAGATTATATTATATAACTAATTATAATATATGTGTTAATAATAATTTCTCAACCTTAATTAGTATTCACTTATTAGGTGTGTAAATGTGCTAGTTATACGCAGAATAATGTTCAAAAATAAAAATGACCACTGGGATGGTAATCCATACCAACCAACCAGAACAGACACTGGTCCTAAAGATCCAGTTCTCCTGCCACGGTGTGCCAGCTCTAATTACAAGTACTTATGTGTAATCAATACGACACAGCACAAAACTCTACAATATGAAGATATACCTAATGCTTTCAGTTTGGAACAAAGATGGCACACTGGTGGCCAACAGGCTGGGCTCCGCCTGCAGATGTCTTGCTTGGCCTGCTTCATATTCTAGAACGTTTTGAATGAATATTTTAAAATTGAGACTCTAGGATTCTAACTATTCTCTAGACTTTTCAAAGCAAGACCACATTGAGCTCCTTTTGCTGGGACATGGGCTCTGTCAGAAGGGGGCTGCTTACTTAATTACCTTCCGTTTAGTCACCAATTTACAGTGTACTGATTGGGCTTAAAGGATTTAAATTTGCATTCCGATAAATCCAAACATACATTAAAGGAATGTTCCTCCAGAGCCACACTCCAGAGCAATAAAGCACTCTAAGGTATTTACATTCTGATCTCCCTGTATTATCAACACTAACACACTTCATTTTTGACTAAGCAGTCATTTCTCTGAAATATCACATAACAAACGTATCATTTAAAAACTAGCCACCGACATAAAGTTTTCTATTCTACATCATTCTTTATTTTCTCCAATCTGTCTCTCCCTGAAATCTCTGATATGATGACTCATCTTTTCTGAACACCTTTTTATCGGGGACGCCAAGTTAATTTCTATAATAACCCCTCCTCTGGAGTAACTATGATAACTTGGTGACCAGGGTACCGGCAACACCTACACAGTCTTCTTTCTTCCTCAACTGCAGGTAACCATGCCCACTTCCTAGACTCTGTGCTCTGTTCTCAAATCTCTTAGAATTGGAGCCTTCTACTCCTTTTGAGCTCTGGTTGATGACTCATGTCATCCTTTGCACATCTGGCCCTTGGACAGATTTCGTCCTTTCCTCCCCCATATCTTCCTAAGTCTTGCATGTTGAGTAAGTTAAAGTTCACCCTCACTTCAACCCGGCAATTTTATTTTCTTGAGATTTCTCAATACCCATTTGGTTTCATTTTCCCTTAATTGCCATATCATCCTTTAAAATTGTTAGCACTCACTCTCTCTAGGGTAATCTTTTTTTCAAACATTAACCATTATTACCTTTTTTCTTTATCAATACGGTAACCCATCCTAACATTGTTACATTCAATGGAAATTTTTTAAATTTCCTTCAAGCTTACCCCTACCTTTTTTTTCTTTTAAGACCATCACAAATAGAATTCCAGTTTTCTCATTTCAGCCCCGTTCACTGAGAAGTACATATCTTAACCAATTTTAAATAATGTTGTTTTCTCCTAATAATTCAGAAGATCTTAAAAATAAGTTTCACAAGCCACTTACAATCATGGAGGCTGGATATGAACAGTGGTGCAAGGGGGAAGAAGAGGTATTACATTTTATGAACAGATGAAGTGCTCTCCCAGGAGACAGCCTACATTGTCACGGATTTTATCTTCTCCTCCCCTTCTTTCCAATCCTACCTTCCACTTAGCTTTCTCCAGAATTTATTCACTGAATTTTCATGGGTCTATCTATTCAGATCATGCAGCTCTTCACTCCCTTTACATTCTCTTATTCCCACTCCCTTCCTATCCTTATCATTCTGATTCGATTTTTATGATCCGGATGCCGAAAAGATCTGCATATTTGTCCACCACTTGAAAGCATCCCACTTCACACACTGCCCTGGACCCACTGCAGGAGTACTATGAACCACTCTGTAGATTGTTCCTGTGTGTGTGCTCTCTCTTCATCCATTCATCCATTCTTATATCCATTCAACATCTGCCTACAAAGTACTATGCACTGCCTTCAAAGTCTTTTTTAACAAGTTCTCCTCCTAAAGGATGTCCGTCTTCTGCACACAGCACATGTTCAACAAATGTGCTTCTGACCGGGATCAGGACTTCCGCGTGGCCTCTACCTCCTCTCTATTTACTATGGATTCTTTGGACTTTACAGGGGCCCATTTCTTATTGGAGGAAGGCTCTCAGGGCATAGAGCACGGCTGCACTCATGGAACTCTTTTCTCAGCCCTAACTCTTGAGTTACCACTTTCTCAATCTGCCCATCGACTATGGGAACGTTGGCTACACGTTTGCTGTGTTTTGCGTTTCAGCAGCTCAGAGGCATTCTGCTTTCTTTTTTTCAGTTTTTTCAACCAAAATTCATGTCTTGTCCTGTACAATGCCTTCTTTTAACCCAGGACAAGGCTGAAACCCACATGCCCACCCCATCTGCCTTCTGCCCATGATTACTGCTGGACAGCCTTCAACTCTTTTACTGAGCAAAGGGCTTTGAACTCACATATTCTTCTTCACTTTTGTAATTGTGTTCTCTCACAAATACTTATTATCTGGCTTCAACGATGATAATATTCCAATAACATTTGTTTCCAAGTCTTAAAACCATAAATTAATTAATAAAATTGCTATAGACTGGCTGTTCATGTCCCCCCAAAATTCATATGCTGAAATCCTAACACCCAAAGTGATGGTATCAGGAGATGGGGCTCTGGGAAGGTGATCAGGTCAAGAGCGTGGAGCCCTCATGAACAGGATCTGTGTCCCTATAAAAGAGAGCCCGGAGAGCTCCCTCCTCCCTTCTGCCATGTGAGGATGGCAGAATGAAGAAAGAAAGAGGAAGAGAGAGAGAAGATGGTCATCAAGGAACCAGGAAGCAGGCTCTCACCAGACACAGAACATGCCAGAGCTCTGATCTCGGATTCCCCGTTTCCAGAACTGTGAGGAGTAAATTTCCATTGTTTATAAGTCATCGTATCTATGGTATTTTTGTTATAGGAGGCTGAACTAAGATGAAGATCAAGTAGCCAACATTTTTTGTACCAAGAGAGTGAAATTTTCTTTCACCAAGATATATATTACACTTTCTACCTCTCAGATGGTTATTTTGGCTTCTAAATTCCATTTCTCTTTCTTTTCCTTTTGTACTACATCAGAAATTATTTCACTCTCCTCCATTTTTTTTACTAGCTCCTCTTTTCTTTTACTGGTCCTTTGAAAGTCTGCCTTCTGCCAGCATGTTCAGTCCATGCTCATTACATCTTATGCCTGATTTCCTGTTCTTTTTGCACCATTTGGACCAACTAACACATTGGTCTTGGGCATCCGTGTCAGTGGGATGACCACCATTTGCCTTCCTCCTCCCATAGTTCCCCAAATGGCTTCTCCGTGCGATGTGCGATGAAGTGCTTTACATTATCCACGTTGTTCTGATTCTATATGGAGGGTTTCAATAAGGTCACAGGTGCTCTCAACTGTCCTACTGCTTTTCATGTTTCTAAAAATATTTTGCTTCATTTGTACTTTTTGGCATTTTTCTAACCAATATTTTCTCACAAACACCCAAGCTCCTTTTTCTTACAAAACTACATCTCCCTGTATATTTGATATATTTTTGCTTTTTTACGATACAATACATGTCAATAATTACCATTTCCCACAGAAAGCAAGGTCTTCTAGAGTTCCATTCCACACTCTATACTCCACTTCTGGAGTTCCATTCCACACTCTATACTCCACTTCTAGAGTTCCATTCCACACTCTGTACTCCACTTCTGGAGTTCCATTCCATACTCTATACTCCACTTTGAGAGTTTAATCCCACACTTTTCACCCTTTGCTGTGATGCCTTCCAATGTTGCTCTTCCCTATAAGATGGGCTCATTCTCGACTTCATATAATACTCAGGTAGGTATATTGTGACATCATTTAAATAACTCATGTTTCCAGGTAGTTCACTGAGTATGCAAACCCTGTAATATACTACTTAATTCAGTCCCTCATCCCTTGAACTTGTGCTAGACACATTCAGTCTGTTCTTTGGGGGGTTCTGAGGGGCACACACACACCTACAGGTCACTAGGGGAAACCAAGATATGCCAAACTCTTACGTAGGTCTTTTCTTGCAGGGAAAAACTTCCTACCATCAAAAACCTGCCACTTAGAAATACTTAGCATGATTTCCTTCAGATAATTTTCTCCCCAAGTTTTCATATATTTAATTTTGATATTGTTGTTCAACTTGCTAACCAGTGCCCATTTCATACTACTCTTTCACGCTCAACCTCTACCTTTCTTTGCATTATTATTCAATGAATCGCCCTCTTGCCTGTCTTCCACAGGCTGTCATCAACAAGGCTGTACTGCCCTGGCTGGCTGTGTCCACTGTCTTTGCCTGGGTCCTGCCACCATCTGCAAAGAGCTTCACCTTGCACCTGCTTCAGCGTCTAGAAATTCTAGTACCTGCACATTACTTAATTCTCCTTGAGTCTCCCTTTCTGAGATCCCTTTCCTGTCTTTCTCTTCCTTATTAATATTTTCTGTTCTTATTGGTTCTTATTTGGAGCTCATTTTTATTTATGAATCCATTAAATGATGAAATTTGTCAGGTCTAACTAACTCAGTGTCTTTTCAAGCTAGATTTTAAAAGAACTGAAATATTACTTGTTAATTTCTTCAATGAACAAACAGGAGGAAATCAACGGTTCCTGGTTTGCTACATGTTTATCCTCCACCATGCTGTGCACTACGCCCAAGCTGTCAGACACAACAAAAATGCATGCTTGGTGCCCCCCACCCAGCAAAGACATCCACAAATTTCACATAAAGGTCAAAAGTGAAATGCCTTTAGGAGTTCCCTCAAATCTTAAAATAAAAGTCACATTCCAAACTTCATAATTCTCATGAACGCATCACAAAGTCACCATTATGCTATTGAAAATGAAAACAATTATGTGCTTGTATTACAAGGGAAAATATTCTAAAAATGAATTCTATAGTAAAAGCAAGAATCTTCAAGTTCTTGCTCACAAATCATTAGTTTGCTTTGGCTTAATTATTTTACATGGCACGGTCTTTACACATCACACCTCTGTAGACAAGGACCAACCCCACTCCTACATCTGCAGAACCAAATTTGGTGTGCTGACTTTAAAAGAAAGTCGCCTCTAAAAATGGCCAGTCCAATTATCCTAGTAAGCCCCTCTCATCCCCGTCCTATTCTGAGAACTTCTCATCATGCTGATAATACTCCAATACAAATATGGAGGTGGATTTCCTTTCTTCTTAAAAGACTTACAGTCTTTCTTATATTCTTTGTATTAATAAATACACTTTATAAAATATATCCAAACTATCTGGCTAAAGATTTCTCTCCTTCTCCCTCCATCTCTCCCTCTCTCTCTCCCGCTGTGTGTGTGCATGTGCTCAATATATTTAATTATCTATTTTGATTGCTATATTAATCTTTGCTTGCTTCAGGAGTGACTCAGTTCTTTTGGATCAGTCAAAAAGAAGGATTTTTTCTCCCACCCCAACCATGTGTCTCATTTTTGCTTTAGCCACTTAGATGTAAAAACTCTACAGCTCTAAACTTTTTCAGTAAACAGAACGTCCTTTGGCCAGAGGACTCAATAGCATCTTTGACACCATCAACTGGTCTGTGTATTCACCAAACATGTTCAAGATACTCTCTCCAATTTTCTCCTCCTGGGAGAACAGCTGTAAGAAGCAACATTGTTATGTGATGACAAGATTTTAGGAAGGGTTACCCTCTCTCTCCTACAGCTGGAATTACTATTTTTCAAAACAAAACGTGAGAAACAGAAATATTAAGCATTTTTCTACAGTCCAAAAGTACTCTGTGCTCCTTGAAGCACATTTTATGACATTATCTCAAAATATTTTACTAACATTAGTTAATCCTTTAGTCCCTTGAGAATTTCCAAAGGGAAAACCAGATTTGCAGCAGGCCCAAAACAACCAAATCATGCAGAAATTGCAATGAAGGATGAAGACAGGAATAAGTGTCCACCTGCTGTGACACTGAGGGCGTAGTTTCAAAAAAAAGCAGGAGGCTTAGATTTCTAACCTGTGCGTTCACGCAAAAATTCAATTTCACCAAAAAACCTGTAAATTAAGTAGTCAAGAAGACTAAGAAGTCAAGATTTGGGTAAACTCAAATCACAGCATTCTCCATCAAAGCGACGTGCTACCTATAAAAATCTCTATTTTCTCATTTAGCTCCTCTCGGCCGAAGAATTTTTATAAAATAAGGGGCTTTTCTTTTCTGTCCTGTTAAGGCAGTTTCCCAACCTGTCAGGAGTGTCATTTCCCTTCTCACAAGCTGAAAACATCAACCCATCCATTCCCTTCGCTCATCACACAGTCAACAAATCAGTTCCGTTGATGCCTTCTTTACTCTTCGAGCATTATCACTTTCCAACTTTTGTCATGCATCCTAAGCCGTCCACCTGTGTCTCCTTAACGCCATCTTCATCCCTGTCTCTGGACCTTCCTGAGCATGGATGCCCCATCCACATCACCCATCACATCCTCTTTTCCAATGCAAATCCATTCCATCAGGGATGGCTAGTAGGTTTCATCTCATGTGTCAATTCCAACCAGACAAGGCGGCTGCCAGGAGCTTTGAACTGGGAAGAATTTTGAGGCCTTGCCCCAGATCATCGAGGAGTGCTATGACAAGACTGCGGACCCCACCTCCTGGGCAAGCCTTCTCCCAGTAGTCCAGACTGCCCTCAGGATACGCACCATGAGGCATGAGTCACGTGTGGTATGCCTGCCAAAAGCAAGACCCACTCTGTCTGCTGATTTGGGTGCTCCTGAGCTGGCTTCCAGGGACCCTGAGTTCTCATCTAGGTACTCAGAAGCTCTTGCTGAAAACTCCACCCGGGAGCGTGGCCTATGTGAAGCTTGCTGCTCTGTGATTTCTGGAACACAACGTCATTCTCTTCGCCGAAAATCAGGACAGGGTCCATAGCCATTCTTCCTACACCTGTCCACGCTTCAAACACCGCAGATGAGAGAGAGAACCTGATCACTCTGGGCACCCTCCAGGACCCTGGGGCATCCCTCCCCCAGGCTTAAAGATGTGAATAAAGTGAAAATGTTTCTTTCTCTCTCTTTACCTTGCTCGGGATTCACTTCTCTTTTTATCATGTGTCATCTATTGTTTTCAGTTTGAAGGACATTCTCCTTCATAAGAAAGACAGAGGCTGAAGGGTAGTGACAGGATTCTCTCTGTCATCAAGTAATAGAATATGTTCACAAAAGAGGAATCATCAGATCAGAGGTGTAGCAGAAGAAAGAGATTAGAGAAAATAAAGAATGATGTAGACTAGCAAATTTTAAGTTAACAGCTAGTTTTTAAATCATACATTTGTTTTGTGATGCTTATGTTGATAATATAGGGAGATGAGAAAGTGTATTGTGCCCAAGGCATGATGCAAAAAGCACTCAGAACCTGCAGGGAAGATGCAGAGGGAAGGGCCAGGGTATCTGGGCCCACCATGTGCGCACACACTTACACACACATGCGCATATGAGGACACGTGCATGTACACACACACACAGAGTACAGGCACACACGTATCTGGGAGCTCACTGGGTGACACCACACACACATCCCAGGACAGAGATACGGAACACTGGGCCAGGACTCGGGCTGGGCAGGGCAGCCCTGGACAGCAGCTCTGGTGGCATTTGCAGGCTGGGGGTCACTTTTCCTGATCCCAAAGGCTCTAGTCACTGTAGCTGGCTGACAGCCACATGCTGGCAAGAGTGGGGTCAGGGGGATTGAATAGTACCCTGGAGGCAGTGATGGCCACCGGCCAGCAGCCTTCATCGAAGGGAGTGACAGCCAGGAGCAGGAGACTGACCACTACAAAGCAGGGTCCACCACCTGTGGCGAGCCCCCACAGAGCGGAGCCCCCCTGGGGACCAAAGGGGCAGCATCCACCTGGGGGCGCATTTCCCTCCCTCTCGGGAAGCACCTTTTAGGCACTGGTGGCCCTGCCAGTGCAGAAAGGAGAGTTCTGGAAATACTTTCTCCCTGACTACCCAATTCCACCCTCACAAGAGCACAGACCACCCCTGTCAAAGGCAGACGGTGCCGAGGGGCGGGAGCAGGCGTCACCCAAACCTGTCGCCATGCCTGGGAAGAAAACACAGGCCAGATTTAAACCCGACACAGTGTGCTCACCGCCTGGTAGAAACGTCTGGAGAGGGGCTGCTAATTTTACCTACCGTCTCCCCTTGGAGCTTCTCTCTTAGCGTCTCTCTGATTTAAACGTCTGCCACAAGCAAAGCCGAATTGGGAAGAAAGCCAGTGTTCTGGTATTTAGGAACCAACGTGGTAATGCTGCTTCAGACATCTGGGTACTATGATGATCCGGCATCTGCCCGACCCCCGTGAACGATGCCCTCGCCCCTAGTCAAGAAGGATACTCTGGGAGTTGCAGGGACCTTGTGGTTTAACCCCTTGGGAAGTCAGGGTGATATCCTAATCTTAGCCTCTAATCCCTAAGGAACAGGAAAGTCTAAATTATACTCCTCGAGAGTGTGGAGGTAGAAATCCACTTTTTTCACCGATTTTTATACAAAAACATGGGGGATGACACATTACTAGTGAAGTTTCCTAACAGACAGAGCCTGACTGATCTCATTCAGTGGGTGGGCATAAACAGACAATAAAACAGCCCCCATGCTGTCTTCTCTCTGCGAAAGGCCTTCCTACTGCACAGACATCCAGCTCTGTCCTCCTCTGGATGCCAAAGGGTGCCAGGCATGATCTTCAGGGCTTCTCAGTGTGGCCCCTTCTCGGGGCAGCAGGGCCAATGCTAGTGAGGACGGCCATTCTCTGACCGTCTGAGAAGACAGTATGACCCCGGGTTGGAGTTAACACGCTCTGTCTATTTCTCCCCCAAGTGAAGTGAGCAGCAACAGCTGCAGGCACGGTGCTATGGCCAGGAGGCAAACCGGGAGACGACACCGCCCTGCCCCAGAGAGAGGCCACATTGGAACAATCCTCTTACAGCCCGGAGACAGCCCTGCTCACAGAGGACGGCCCTGTCCCAGAGCTGCTAAGGGGAAGAACATTTCTGAGTGGGGTCTGGTTCTTTTCAGATTTAACACATAAGAACAAACAATTTTCTAACTGTTTGTTAAAATTTCTACCAATTTTCTAACGAGTTATTTTCAGAATGAAAGACCAAGGCACTAGCCAACATTATTTTCCTTAAAATATTAAATCGAATAGGCATAGATTGTGAAAGAAAATGTGTATTCTGAGAACATGAATGTACAATGGAAAAGGAACAGGAGCTCTTACACGCACCCACGGAATCCTATGCATGTGCGAGACCATGAAGCAGGAGAGCTTCACCGGGGAGCGCCACCCTTACTGCCTTCCTATGCCCTCACGCGTGAGAAATACAGAGGAACTTGACGCACGTCGGACGGATGGCAGGGGACAAAGAAGAGATGACGGGCCTGTAAGTGTATCCGGTGAGAAGGGACATGGGAACAAAGGAGGCCTTCTTGTGCGAAAATACTACTGCCGCTGCTGGTAACACATCTACCAAGGCTACTGCTACTACTGCTGCTGCTGCTAACACGTCTACCAATGCTACTGCTACTACTACTGATGCGGCTGCTAACATGTCTACCAATGCTACTGCTACTACTACTGATGCTGCTGCTAACACATCTACCAATGCTACTGCTACTACTGTTGCTGCTGCTAACACGTCTACCAATGCTACTGCTACTACTACTGATGCTGCTGCTAACACGTCTACCAATGTTACTGCTACTACTGCTGCTGCTGCTAACACACCTACCAAATGCTGCTGCTACTGTGAATACATCTACTAATGCTACTGCTACTACTTCTACTAATAATAGCACATCTATTAATACTACTGCTGCTGCTCATATACCTACCAATGCTACTGCTGCTACTGCAGCTACTGTTAGTACATCTACCAATGCTACTGCTACTACTACTAATAGATCTACTAATACTACTGACGCTGCTAGTACATCTTACTAATGCTACTGTTACTACTACTACTAATACATCTACTAATATTACTGCCACTGCTAATACGTCTACTAATTACTACTGCTAGTACTACTGCTGCTGCTAATACATCTATTAATGCTACTGCTAATACTACTGCTAATACATCTACTAATACTACTGCTGCTGCTAATGTATCTGCTAATGCTACTGCTAATACTACTACTAATGATAATACCTCTGCTAATAATACTGCTAATAATACATCTACTAACGCCACCTCCAATACTACTGCTCCTGCTGCTACCAATAATAATATATCTGCTAATACTAATACTACGAACATCTACTAATACTACTGCTGCTACCACTATTACTGCTACTACTAAAAGATACTAAAAGAGCACTTGAACTAAGTTACTATTTAATGGTCAGGTCCTCTGCCCTAGGTCTTGTGGCAGACCTCTATGAATGGGACCGTTGACTCTCACTGCACGGAGGGCAAAGGTGCCCACTCGGACCCCCTGTTCATGTGACAGATGAGTCTGGAGAGGCTCTGAAAGGAGGGAAAGGCCTGGATGCCCCAACGAGGAGTGCTCATGGGGCGGGAAGGTCGATGAAGCCAGAATGATGCTGCCTCAAAGCCCTGTCTGCACAGGCAGGGTAAGGTGACCTGACACTGCAGGGGAGATGGGGCTTGGGGCCAAGATCAGGCACATAGCTGTCTGGTTTATTCACAGGAGGGTGTCCAACACTGACAGCTCCTGGAGGAGCTGTACGGCAGACTGGGGAATCTGGGAGGGGAAAGAAGAAGTGACTGCACCAAGAAAGACTAACAGTCGGCCATTAGGCCCAGACAAGGGACATTACGAGTCTAGGGCCCTGCACTGGGATGGTGATGGAGAGAGACGAGAAATTCAGGGCTGAGGCAGTGGGGACAGGGAGAGGCGACGACAGGTCATTCCGGGACACCCATCCTGAGTGGTGGAGAGGGAGGAACAGTCCCCAGAAAAATGAGGCTGTGGCAGTAAGACAGAAAAGTGGGTCGTGGCCTGCTAGCTGGGATGCACAGCAGATGCCTACCGGGACAGGAACCTCTCAGGTACCCAAGCAACAGCCTGGTGACCCTACTCTGCTCCCACCCCAAAGGGGAGTGGGCCACAGCCCACAGCTACAGTTCTTTGGGCCTGCCAGCCTCTCTATGTTGCAGGGGAGAGACAGAGCAAGCCACAGAAAACTAGGTATTGCGTGGGCACAGCTGGAGCCCCACCTGGACTGGGGCCAGACCAACAACGATCTCTCAAGGTTCACTTCTTCCAAGTCCACGTGGTAAAGAGTGAGTCTCCTACTGTTTCTCGAGCCATTGGACACCTGACATCCAGTCCATCATGAAGCAGTTCCACAGAGCTTGTTTCTGGGAAGAATTTCACTTTGCATTCTATGTTAGTTCAAAGCTCTCCTTCGAAACAAGTTTGGAAACAACACAAAACTCCAGAAAATTCAGGAGTGGCATTTGGAAAACTTAAGGCTGAGGGTGGGGAAAAGCATGCTGAAGTGCTGTTTATCTTGCATCCTTCTGCGCTCCAGAGGTCTCCCACCCAAGGAGAAGCAAGCAGACGTCTGGCACCCCCGATGGAAACATAAGGGTTGCAAGGCCAAGGAATAGGGTGATGGACACGAAAAGGTGCTCTTCTTCACGGTCTAATGGTCTAGAGGGAAAGAATACCCTCATCTGTTTCTATTTCCCCTTTCAACAACAGTAACAGAATTCCCTTAGTCTCCTGCAACATCTCAGCTGCAAGCCAGACAACATGTGGTCTCTACCCAGAGCCCAAGGCCAGCATCTAAACTGTTACGTGCAACTGTGAATCGAAATATCTCCCCAGCTCCATGTCTACAAAGGGTCCAGTCCTATTGGTATCTTATCTGAGTGAAGCTCCCAGCTTCCTCTCCAAATGAGAATGTGCACCTGGAGCCAGCGCTTGGTTTTCCCATTTGAACATGGAATAAAATGAAGCAAGTTTACATGTGAGTCCTTATTGTACTCGTTGAACTTTTCTCCAGAGGCCAGACGGCTGGAAACTGTGAATTGTCACTTGTGCAGAAAGCTCGCCCTGCTGCGAGATCCAGAATGAAGTCAGTGTGTCCTTGGGTGCCATCCACCAAGGCAGCCTTGCACAGGAGGGCCTGGCTGGAGCTCAAGGACACGATGCTGAAAATCAAACTCACTTCCATATCAGGGGGTTTCCCACTACGTACAAGCAGGAAGCGCATACAGAACTCCACACAGCTGTCTCCCAGAGAAAAGTTTCCTTGATGGGACTCACATAGGAGCTGCCACACCTGCAGCCCAGGACGTGCAAACCATTTCCAGGCTCAGGGAAGAGGCGCTAGGATGACCAAGGAAGCGCGCTTGTAGCCCTGAATCACCCGCAAGACGAAACTCACGTTTGATCACACTGGGAAAATAGGAAAATGTGTTTCAAAGAGAGGCCTGTTGCCACTTTTGGAAAGAATGCATGGCTGGGGAGATAAGCAGAAGCTTATCTCTTGCAACCAAAATCTGTTTAAGGATTCTCTAATCATAACGTAGAGCGACTGACAGAACTGTTCCCACTCTGCTATGTCAATTTTTATTATGCGGTGCGTCTATTTTCTTTGCACAAAAATTAAAAATTGCAAAAATCTGAGTTAGTTTCATATAGTTTGTAAGAAAATAATGATGGATCTAAATCCGTAATTGCAAGGAGAACATGCACAGCCAACCTTCAGGGACTAAACACTAACATCTCAAGCTCCTTCCAAATGGAAAATTCAAGAAGTCAAGGAGCATGAGATACACCTAACGCCACAGGTTGCCCCTACGTGGGGTCGACTCATCTCACACGACCTCTTCTTTCTGACTCTTCCAACAGACAGTTTGCTCTGCTTGAGGATGGACCAGACTGGCAGATGCCAGGCAGTGACTGTTAATACTCTGCTTCCACATCCTCGTGGGACACAAGGAGGTCGGTTTTAAGGCCTCTGGGAAACAGTGAGAGAGGGTCTGATCTCGAACAGAGGTGTGCAAAGTGGAGGGGCTGGCCCCACACAAGCCACAGCGGCTCCGAACACATTCACGGCAACCTGGCTCTTCTCCAAGGCTGTTTGGTGTTTCTCTAAATGGAAGAGTCCGTTTCACATTCAGCAACGTTTACAAGCTGCTGTGCAGCCTTTGCAATCTTTTCCTCTTAATTGAAGCCTAGTTAAAAGCCTTTTAAAGTTTCTTTTTTCAGCCCTGAGACATGTGTGGGTGCCCTCCTCCACACGCGCACACGTGAGCATGACGCAAGCTCGACTGCACGAACCGCACGGCTTTGGAATTCTGATGTCCAGGCTCCCCAGAGGGACCCCAATCTGTGTAGTCTTAGTTTTATCATGAAAACGTCATTACACTGTTTAAATTTTATATCCAAGACATAATTTCTTTTATGATTTACCCTCTTAATCAGCACATCTAATGACCCACAACATGTTTATGTTACACGAGACTTTTCCTAAAAAGGCAACATAACCCTAACATTCCTTTTACAGGCCCCTCGGGCTTCCTCGCTCCTTTCTTCTCTCTGGACTCCAGCTTTGCTCCCAAACTGCTCCCCCTCAACTACTACAAGACCATGTGCCCAACTGCAGCAGAGGGTGCGAACCCTGCATGCAGTTTCCCTTCTAGTGTTGGGTCCCCCCACATGTCCTCTCCTGGAATCACCTCCAGCTCCCTAACCCTGCCCACATCTCAACTCTTCTCTCTCTGGCTGCATCCCACCCGCTTCCCCACCTCCACCCCACTGTTTTTTGGTATCACCTTCATCTTCATTCTGCCTCTGACCTCTGGCACTTTGCTAGTCTCCACCTGGGGAGGTCAGTGAACAATGGAAAGGAGTCTCCGTGCAGTGGCAGAAGCTAACGGTAAACAAGCTTGCCCCAGGATCGGGTGTCTGTGCTCCTGGACAAGTACAGAAGTGGGTGCATCAGTGGGAGGGGACCCATCTCTACCTGGAGCAAGTACACAGAGATGTAAACAGCGCTGCTTGCCGTTCTCCCAGGACCATGGCCAACCCTGACCTGGCCAAGAATACTGGTGGCATCCCCTCTTGAAGTTACAATCGTGTGTCTAAACCCCGGGCTTCATGCCCTTCCCCTAGGAAAAGCTTTGTGGACTCCAAGTAGCGCCAGCAGTTAAAACCCACTTGGCTCTTTGACCATCTCTGTATTTTCTATCAAATTCCTCCAATCTTTTGATTTTATCTTTTAATTCCTTCAGCACCTCTCAGCACCAAAGAACCTGCTTTATTCTTCAAGACTGAGTGGAAAGCTTCAGCCACGTGATCTCCTCATAATCGGGCTGCCCACATAACTTATCTTCCAGATCAGGACGTTGCTGGGGGTGAACAGGAGCACTATTAATAATTAACGATTATACCCAGGTCACAGGCACGGACCGGGCTGGGCCAGGCAAACCAGACCCCGGGGCTGGCCCTCTCCGCACCCACTTCTCTGCCTTATGCGGCTGATAGCAGGATGAGGCGCTGTAGATCTCTGTAACCCCAACCCCAAAGCAGGTGCCTAGAGTATGAGAGCCTTCAATAAATGTGTATAAAGTCCAGTGGGCCACTTCGTAAGAACATCTTCCATCTTGTTTCCTTACGAACATCCCCCCAAAGATCAGACAGCTTCCTCAGTGGTCCTTTCTCTCTTCTCTCCCACTTCAAGAGCTCTGAACTAACTGAGTTCTTAAAGTCATCACCAGCTTCTGCCATCTGCAGATGAACAAACTCTAGATTCATCTTCAAATTTCAATTTCTCTAGCATGGCCTTACGGACAATTTAGCCAATCTCAACACTGGTTGAGAATCTGATCTATATAATGATGCTCATATACCATGCAAGATACTGAGGAGCACAAAGGAACTGAAATGCAGCTGAGAAGATGAGGTTTGCACACACGTAAAGGCAATTAGTGTTTATCTCAATAATAGATAAACACCAAACATCTGATATAGACAATAAGATTAATGTCTGCCAAAATTGTCTTCCTTGACCAACTTTCCCATCACCCTTAGAAGTGCCTGCATCCTGCCTGTTTCTAAGAGCCAATCCTTTGGAGGCATTATCAAGTTTAGCTCTATTCTTATCCACTGCCAATTAAAGGGCTTTTTCCTTGGAAAATCTTTTTCAACAGATCTTACTATAAAAATCAGCTACCAAATCCCTCTAGACCAACAGTGTGTGGTGTATATCCCTTTGAGAGTCTGAAAAATGCTCCAGGCATTGCCTCCTTAAAAATGCGCCATACCGGGGCCAGCCCAGGGGCCAGTGCTTTAAGTCCATGTGCTCCACTTGGGCAGCCCAGGGTTCACGGGTCCAGGTCCCGGGTGCGGACCTACACACCGCTTATCAAACCATGCTGTGGTGGTGCTCCACATACAGAAGAACTAGAAGGACTTGCAATTAGGATATACAACTATGTACTGGGGCGTTGGGGAGGAAAGAAAAAAGAGAAAGATTGGTAACAGATGTTGGCTTAGGGCCAATCTTCCTCAAAAAAAAAAAGTGCCATACACAGACTCATTAAATGTGCATACAATTCAAGGGGTTCATGGACCACCCCAACTAAAGCGGCCATTTTGTGGTCTAGATTAGACTATAAATTCTTTTTTTTTAACTTGTAAGTTGAATTTATTTTTTTTAATTTTGATTACATTTTTCCAGCTTAACTGAAGCTGGAAAACATTGTAAACTTATACAACATTATATAAGTTTAAAGTATACAATGTGTTGATTTGACACACACATGTACTGTAAATGGTTACTGCACCATAATTTCTTGAATCTAGTCTTTCCCATCAGTCTATTTTGGGGATGGGTATGGCAAACCACCTTTTATCCTTAATTTATTTTAAGCATAAAGATAGACATGGACCAAATGTCAGGAGGACCCAGCTGGGAGGACCTCTGTGTCGTTTTCTCACAGGGGGCTCTGAACCCCCTGCTGCTGCCATCTCTCCTGCATGGCTCCGTTTGGAAGCGGGGCAGGAACTCAGTGATTTCTGGCAGGTGGGCAGGTAGGACAAACAGGCCATCTCCATGTGGAAGGCTAGGAGAAACACAGCTTTCCAAGGCTAGTACCAGCACACAGAGGTAACAGCTGGGTAATCTCACTGAGTACCTAAAGATGGCACGCCTCATACTCACAGGTAGACTCTGTGATTGCGGGGAAAGAAATTACTGATTGTTACAAAAAGTTCAATTCCTAAATTAAATTATTAAATAATTTAACAGCATTTCATAATTTAATAATATATTAATATTTAAAAGTAATATTAAATAATATTCAGTGTGATTTATAATATAATTGATATTAAATTATTACATAATAATAATATGCAATTACTGAATAACTTAGAAATTATTGATTGCTCAACCCCCAGCTAGACCTCTTCTCCAGAGCTTCTCCTAGCAGTATTTGCACTCACTCTCCTTCCACTGGCAGTAAGTGCTGGATTCCATTCACGGTTGCCCCGTGTGAATGCTTCATTCAGCACAGGACACACACAAGGGAGTCAACCAGACGGGTGCAGAGCCCCAAGACCTGCACTTTCCTGTTACCCGCGCCACCCAGTGCCACAGTTGGGGCCTGGCCCATCAATGCAAATTAGCAAAGTCCGCAATTTTAAAGAAATAAGAACAAAAGGGTATAAAACTGTTGCACATAAAGAAACATCTGCCTTGTATGTCTTCAGGCTGCCAGAGCTGACGGCTCCCACGTGCCACGGCTCTGACTCTGGGAAGAACGGAGAAAACATCCTACAAGCTAGCGGGTGTTGCATCTACCTGCAAGGCTATTAATAACGAGAAACTCAACCTAATTATTTTGCTTTGCCATGCAACGTTTTCAAGTTAATGCTGCGTTCTCTCAAATTACACGCTTGTATGCCACCCAGGACTAGGGTAAGTTGTGTTCAAGTGTGGAGTTTTCTCCTTGGAGTTATCACCCATTACCTGTCACTCTGATTTGAGGTCACAGGCAATTTCGTTCAGATATGGCAGATGTGGCTCAAACACGACAACCCAAACTCAGGGCTGCATTTTTAAATGTGATGCATGGACACAGTGGAAACTCCAGCTGATCTTGCCTCCTCTTCGCTCTCTGACACTTTATTTAAGTAGAGAATTGCCAATTAAGGAACTGAGCTTGGTAAGGATCATTTCTATAATTATTCCCCAGCAAAAAAGACACTGTAACATAATACATTTCACCCGAGATTTTATATTAGATCTTTCCCCCTTATTAATAGCTTTTTCACAGTTGCAAGATAATATGGGACATGTACTGCCAATTGTCTAGGACAGTTGGCCAATACATTTTGCCAAGAACTTTGACCTGTTTTCTTTTTTACGCCACTCAATAGTTTCACAGAAACAGTCTTCATGTTTCTAATTCACTTATTCTAAACTCACAAATTAGATTGGTTTTGCCCAGGAAACTCAGTAGATCTTGGTCCTTGGAAGAAGACTTCAATTTTGCCAAATAGCTTAACTCACAGAAAAGAGCTCAAATGCTAATTGTGACCGGAACTACTCCAGGTTCAAGTGAGTGTTGACCAGAGGATACCTGCTCTCCATGTCTTGGTGCCATTGCACGTTGCAGCCATCTGTCCCACGGGGGTTGCAGCGTACAGTGTACGCGGCATGACCACTTGTGTCCTTTGGAACTAGAGGTCCTCCGGGTATGCCCCCCGATTATAAAAGCACCATCCCCCTCTCTCACTGTTTGCCTCAAGCCTCTGCACACAGGGTGCTGCTGACTTGGCATCCAGCAATGCAATTTTAAGGCAAAGGACAGTATCCTTGCATCATCATTGTTGTGACACATGCTGTTCCCACCAAAATGCCTGGAAGTCATGAATGCTGTAGAAACATTGACTATTTGAAGTCTCCTTCTTACATCTGGTATTTCCACATTTGATGCCTTTGTCCACCCTGAATCCAAGTCGTTTTTCCCACAGCCAGCTTTGCATAATTCCCAGGGCAGAGAGGAGAACCAGCTAAGTCATTTCCTACTCAAGAGATATTTCAAATTTTCTAATTTATAAAGAAACAGAACAACCTGAATGTCTGTTAGTCTCATGAATGTGCTTTCGAGATACAAAGTAGATAACATTTCCTATAAGAGACTTCAGTTCCCTTCTTCATATTTATAACTCTTTCAATAAAGTTGAACTTCTGACGCCAAGTCATCCCAAAAACAGCAAAAAGGGATGTCTTTTTAAATCATCTCAAGTTCAGCATGACGGGAGGGCAAAATTATCTGTTTGTATTAATCCCACATACAATCTTTGAAGGCAGTGATTCTTTCTGTTCTGCTCCACAGCCTAGACTAGTGCCTGGTAGACAGTGGGTGTACAATAAATATTTATTACATGAATGAATGGATGAATGAATATCATTAATTGTATCAATATATAATATATTCATGGTATGCATATACATGTGTATATATATGTGTGCATGCATATATATGCATATTTATGTTAATTGAAGGCACTTAATATACAAAAGCCTTAACATCCTATAAATGATAATTCCAATATAAAAATGTACAAATAAGACTCATTTCCTCAAGACATGTAGAGACCTTTGCAGAAAGATTCTTTATCAAGATACATGGGGTAATTCCACTTTTAGGCTTTTTAATGGATAAACATCCTCCATCTGTCAGTGTGTTTGGGTTTTCCTCTTAGGCTCTCCCACTCTGGCTTTCTGACCTCTACCTAAGGTGAATTCTAACATGGGTCTCGACAACAATTGTTTATATGGCTGGAAACCTCACCGGTGCCCCACAGACACTGTCTGTCACAGAAAGTGTCCGCCTGAGGCAGACAGGAAGGACACGGCCCCTCCGATGCAGAATGAAACCAAGCAACACGTGAGATTCCCAGCACTGGAGCGACCTGTCACTTGGATCTGTCTCCACGTCTACACTCACACCAAAGCAGCTCACTGACCTCCACGACTGGCTGACTTAGAGGGATTTATTAGAAGTGGTAAATCAATCACTGAAAGATGAGGTTGTCGTCTTCAGTCAGACCCATCAAGTCTGGACTCAGTTGATGCGCTGGTGGAAAATTACCAGGGTCAAGGGTCAGACTCCAAGAAACCACGTGCACTGGGAAAGATGAGGAAACAGAGCCCTGGGGACCCTCCATTTCTCATGCTAAGGAGGAGATGCCCTTTCCCATTTTATCGAGATCAGGGGGAAAATTCTCGAAGGTGATTCCCACTTTTGCACAATGTCCTATTAAACCACACTCTTTTCTCAGTAGTAACTCACAGGAAGAAACTGATAGAAGACGCTCCTCTTCTGATGGCTATAAATAACAACTGTCAGAATATCTCACAAAAATTTGAAACTGTGGTAATGCCGCCACTTCCTATATAAAAGCACTACAATGGATTTCATTTCAATTTGCTTTTCTTTGGTTTTGTTAGTTTTATTTTTGTCATGCTTCAAAGGTCTGTTTTCCATATGGGAATTCTTTAGGGATGGAATTATACCCCTAAAAATTATAAAATAAAAAATGAAGGGGCCAGCCCCATGGCACAGTGGTTAAGTTCGGCATGCTCTACTTCAGATGCCCAGGTTCAGAGGTTCAGATCCCAGTCATGGACCTACACCACTCATCAGCCATGCTGTGGTGGCAACCCACATACCAAATAGAGGAAGACTGGCACAGATGTTAGCTCAGGGCCAATCTTCCTCAAGCAAAAAAAGAAAAAAAAAGATTAAGTGTGTGAATATCATTATAATCCTAATATTTGTAGATTATCCAAGAAGCTTATCTCACTTTAAGGAATGAAGTAGAGGTAAAAAGAAGGTATTTTTCATTCTACATAGCTTAAGTTACAGATGAATATCAGTAATATAATAATGAAATCAATAATAAGAGCTAACATTGATGGGACTCTGATGATACAGCAGTCACTCATGTATGTGCTTGACATGGGTTACCATGTGTACTTTGCTCACAACAATCCTATAAAGGAATAGTATTATTACCCTATTTTACAGATGAGAAAACTGAGGCACAGAAAGGTTGAATAGGTTGCCCAAAGTCAAATAGCTAGTTGCTGGCAAATCAAGAATTCAGACGCACGCAGTCTGGTCTGGCTCCAGAGTCTATGCCTGTGTGATGCTCTTTCTAGAGCTTCAGTACCTTAAGTAAAAACTTTTTGGGCAAAAAGAGAAGAGTGAAAGCTTTAATTTTTCAGCCTAACATCTATTATACCATTATTAAAATTATTCCTACTTTAACTTGGGCAGATATCAGAATACAAATTATTGGAACAATTCTAACTGCTTGCCTACTTTCTGACCTCGAGCGAGCACTCGACACATAGTTATTGATCAGATTTCAAATGCCAGAATCAAGATCCTGAGTTATCACTATTCATTTGTGCTCCGTGCTTAAGTGAAGCCGTAGCTTTTTTCACCAATGTTAAAAAAAAAAAAAAATGGCACTTTGGTTACAAATTCTTTTAAAAGAATTATCTAGTCAAGAGAAAAAAACACATATCTCTGTAATATATTAATGGATGATAACTCCATGAAAGAAGAGAAAAGATCTAAGGTCAACAAAAAATAAAAAATAATTAATTATAGATTTTTTTTAAAAGTTTTAAAAGTCTGAATTCCAGATGAAAGACATATAATCTTATTATTTTCAACTATTTCAGAAAACAAAATCTAATTAGTACAAAGGCACCCAATAGCTATTTGTTCAGAGTTGCTTTCAGGAACTGATAAAAAGCATCTGTCCTTAGCATGTTTAGCATGAAAATGTTGGTTAAAGATGAGGCACAAATGAGGGAGGAATCGACAAGACTCCCCACTGCACACCCTCCATAATAAGGAGCGTTGGCCCCAGCTCTCAGTGAACAGGACTGACACTGGACCAGCTCTGGGTACTTACCCAACATATATCTGACCCGGAAGCTGGACTACCCCAACTGTGGCATTCTTCTCCCACCACTGACCAGTTTCCTGTTGTGGCAAGTTCATCTCAATTTTATAGGCCATGACCAAACCGAAATTTAGGAGTTATTTTAAACCACTAACCCCGAATGGTCTTGAATCTCCAGAAAATGGATTTGGCCATAATAAGATACAAACAGAAATTCCTCATTCTGGGGCCAAGAGGCCAAGGACAGAAGAGGTGGGTGAGCGTGGGCACTGTAAGAAGCCGAAGTCATGCACTGGGGGTCCGGCCTCGCAAGCCCTGACTGGGTTCTGGCTTGGTCAGCCTCTAAGCAACCATCGGTGCCCATTCTCAGCAGATGCGTGGGCATGAATGGAGCCAAAGCAATGGAAAAACTCTGACTTAAAGTAGATAATCAGGAGAAACCTCAGGTGCCACGTCCTGAGGAGGGGAGCAGGATCTTCTCTAGCACCAGCTGCCCCCACCTCTCATCAGCCAAGCTCTCCCCAAATTAATTCTCAAATGTCCTGACACTCTATATGCTTGCTTCTAGAACTTTCTTCCCACTCCAAACACTCCAAACGGCACCACAGGGCAGGAACTGGAATTGCCAGCAGTAACAACAACCAACAAGAAAAGAAAAAGAAAAGAAAAACTGGGGGAGTCATTTTAAATGCAATGGTTCAGATTCTATTTGAGTACAAACTAATGTCCCAGAACAGCGCGCTTATAGCTCACATCCATGAAGCAGCTGCCCCTGTAAGATGAAGAGAATGGCCAAGATCTGTGGTCTCCAGACCAGCAGCATCAGCATCCCCTGTTAGAAATGCACTTCTAGGTGCACCCCACACCCCCGGAACCAGAAAGTCTGGGAGTGGGACCCGGCATCCATCGAGCTCTCTAGGACATTCTGCTGTGAGCTCAAATTCAAGAACTACTGGTACAGATGGCCTTCTGTGACCTTCCCCAGCCCCAGGCTGCCTTGATGATATAATTACTCTGCTATTTATTTCTTGAAATATGTTTTTAATTTAATAAGCAGAATAGTGCCTGGCATGAAGCCGGCACTGAATACATGCTTTGCAAACATTAACCATTTAATCCTCATACAGCTCCTCTAAGCGAGGCACCACTGCTGTCCCCATTTTACAGATGGGGAAATGTGGGCAGAGAGAGGTAGGTAATCTGCACACGGTCACACAGCTGTCAGAGGCACGGCTGATTTTCAAACCAGCACCCATGCTTAACCGCGGTGCCTGCCACCCTAGGCAGAGCAAGTGTGTTGCTGGACTATCTTCCTCTCTGGTTGCATCTGAAACCTTGCAATTGTCTTTCCAAGAGCTGTGTGTACATCTGCCCCTTTAATGCAAGCTTCTTAGGGAAATTGATATTTCTTTTGCCTGGCTAATTTTAGAGTCCTTGGAATTAAGCTGAACCTTCAGACAGTATACAATGTCTATGTAAGAGACAAAGTTAGATCAAGTATTTTCCAAATGAACATTACAAAAAATAGACCAAACTATAGGTTCTGTGGCCTTTTATCCCTAATAAAACTTGGCACATTATAGGTAATAATGACAAGAATAATAATACCTTAACTCAGGCTCTGACACAGGAATAGCCTGGACCTAGCAAATAAGTTTCATGCAACTTAGTAATAACTCTGCATCATTAAAATGTTATTGTATTCTTTTAAAAATTATAAAATGCAACTCAAAAACTAAAGCTAACTAGGAAAAGGAATACCTGTATTTAAAAATGACATTTTAAAGCTGATACTCTTGGATGATATGGAAAGTAATGGTCTTGTGCTAAAAAAATAACCCACTGGTTGCATAAAAGGATAATTGTGGATTTTAGATTAAATTTTGATTGTTTTTTCATATTACAAAAATAGTATGTTTACTTTATAAAAATATTGTCAGAGATGTAGTAGCCAAATCTTCCACTGATTAAAAGACACATTAATGAAGGAAAAATACCAAAATGGGAATCATTGGGTTTATTTGTAACATTCTGAAGCAGGAAACCAACGTTGACACAGGACCCTCAGAAATGCCCCCTAAGCTAAAGGAGGAGTGTTAGGTAAGATTTATCTTTCTGAAATGAAGACACGCTTTGTATCACTATTCTCTGAACCTTCTTCATCTCTAGGTGTACAAGTGGCTGCTGGGAAAAATTCGTGCAAACAGCTTTGGAAATGCTGAGTTACAACTAGAAAACACTGGGTTTTGTTCTTCATAAAGGAATATGTTCATTTTCTAAAGCAGAAACTCAATAAAATTTTTAATTAAAAGTCAAATACAGGAATACTGCATCTCCAAATATTCTGCCGAGCTGGACAGTGTTTATTTAATCAGCTAAACTGTGAGTGAATACACAAATGGCTTCTCCAAAGATCAGTATATTTGGTGAAATAGAAATAGAGCAACTGACGTCAAATTGGACTCTTCCAGCTCACAGCCAGTGTCTCTTGCTGTTATCTGAACAAGAAAAAAATACCCATGCTACGCTAAGATGTTTATTCAGTAATAAACAATAGTAATCCAAAACTCTCAACCAAGTATTGATTCCAAGAGTGATAAAAGACGAGGCGGTTGGATAACTCTCCTTTATGAGCAAGAGATACAACCAACAGATTAGGAGAAGCCCACATGGGACATAAAATACTTCTTTAATACCTGATGCGTTTGCCTTTTACTTTACCACAAGCCAAGCAAGCTTTACGACTCAGATGACATAAAATGTTCTTACAGTATGCACATTAAAAATCAAACATAGCAAAGCTAGGAATATTACTAAACCATGGAACAAACTATTTACATAAAGAGTTCAGCCTTGTATATATTTCCAAGGCGTGTTTAGTCTGTGGTGGAATATCTACTCCTAATTCCAAATTAAGAGGAAACACCTTCATTCCGCATTACTTTTCCCTGTGTTTCCTAGAACCACCACAAGGGTCAGGACTGTAATATCCTCTACGTGAGCCAGCACACAGGTCCTCCAGGGCTCTCCCGGGGTCCTGAGTGAACGACAGCCAGAGACATTAGAACCAAGACAAGCAATTAATGATTTCCCGCTCTGTCTCCGGCACGCCCCCAAACAGTAGGGGCACTTTAAAAAGAAGCTAGTCCTCCAGCGTCTCAGAATTGTCAGGGGTGTCAAATGAACATACATAAGACAACGTGATCTGAGCCACATGGCACTGATAACAACCAACGTTTCTTGAGTGCTCACTCGCTTCAGCGCACAACTTCACTGTGCAACTTGAAAGCTTCTGTAGACGCTGTACTGTCCTCGTCTGATGGATTAGGGACCTGAGGCTCAAAGAGAGCCTCTGCGGAACACAGGATTAGTCCTTCATGACAATTACTCAAGTTGCACATTGGGTGGTATGAAGAATAAGGCCAGATAATTTCATGGACCATATTGTGAAGGGTAAATAAAACCAAGCCAAACTAACAAAACAACAAGATACCACCTATTAGAATGGCTAAAACCCAACACTGACAACACCAAATGCTGATGAGGACGTGGAGCACCAGGACCTCCCATTCACTGCTGGCGGGAAGTCAAAATGGTACAGACACTTTGGAAGACAGTTTAGTAGTTTCTTCCCAAACTAAACATACTCTTACCATACGATCCAGCAATCGCACTCCTTGGTATTTACCCAAAGGAGCTGGGAACTTATGTCCACACAAAAGCCTGCACATGGATGTTTATATAGGTTTATTCATAACTACCAAAACCTGGAAGTAATCAAGGTATCCTTCAGTAGATGAACGCATAAATAGAGTGTGGTACACCCAGACAATGGGATATTATTCAGTACTGAAAAGAAATGAGTGACCAAGCCATGAAATGACATGGAGGAACCTTAAATGCATATTACTAAGTGAAAGAAGCCAGTCTAAAAAGGCTACATATTGTATGATTCCAACTATGTGACATTCTAGAAAAAGCAAAACTATGGAGGCAGTAAAAAGCTCAGTGGTTGTCAGGGGTCGGGAGGGAGGGATGAACGAGTGGAGCACAGAAGATTGTTAATACAGTGAAAATACGCTGTATAATATTACAGTGAAGGCTGTATGTGATTATACATTTGTCCTAATCCATAGACTGTACAACACCAAGAGTGAACCCTAATGTAACTATGGACTCTGGGGGACAAAGATGTGTCAGTGTATGTTCATCAAGTGTGACAAAAGCACCACACTGGTGAGGATGTTGATAGTGGGGGAAGCTGTGCGTGTGTGGGCACAGGGGTTATGTGGGAAATCTCTTTACCTTCCTCTCCATTTTGCTTTGAACCTAAAGCTGCTCTAAAGAAAATAAAGTCTTTTTTAAAAAACAAACAAAAACCACCCAGCCAAAGAGTTGGGAACTTTTGGTTAGATTGTAGGTAGTCAGATCCTGAGCAGAGGACTCACAAGGCCATAAATGGGATCTCAAGACAGGCCTCATGACAGCATAAGGAATGGGCTGGAGAGAACAGGAGGCTGAAAGGAGGGGCAGGAGCCAGGAAAGTTTTGTGGCTGTCCTGGCACAAGGGGAGGAGGCCTGGAATGGGGTCACAGCCATGGGAAGAGAAAGCAGAGGGGGGACTCTGAGAAGCATGCAGAAAGAAGACGTGGTAGACCTGGCGACTGAGTGACATGGAGGTTACAACGGAGCAAAAGGTGAGGCCTCCAGAGGAAGCCATGGTCTCCGGGCTGAGCCTCCAGACACATCGGGGTGCCAATGACCAAAAGGGGAGAGTTGGGAACGGCAGTCAGTCTGGGTAACAGACTGCAGGTTCACTTCTGGACATATTTGCTAAGTCTGCCATCAAAGCGGGACAGCCCAGGTGAGATAGTCCATGGGAACGTAAGATGCTAGACTGGCGTTCAAGAAGAAGGTTTGGAGTCACCTTCACGGAACGATAACGCATCACGTGAGAAGACCTCCCCAGGTGGAGAGGGTAGAGAAAAGGGAGATGAAGCATACCCCCATAGCACCCCCACACTGCAGGGTCTGGAAGAGGAAGAAGAACAGAGAAGCAGAGAAATACAAAGAAAACTAGGATAGACTCATGCCACAAGGTTAAGACCAGGAGAACAATGGAGGGACACCAGACCATGAAAACACTAACCCCAAAGTAATTCTTACACTGCTAAACTCCTCAACAGAAACTGACAATTGGAGCCCCTTCTGGTTTATATCCCCTTTCACTGTATGCACAAGAATGGTAGGAATATGTCTTTTGTATTGTTCTATAGTTGACATTTTTTAGTGGTTGTTTAATAGCAGGAAGAACAATGCTCTAATGGTATTATTTTAGGCATTCTATTGTTGCTTTTGCTTACTCTATCCCAAGAATTCAAAATACCAAATCTGCTTGAGAGACATTTTAATGAGCTTAATCCTTTTTCAATTCTAGAACAATCGTTACAACAAACACTGTATACTTCATCAAAACAAGTGTTCTGGATGTCCTCCGTTTTAGAGCGTCACTGTGGGTTCAACTTATGTGCAAAATCTTCACCCGCTCTTAACTAGATAACTGAACTTGTTAAGTTACGTCCATTCTTACCAGTCCTAAGAAATCTGCCGACGGTCCTGTTAATGAATAATGTAGGGTTTTGTGAATTCCCTCATGTCCTTGCCTAAGTGAGGGTAAGTTTTCTGGGTCAGTTCCCAAAGGCACTCCCGCCTAGAATCAGCCACCCGTGCTGCAACTTTCTAAACGTCCCAATGTACCTGCAGCCCTGGGGAGGGGACACCTGGTTGGAGCCAGTGCTTCTTATCACTGTTCTAGATCCTGCCCCTCAATTTCTCTCTACCCCTCCGAGAGAAAAGTTCAGATACCAGGCTTGTTAATAACAGAAACAATGACATCTTGGTATCTCAAAGGAGGAAACTTGAGGGTCAACTTTAAATGCAAAGACCCTTAGATTTGTGAAAGGACAGGCAGAATTATCACACCTCCCTTGTATAATCATGTGTCGCTTGGTGGGAATACATTCTGAGAAATGTGCTGTTGGGTGATGCCATTGTTGTACAGACATCACAGAGTGTACCAACACAAACCCAGGTGCTATGGCCTACACACCTGGGCTATATGGTAGTCATCTCATGAGACCACTGTCGTACATGCGGCCAGTCGTTGACTGAAATGTCATCATGCAGCACGTGACTACACAGTGTGCCATAATAATGCATATGAAAATAACATACGGGGGTTACAGTTCCTATTTCTGCTTCAGATTCAGAGGTGGGATGTCCTCCTGGAAGCTTCCCTGAGTTCCCCAGAGCAGGATTAGGTGCTCCTATGGCCCTTGGTTTCCCTTGATTATAGTATTTACCAGCCTGAGTTGTAGAGGCCTGTTTCTTTCTCAGTATTTCTCACCAGACTGCAACCTTCCTGGGGGCAGAGAGTAGGTCCCACTCACTGTTGCACGGCCAGCACCTGGTAGAGTGCATGACATGAAGTGCTCAGGGCACATGTGCCGAATGAAGGAAGGAAGGGACAGATCCCTGGGAGGAGGGACACGTCTGCCAGGGAAACTGAGGCATTGGGTTAATGAGTCCTCCAAAATCATCTGCTTAATAAAAGCAGACACAAATTTAGGATCTTTTAGTCCCTAAACCACACTTGTTCTGTGTGTGTGACTGAAACACATCGCTAGTAATTCTGTAAGAGTACACTGTTACACACACATGGGTTATGTGCATTACTTCTGGTTGGAATTAGAGGTGCTGCCCTTCACCCTGATCCAGTTCCGTCTAGGAAGAGCAGGACGATTTGGACTACATCTTCACCAATCTCACTCTCGAGATACTAGGTCCATGTTGCTGTCATTGGGACTAAGTCAGAAACCAGCCTTCTCACTTAAATTATGTTTCTAGCAGAACATGGTCCATACTCGCATGGGAATTAAATCTCACTGTATTTGAATTCTAGGTCATTTGGTCCCAGGAGTAGTGACTAATGGTCTGGAGATGCCAATATGACTAGGCAGGCGTCCCCACTCTCCGGGAAAAGTTCATATTTCTGATCCTGAGAAATAATTCGCTAAGAAGCATCACACAGACCAGTTGGGGGGGCAGTTTGAAGGCTGCGGAAGGAATAATTCATGCAGCTCAGTATGACTGCCTGACTGAGAACAGAGGCCACTCACGAGCATAACACTCTGGGCACATTCTTGTCTCAGGCCTGCACCCTCGTCCTCTTTTCTTGCCTAAGAAAGGAAAGCTGGGAAGGGGAATGGGGGGTAGGTGTGGCATGGGAAAAAACCACCGGCTTAGAAAATCCATCCACCAGTAAATGAACAGTATGTCCACAGCAGATATGGTCAAATATAAAATCAAACAGCCTTGCACGTGAAAAAAAATGCATGCAATTTGGGCATATAAATGCAGGCAAAGTGTGATTCAGATACTCCAAAGGAGCAGGGTTTCCAAGAATCACTCATAGCAGCTTCTGAATTAGGGTTTGATTGATCCACAGCATCTTATCATTCAAAATCTATTTTTAAGTGATATTTTGCTTGGATCAATATGGAAGTTATTTCAACTTTTTGGTACACTTAACAACTGATTCTGGAAAGAGGTAAGCAAAAAACGTTACTGATGGCATGAAAAGTGAGATCAATTTAAAAATTATCTAGATATTATTATTAAATGGATTTCCTTGTACACTCAGTCATACACATAGCAATAAATTTTCTGCCTCTAACTAAGCCAGGAAAAATACAGTGTAATGATAATACCTGTCAACTCACTTGGTGATCAGAGGATGTCCACATGCCAGATCGCTTGAAACACTACATGAGACCCTGAGGGACAGAGCAAAGCCCGTGCACAGGAATGTATTTGGGCTTTCGAGAATAATTAAAGGGAAGTAAAATAATCCCAAACTCAACAGGAATGATTTTGATTTCCCAGCTAGGAACAGGACTTCCCATAAGTGAGTGGCTCATTCTTTAAAGTCCTGGCTATTTGAAAAGCTAGCTCTTACAACTAGTTTTGCTTTGCTAATATTATCAATCAGAAAATCTAAGTCCAAACAGAAGTTCATATTTCCAAGTAGAGAACTTTCTCACATTTGCTTGACATCCAGTTTAGCAGTCACTCTTTGGAAGTGTTACACGTTTTGGTCAGTGTTTCTGGACCCAAATAAAGCGTTCTGGAGCCTCCTCTTTTGAAAGTATTTTGTCATCATTATCAGAGAGTGTTTAAATAACTGGCTATGGTGCTTGGCTAGACTCTGGGCTGGGAGAAACAATCTGAAGTCAATTGCTGGTGTAATCATTAGTCCTTTCATTACCCGGGGCAGGAGGTGCCGGCTGGGAAGCAAACCCCGAGTGATGAGACGTGCATATTACCAGTTTATTCTGGCAAGTAACAGTTAATAATTTATACACAGTGAAGCCAGCGAGTTATCCTTCTTCCTAAGAGAAGTTAAAAAGGAAACAAACAAATAAAAAACCGGGAGCAAGGGTTGGATTTGAAACGGCAAGAGTAAATGGCAAATGTGGCAGCAGCAAAATCACTGTTAAACCTTTGGGGGGCGATGCAAAATGTGTTTAGAAGCCACACCTTCCTGGGTTTTGTCTACAGGGCTTTGACCCGGGGAACAGCTGAGGTCTTTCTTCTGTCCCAGGGGAAGGAAAGAAGGAAAGAAGAACAACAGGACGTCAAGGACTGTCCAGAGCTGGAAGCCTTGACTTCTGCAATCAGAACTCCCAGATCCTTTCCGGGCAAGCACATAGCCGGAGGAAAGGAAAACTAGGAAAACAATTGGTTCGTAGAACAATGAGATGCAGTTTCATTTTGGTTTTACACTCAAATGTAAATGTGGTTATAATTTCTTTTAAAAATATACTAATAAAAGGCAGTGGGTCGAGTATGGTAACTCCTTAAAGCTGCACTAAAGAGCAGCCCCACTTCTGTTCCTGAGAGGACGTTAGCAAGAGAAAAGTCGTGGGAAAGCAAAGATACAGCTGTTTCCAGGCAAACGGCCCAGAACTGTTCAGCATCAACCAGCAGAGTCTCCAAAGAACCACAGAAACACGCCCAAAGCGACTCCCGGGCACACATGTGGGGTTCCGAGCAGCGTGGGGCTCCGTGTCCACCCCTCCCGCCCCCGGCCCACCCGGGGCCCCAGGGCAGGTGAAGGCGCCCAGCGGCCCAGGGCCCCGCGTTGCGAGTTCAAATCCTGCTGACTCCCGGGCACCCTAACCCCGCACGGTGCGCTCCAAGTTCTGCTTGCTTGCCCCGGGCCCCGAGGAGTCCCCTAACTTGCCCCTACCCAGCCCACAACAAAGGAGTCTCCCCTAATGGATGCGCGATGGCAGCCTCCAGGGATAACCAGCGGGAACCCGCCCAGAGACTGCACCTGGCCGTGCCACGCGCGACCCCCGAGGGGCGGGCGAGCGGCTCCGGCCAGGGACAAAGGGGCTGCGCCGGGCGCCCCGGGCGCAGGGCGGGACGCCGGGAGCGGAGCCGGCGGGACTCACCTTCGCAGCGGCCCGGCTGCGCTCCTCATGGAGCAGGAGGGCGGCGGGCAGCAGCAGCAGCCAGACGCCGAGCCGGGGCCCCATGGTGGCGCGCCCGGGGCGGCGGGGACCGGCGAGGGGCGGCGGGGGCCGGCGGCCGGACGCTCGGGGGCCGCGGCGGGCGGCTCACTGGGCGAGGGCCGGGGCGTGAGCGCTGCGCACCGTCCCGGGCGCGGCGGCTCGCGGCGGAGACCTGAGCGCGGCCAGGCGAGCTCCCCAATTTGTTGGCGCTGCCCCCTCCCCTCGGCGGCGCGCGGGCGGCGTCTCAAAGGGGAGGACCCTGCGGCGCGGGTAAGAGGCGGCGGGAGCGCGCGGCTCGCGGATTGTGGCCGCCGCGCGCCGGGACGCCAGGGCTCCGCGCTCCGCACCCTCCCGCAGCCGCGGCGCGACCCTGCGCTCCGCGCTCGCCCACCGCGCGGAGGACTGCGAGCAGCCGCGCGGGCCCCGAGGCCGGCGCCCAGGGAGGCCTGGAGGGCGGGCGCGCGGCTGGAGGGCGGATGCGCGCGGGCGGCAGCCCCTGAAGCCGGGCCGGAGGTGAGAGCGACCCCGGGGACGAGACCCGGGCCAAGGCCACAGACTTGGGGCGCCCTGAGCAGCCTCGGGCTGCGCGCCCTTCTCTCAGGAGTGGTGTGGGGGCCGGGGGGGGTGTTGAGCGGCCACGGCTGAGTAGCACCAGCCAGGGCCTAAATGGAAGGCTCCCCTTTCTTCTGTCTCGCCGTGGGGCGCCTCTGTGTCACCCCTGCGAGGAGGCGGGGGCTCACCCCGCTTTCCCGCGTCTCGCAGACCGACGCGGGCGGCGAGGATGCTCCCCTCCCAGCCCGAGCTCAGCCCGCTTTGTCTCTCGCCTTCCAGGCTGGGACGGACTGACCCGAGCCCAGAGTGGCCAGATTGGGAGCATGGACAGACACCAGTGCGCGGCGTCCAGCCCTGCCCTGCGGCGGTAAGCAACTTTTTGCCGTGTCCCCGTGGGTCCTGCGCGACGGGACCTTTCGTGTAACTTTCAGGAAATGCCCAGCCGCGGCCACACGCTCACGGCGCTCTTCCTCCCTCTCCCATCCAGGTGGCTGTTGCTGGGGTTCGTGACAGTGGGGCTCCTGGCCCACAGCGTCCTTGGGGTAAGTCCTGCCTCCGGTTCACGGGCTTTATTCGCGCACCCAAGAGTGGTTGGGACACCGAGTGGCCTTGCCGAAAGGCAGCTCGTGCGTGCTGCCCTGAGCGTGTTTGTGTGCCTGTGTGTCCTCCTGCAGCCCCTGCCCAGCCCAGGTTCTGAGAAAGCTCGCTTTTCCCAGGGAACTTGTGTGCCTTGGGTTCCCCACCTTCACTCCTGTGCATTACAGGGGTCTGCGCTTCCACGGGAGCCAATAATTTAAAACGTAGCCTGCGGCGTGCTTTTCCCTCGGTTGAGCCAAGCCCAGCCTTAGTATCGAGGATGACTGTCAGTCACATGGCAGTGAGGCGCCGGGCGAGGGGGGAGAGACGTGTGGCATTGAGAAGCTGGTGTCTAGGTACTGTCCTTTGCGAAGAGTCTCATTCTTTTAAAAGAGAAGCTTTGGGGGAATGGGCGGGGCGAGGAGAGGATCACGACAACATTGTACAATTTGACCATTGTGAGGGAAGAATGGCAGAAAACATGCATTTTTTCCGGTCTTATTCTGGCGCTGGAAGAGTCACCGGTGAGATCTGATAAGGTTCCCACCTGTGACCTTGTTTACTGAGTGTCCACCCCCCGCCCCCCCAGCCCTGCCGTCAAGGCGGCTCTGCCGGTATTGTCATTGCACTGGTGACTGCCCTGTGGGATTTTGTAAATTGTGTTTAACTAGTAGGAGCCACTTTCGTCGAGCTTTATGTAACAGGGCTGAAGTGCCACCGGTTTGCTGGGTCCCTTCAGTTGAGGACACAAATGTTTAAACTGGGACTGAAAATCCAGGGGACTGATGAGGTGTTCTGGACCCCACTCTCTCTGTGCTGTGTCTGATGGGATAGGATTTCTGTCACACCTGATTTCCCAGGTGACTCCGCTTGGGAACGCCCCCTCCCCTCTGGGTTCCCACTCTGGGCGGAGAGCGCACAGGGAACAATGGGAAGCCGTGTTGGTGCTTTGATTTAAATTCTGTTATTTTCACATTGTTCTGTCCTCGTGTAAAACAAACAAGGATTTTAAAGGCAGGGAGCAGCGAAGAGCTACCCTAGCTTGGGAAAGGACCTTTAGCCTCACTTCTGTCTGCTGCCTTCTACTCCAGTTGAGGGCCCAGATTGGGAAGTCAGAAGAGGAGGTCACAGACTTTGACCAGAGCATTCCAGGCTGAAGTTTTCTTAGAGCTCAGGTCCGTCTCTCCTTCGTTTCCACATGTCCTGATTGAAGAAGACCAGAATCTAAATATTTAAACCAGCCCATTGACCCTTATGGGTCTTTATGCACACATGACATATAGGACTTGGCACAGAGTTATGAGCCAGACCAACACGCACACACTCAAAGGAGGAAGAGGTCCCCCAAAAGGAGAGCACAGAATCGTGTTGAGAGTGTGCACATTGGCTGTGCTGTCTCTCACACCCCTCGGTCCCCTAGAACCACTTTTGTAATATCAATGTTCCCCTTCCTGAGGATGGTAGAGTCTCAGGAATCTTCTCTGCGACTGATCCTAAAATTGGTGGACAGGGCTTCCTATCAGAAGCCCAGGGTACTAAACGCAGCTCTGCCTTGATCTCATAAATCCTGAGCCCCAGTTTCCACCGTTTGAACAGGAAGAGAATGTCCCCCAGCTTGGTACAGAGGCCAGTGCCCTGCCACATGGAATGCCCCTCTGTACCTTCCTCTAAAACCTCTTAGACGCTGCACAGCCACCTGAGTCCCCCTTGCTCTCTGCCCTTGGATGGGACCAAGACCATTTCTTGCCTAGCAGTGTTTCTCAGAGTACAATCCTTGGCCCCCTACACTCACCTGGAAAGGCTGCTTAAAAATTCAGACTTCTGGTTGGAATCTCAGACTTTCTAGTCAGTCTTCCTGGGCTGGAGCGTGGGAGCCTGCATTCCCACTTGATGCCAAAGTTTGGCAGCCACTGAGTTAAGAATATTGGGTTGGAAGGCCATTGGAGTCACTTGCCAATTTATTTCATTTCCCTGGGCATTCGATTCTAAACTACACATAAAGACAGATAAATACTTTTGAGTCATTTTACTAGAGACATATTGATATGTATTATTCAACAGACATGCAATGTGTTATGTTCAACAATGGATCTTCTACTTCCTGCCTTCTTATTGACCACTGGCTTTAATAGCTGTTACTCATGAAATAATTTCTTGATCCTTAACTGTATTCATTAAAAAATCTTTCTTAATTGTGGCAAGTTCAGCTCCTCCCCTGTTTGACTGCCATGCTCAAGAGTCCTGTCTCATTGCCTCTTGGTGCGAAGGACTCTTGGCTGGGGGTGGGGGTCAATTCAGTAAAAAGGGCTGCTGGTTGTAGCTTGATGAGCTTTGTAGCAGAAGTAGCTGAAAATGGTCAGTGAAGAAATAGAAAATGATTTAATGAGTACTTCCTAGGTGCCAATTTGTGTGCATTAATTCATCTAAGCCTCATAAGAAAACACACCTCCTTGAGTAAGTAACTATTATTACCCCCGTTCTGCGGATGAGAAGACAGAGGCACAGAGTTTAAGCAGCTTGCCCAGGCTCTCTGTCTTTGTAAGTGGCAGACGTGCGATTTGAACCCAGGCATCTGCCTGCAGCACTGTTTCCCAGGATCACACTGAGTCAGTAAAGAGGGCGCTCTTGAGGTCCAGGATTTGAGTCTCCTGGTTGTGTTTCTCCTTGCTCTTGACTGTGACTAACAGAGTAAAGCCACACACTGGTTTCTGGGAAGGCGACTCTCCCTCATCCTCCCCTCCTGCTTTGCTCGGAAGCGGAGCCCAGAGCAAGGGAGAAGTGATGCAATTGGGCATCCAAGGGGAGAAAAGGAAGGAGAAATCCCACTGGGCATCCTGGGCTCGGGACCCAGTGTGGACACGGGTGCTCGGCATGTGCAACAGCACTCCCTGTTGTTCAGGCTGCCTTTCCTAAGGTGGCATGCCTCAAATGCAGCGCCAGGGTGCTGGGAGCGTGTGCAGATGGCCCATCCTAAAAGGCAGTGTGGCATAGGGTTGCCATCCCGACTCTGAAGGCAGGCTCCCTGGGGCCAGTCCCAACCCGGCATCTGAGGAGCTGCCGCCACACACTAGCTCTCACCAAACCCCTGTGTGCCGGTTACCCCTCCCCCACAATGCAGATGGGAATACTGGCCCCACCTCTAGGGCTGGCAGCTGTCGCTTGAGTGGATGCACATGGCACATGCTGCCCTCTGAGGTGTGTGGGGTGGAGCGTGTGCAGGAGGTGTCTGCTGGGCCTGTGTGTGGGGAGGTTCCTGTGGCGGTGTGCTCCTGGCCTTCCTGGAGACTTAAAAGTGCTCACTGCAACCCATGCTGAGTGTTGTTACTTATCTCAAGAGATGGGGCAGCAGCCTTGAAGATCTAAGAGACCAGTCCTGTGTGATTCTGGGAGGAAGAGAATTCCAAATAACAAAGACCTTCCCTGAGATCAAATGTGCTGTGGGCCAGTCTCACCACTAAGCTGGGGAGACGGGCCACATAATGTAGATTCTCACAGGTGTGGGGGCAGCCAGAGCCCTGCAGGCACAGGGGCTGTGTCCCCGGGAAATGCTGCGCTCCTGACTGCCTTCCGCACCAGCTTCAGTTTCCAGGGCGCCTTCCAGGGCTCCAAGCCCTGGAAAGTCCAACTGATGCTCCTGCAGCCTGCCACGCATTTCCCTCCTCCCAGCAAAAAAAAGAAGGGAAAAGAAGCCATGTGTTCTAAAGTTTTTCTCTTCTCCTTTCAATCAGCGTATTGAAAAATTATGAAACACGTATATTGCTAAGATGCTTCCAGGGCTCTATTTAAGAATTATGGAGAACAGTTCTTTCCCAGAATTCTCTAGAGCTTTAGTCCTATTGTTCAAAATCTAGGCCCCCAAGAAGAAGGGAGATATCACAAGGTTCTTTCTCTGTTAATGGAAAAACGGGCCTGTCTCCTGCTCTCTGGAGGCTATTAAAGTAAGCCCCCCGGGGTGGCTTGTATGCCCTAGCCACAGTAAATGACACCAGGGATTTGTCATAGCATCCAGCCAGTTGCAGGTACAAAGGGTGGACAGAGGGGACACAGCTGTCACACTGTCAGTGGGTATTTTCAGAACCAGAGGGAGAGCAAAAAAGTGAGATTCAAGTAAAAAGTTCTAGAATAGAAAACAAAGACTGCTAAAATAATAAAAGTCAAAGGATTGTCTGTCTTTCTGGGGAGAGGGTAAAAAAAATGGGTGACTAGCTTCAATGAAATAATAGAGAAAATGTGAGGGAAAGATGGAAGTGGAAGGGAGACAGAAGTTTTCAACATTATGTTTGATGATGATACAATGAAGGTATCACTACGTAGAAGGTGGTTTTGGAAGGCGGTGTTCTTTTGCTCTGAAAGAGAATACTCGCCTTTGATGAGAGGCCTTTAGAGGAAGCTCTGACTTGGGCCTCTCGCTGTGTCTGCTGGAGTCTCTTGGTGGGCTCACCGTTGGGGAAGATGGTGAGTGAAGTTTGGAACCATGGCCTTGGTTGATTCCGCTTGTAACCCAGGCAGTCTGTGCAGTGGCTGGTGGTCTCCAGGGCCAGTGGCTGCACAGTAGTCTTGGGGGCAACAAAGTGCCACCCAGCCTGGGTACCAACTGGCTGTTTGACCCCAGGGCAAGTCACCTAACGCTCTGGTTCTGGGGTGTGAGGGAAGACTGAAGAAGAGTTGTGTGGTGTGATGTCCGTGCTGGACTGCTTCTGGAAAGCAGGCACCCGGATTAGCTGGAGAGTCAGAACAGAGCGCACACGGTGCTGCCCTGGGCTGAGACCGCCACAGTGAGCTGGCTCTCACCCTTTGCAGCTGTAACATTGGAAATGGGAATGCTTTTCCAAGTAAGCATGTGGGCTGCTCCAGGATATGACTTAAATATGCTGCATTCCGCTTTTCATCTTCAGAGTGTGAGAAGCTTCTGGAATCCAGTGAATGGTACTTAATCGCCTGAGATGAGAGCAGGGGCAGGTTATTTGGTAGTCACCTCTTGCCACTCCTCTGGAAGCTGCTCCCTCAGTTAATGAGACACTCCTGGGACAGCTGAAGCCCTGAATGACTCACTAACCTTGGTTTCATTGGCTTCCCTGGGGTCTGTGATTTCTCTTTAGCTTATCTATGAAAGAAGAAGGGGATGTCTAATCTTAGGGAGATCCCATGGGTTTCTCCAGTCCTGTCCAGATGGGTCAGGAGTGAATCTCAAAGAAAGTGCACATTGCCCACAGCTCCCCCTGCAAGCTCTGCCCCACCCACTAGACCCTAACTAAGCCCTGAGCGCCTGGATCTCCTCCTGCTGGTACCTGCCCATCTCCTGCCGCTCCTGGCAGACTCTTGATGCACACTGGGCCTTCTGTTAGGATGTGTTCTGCTGCCTTGAGTGAGGCTGCCTTTTGAAGCAACAAGTTCTTTTGTAAAAAACTGTCCAAGTGCAATGCAGTATCCTGGACTGGATCCTGGAAGAGAGAACACTAGTGGAAAAACTGATCAAATTCTAGTAGAGTCTGTAGTTTAGCTAATGTACTCAGGTTAATTTCCAGTTTTGATGAAATGTGCTGAAGTTCTATAAGATGTTGACATAGCATCATCATGTCTGGGTGAAGGCTATACAGGGCCTCTCTGCACTATCTTTGCAACTTTTCTGGAAATCTAAATTATTTCCAAGTAAACATCTGCTCTTAGAAGCCATGGACCAGTCACATTTGGCGTGCTTGAACCAGACAGACAAGTGCAGAGAGAAAGCTGAGAATCAGCAAGTCTTACACTAGTGAGCCGCAGATGTGGCCAGTGAGAGGAAAATATTGCTCCCATTCTTTTCTCTCATAGGCTAAGTAAACAAAAGGCACTTCTGTGTACTTGGAAATATAGCAGAAGTGACCCCTGCCAGGGGAAAGGGCTTTTGTCCCCTCACTTGGGTGGAGTGCTTTATGAAGAGAGGAGAGGAAAGGCAGCCCGATGGAGTTTCCACAGCTTAGCATCTCGCACAGGGTCCCGGGGTGAACTACAAGAGCCTCCTCTAACTGACTGACTGACTGGGGAGGGAAAACGGTTGCACAGTTGTTTCCCGAGCTTGCGATGGCATGGCAGGTTTGCATGATGGTGTCGCTTCCAGGAAGATATTAAACATTACATGGTCACAGCGCTGCCCTGACTCATCTGTGGGGCCAGCATCTGTAGGTGCTGTACAGAAAAGGGGAGCCTCACCCCCACCTTCTTGCATGTCTAGGAAACCCAGTGGGTGGCAAGGATGAGAAAGTGGCTCTGCCCTGGGATGTCCAGGGTCCCCAACCCCACCTCCACATGTGCTCCCTGTATTGCCACAGGACATTGTGGTGGAATTTGAAGTTAGCAGTCTCCAAGTGGTCACAACTTCTACTTTTGTTATGGCCTGGGATAAAGGGCCAGGAACAAGGATGGCCAGTGGCCAAGGGCTGTTGCCTCACACATTTGCCTCTGTCAGCACCCTGCAGGAACAGAGCAGCCGCTGGCCCCTGGCCCTTGGCAATTCTGTTGTGTAGCTTCCTACACATCCTTTCTCCTCTCAGTAGCCTGCAGGCCTTGTGACGAGAAGGACACCCTGCTCCCTTGCCTATCAGAGGACCCATGTGGCAGATGTCAGGATACCTGCAGCTGGCTGGGACCTCTGTCCCTTGGAATTGAGACCCATTTAAGAATTTAATTAACGTGCCCTCTCAAACTGCTAGGACTTTAAATTATCGTTAGAGATCAATGATTATAAGATCAGTGATTTTAAGATCATTCATAGGTCCTGAAGATACTAAACATTTGTCGTCACCACCACCCAAAGTTTAGGGCATACTGTATCTTTCCCCCAGGGTTTGTTCGCTGGGACATTGTGTGCTCCAGGGCCTGAAACACAGCAGGCACTCAATCAAGTCTGCTCCATAAGTGAGTGAAGATGTAGTGAGTTGAAAGTGTGTAGATCTTTTGGATGAGGAATACAGTCATGGAACAAACAATAAAAGGCTAGATAAAAGTATATTTTTTCTCACTGTTGGTTTTTTTTTTTCCAAATTAAATGCTGGAAATCACACCCCCCACTGGATAAAGCTAGCCATATATGATGGTAAAGATGGTAAAGAAAGCATTGATCTCTCCAGGAAAGATTTGCGTTTTTTCCTAGGGGTTGTTTCAGCCCCACCCATAAAATTCCTATTTTGCTGCTTTTGCCCAGCTGAGTGATCTCCCCTGTGGGAATTACAGAAGAATTTGTGTTATTGGCTTACATGGACTAGTTTTCTGGTACCTGGTAGAAATTACATAACAATACGTTTTTCCGCATGTTGAGCACTTTGGGATGTGTGAGTCTTTGTGGAGGGATGTGGGCCCTGTGAGAACAGAAGAAAGGGCTCCTGCTGGTGGGCATGCTCCCTGGGATGCCTCCAGGACTCTGCTTTGTCCATTAGAGGAATGGGATGCCGATTAGCAAGGACTGTGCAGTAATTGCAGACTGGTGTGGGGAGGAGAGATGCGGGACCTGCTGGTTCAGCCTGCCTCCTCCTCTGCCCTCACCCTGCTGACACTGGCTCCAGGTTGGAGAAAGGGAAGGGGTCCCCTGAGATCAACATAAGAAAGAGTAGCTCCTGAAGGTGCTTCTGGGCTCCACAACTCCCAGGAATGGCTAAAACATCCCAGGGAGAAACACAGCAACTCCCATTAGTCAAGCACATTGGGGCCAGGAACTGATCTAACCACTGACACACATTACCCGCTAAATGCCTACAACTGTTACCCCCTTTACAGATGTGCAGACTGAGGCACACGCAGGTTAGGGCACTTGTTAAGGTCAAGAAGGAATAAAGCTGGAACTGAAGCCCAAGACTTGCTGATTCCAAAACCTCTGCTCTTAACCACTGTGCTAGGCTGAAAAATTCCTAGCCATAGAATATGTGTGCATATTCCAAATATGTAAAATGCTGGATATGTAAAATATACATATGTACATTATATGTAAATATATGTGTATATTATTTATGTGGAATATAGATAGATGATGGATTAGATGATAGAGATATAGATGATTGATAGAGATAGATATAGATAGGTGACAGAAAGATGATGTATAGATAGACAGCTAATAGATATAGATACATGACAGACAGATGATAGAGATAGATAAATAAATCACAGATAGGTAAGTAGATGAGAGAGAGTCACAGAGATAGACATAGATAGATAGATGATTAGATAGATAGGTAAATATCAAGATGAGAGAGAGAACAGAGGACATAAGTGCGTGCACACGCACCACACACACACACACACACACACACACACACACACACACGGCCCTTGGATGCTCCTGGCTCCTTTCTCCACAAGGGCTGCCCAGGCAGAAGCAGGGAGAATGACTGTCTCAGGGGAGCATTAGGCAGACCTGTTCTTTAAGGTGCCTTCTGTAGAGAGGCTGACCTATGCGTGTAGACGACCGAGTAGCTCGTGAACTCTGAGAAACTAGACTAGAAAGGCTTCACTCAGGGGAGGCTCAGAAAGGATGAGCAGGAGAGGGGGCTCCAATCAGCAGAACAGAGGGCCTGCCGGAGTCTCCTTCTCCAGGTCCTTTTGGAAATTTCAGGCCAGGAAGGTGTGTTTATTACAGCTCTGCAAAGGGGGGAGGGGCCTGCAGGCACAGCATTATCTCAGGGCAGACGGAGAGGCTTTTGGAAAACTGTTAGCCCTGACTTGGAGAGAGATTTACCGAAACCCCCTGGGGAGTAAGACACCTTCCCAAAATTATCTAGGCCGTGCAGGAGACCCCCTTGGACAGCAGGGGAATGATGACAGAATCCACTTTTTCCTGGACCGACGCCACCTTCTTCCTGTTGGGGTCTGCTTTTACTGCTTTGTTTTTCGTTCTGATGTTTTCCAGTGGAATCTCCCACGTGCCAACAGGTAGACAGGTGTGGTCTATTAAAGAGAGTTGGAGCATGTGGGTTTGAGTCCCATGACTGGGAGAAGTCACTTTTTCTTTCTGAGCCCGCTTTTCTTCATGTGTAAAACAGGAATGCTGATAACTATGTCACAAGTTCATGGTGAGATCATTTATGTGAAATTCGTTCGCCAAATGAACATGTTCGATTCTCCTAGGAATAGTATTTGCTCACAAATTATGCACATTAATCCTCCCATGGGCTCAGGTGTGGGTCCAGAGCAAGGACAGGCCAGGAGCAGAAGGTGGGAGTGTCCTGAGGGCTCTGTGTATATGTATATGGAATAGGAGTTGTCCAACTGCCTGACCAAACCTTTTGAGTTAAATATTGCCATGTGGGATTGTCCCTGATGGGAGAGCACCCTGCACAAGTCCACGGTCTGAGACTAGGTCCTGTCTCCTGTGACCTCAGGAGCCTGCGGTCCTGTGGGTTCCACATGCGACGCACTCATCAGCAAACGCCTGCAGAAGCCGCACTCAAGACTCAGAACCACGCTTTGTTCTGAGGGGAATAGGGAAGAAACAGCAGGAGTGTGGTATGGGGTCTTGGAGGAACAAGGCCAGCTTGGGTCTTGAGTTTGAAACCTGCTTTTGCTGCTTCCTGGCTGCGTGACTTTGGACGAGTTGCTTAGCTTTTAAGCTTTAGTTGCATTTCTAAAATGAATAAAAATCATTCCTCCTCATAAGTATGCCCTGAGGCTAAAAGACGGAATTGCATGCAGAGATCTTTGCAGTCTTACATGGTAATGCTTGGCAAATGTTAGCTGATGGATATTTAGTGCTAGGAGTTTTTTTCAATTAAATATGTGTCTTCATCCTCAAAACATAAAAACTTGAAGCCACAGAAAGATAAGTTCGATTTTTACTGAGTTTAAAGGAGAGAACAATTATTGCAGGCCTCTCTGCTGTCACAGGGCCTTCTCTGCGTGTGGCCTTCAAGGCAGAGGAGAGGAGAGTCTGGGCCCAGCAAGGCATAGTGGGGCAGAGGAGGACGTGGGCACAGGTGCACCAGGCCAGCAGCACTGAAGAGATGTGGGAGGGAATTGTAAGGAGTCAGGTTCTCATCTTCAGGATTCTGGTGCCCAGAGCGCTGAGACCCTGCCATCTTCGTAGCTCCTGGCAGGGAGTAGCTGTGGTGCCAGGAGGCTGAGCTGGGGACAAGCTCGCCATTGCACGCACAGTTCGCGTGGTGTGACAGGCGTAGTAGGGGCATCTTCTCGATGCCTTTGGACAGTTGTTTTCGTTTTCTTAAGTTTGAGAAATAGCAGCAAAGGGAAGAACTTTAATTTTAAAGTTATGTCAAGGTACAACTAAATTATTTCTAGAACAAATGGAAAGACTTAGAAACAAAGAACATTTTGTTCAAATAATTCTGAGACCGAAGTATAATTTAAACAAAGCAAGAAAACTCAAGAGATTTTGGTTTGGCAATGTGGCATAGAAATCTCACAACAGAATCTTAGGAGAGGATTCCCCGTGCCAATTCCTACAGGGCATTGATTTCCGAGATTAGCGACACTCGATGTCTGTCTACTGTGGTTCCTCAACCAGGATGAACAGGACACACAGACCCACCTGTTTCCTCTTAAGCACCCAGGTGAGCAAGGCCAGTGGATGGATTCAAACAAGAAGATTCCGGCTGGAGATTACAGGGAGGAAAAATCATCTTCTTCCCTTTCTTCCTTACTTGGTCATTGTCCTCATTGTAACAACCGTCCAAGTCACAATGAAGGGCCAAAAAGGGGTCTGAGACACTCTCCTTTCCTATAGAAAAACCACCTTCCTTCCCTACCAGTTCCCACCAGCTTTCAGCTGCTTTCCTCCCACCCCGCCCCCCCCAAGGCAATCTTAGCTCAGACAGGATTTCCTTCGTCTTAGTCATCAGCTTTTATGGTCCAGCCTCCTCTTCCCGTTGCAAAACAAGGAATATTAACAGCAAGTAGTCTGAAATGATTTGTAAACCTTATGCCGATACGTGTAGACATCAGTTTTTGCGTGTGCTTACCAACATCAAGATGCCAGAGGCTGGAAAAATAAATGCATTTCTCATTAAGTCACATGGTACAGTGGAGTTTTCAGCCATCTGCCTTGGCTCTTATTAAATTGCAAAACAGCAAACATATTCATTTTCATTGCATTTCTAAAAAGCTGCAAAGTTAAAAATGACAATTTTAGCAAAAACCATTCATGTTTAAAATGGAGGCTAGTAGAATGATGGATCGGGTTAGTAACATGTCCTTCTGGTAACAGGTCTGGTTCCTACTATCACATAAGAACATGCCCTCAAGGCATGACATGAAGCATTCCTTCAAACTCTTAAAAGATTTCCTGGGGTCTCAAAGGAGAATGTAGTCCTCGTGTTCTGCCAAGTGAATCTAGGAGGAAGCACAGCACCCCGGTTTACAGGAACGCGGCATCTAGTTGTCAGGTCTGTTCTTGATTAGAGTGGAAAGTCACCCAAGTTGCTCAGCTCCAGCTCCCGTACAGGGAGGAAAGGTGCAGGGAACAAGGTAAGAGAGCAAATTCAGCCCCCAGGAGCCTTCATCTAGTCGTAAGTGCTCATGCCTGCTCCCCTCTCTCTCTCTCCTAGGAGTAGTGGCACCGGTGACAGTAGTGGTAGTGCCAATCCTAGTAGCAGCACACCACTCTTCTTTTCCAGCTGAATTGTTCTTGCCAGGAGATGGAAGAGAAAAATCATCCTCTTCCAATTCATGTCAATGCAGTCCCATTAAGGAAATTAGGGGGAAAAAAGAGGAAAATTCCTCTTAATAAATTCTCATTTCCTCTTTTTCATCCCTGTTCCAAAATGTCTCCACCGAGACCCTGTGCTCTTCTAGATCTAAAACTTTGCTCAAAAGTGGATCTGACATCAGCATTTACATGCAGACTTCGCCTCGAGTTTTCTGTGAAGCCAGGGACCTGGTGGGCCTGGCAGGACGTCAGGGTCACCTGGGGAACTCTGTGAGACTACAGCCCTGACCCTGCTCTTCAGATATTCTGAGCGAGCTGCTCTGGGGTGGGGCCAGGCATCAGAGTTAGCAGTGTTTGTCAACCTGGGCTGCACATGGCAGTCATCTAGGGAATGTTCCAGAATGCTGGTCTGGGCCCATCCCCCAGGGATTCTGACTTCCTGGATCCGGGGTACAGCCTGGCCATTGGGATTTATACAGTCCCTCAAATGATTGTAAAGGAATTCAAAGCCCATTCAGAGACCACTTAGCCCTCTAAGATCAGGAGGACGATTTGTAGTGCTCACCAGAAGGCTGTGATTCTCCTGGGCTCTCCACCGCCAAACTCTGCCCCATGCCCCGGGAATGGCTTACCTAGTACACAAGGTGGTGAGACACAGCTGGCGGTACACAGCCCGGGGTCCCCTCCACTGCTGGTGAGCCAGTCATTGGACTCCGATGCCCACGCCACGTGGGTGCCATTCATTTCAGCTCAGCTCCTGTGCTGTGATTGGTGAGTGCTACTGAGCCCCTGTGCCGTTATTGGTGGGTGCTACTGAGCCCCTGTGCCGTCATTGGTGGGTGATTCTGAGCCCATGTGCTGTGATTGATGGGTGCCGCTGAGCCCCTGCACTGTGGTTGGTGGGTAATTTTTTTGCTCTCCAACAGGAGTGTTTTGGTTTTTTTTCTGCTTCTCACCTGATTGGAATTTCATGTTCTAGAAATAAATGACTGGCTTTATTCCAGAGGGGGACAGGAGAGTAAATCCCCAAAATTCCTTACTTGGGAAGTAAAAGCTGTTGAGAATAGTATTGATCCTGTCTAAAAGTTCTAGAACAAGCAATGGCTGACACCACTGCTAGTTCAAATAACTGAAAGGTTGGGTCCTCTGGAACAAAATCTAACCCAAGACCATCCGCTTCTCTTTGGTGTAAAAACGGGAGAGCAAAGCCAGAGCAGTATCTCAGGGAAAATAAGTTTATTTAAAAGGGGATATACATACATACATATGTTTCATCAATTTTTAAATTTTTTTTCCTCCTTTTTACAGTACCCTTAACAAAACCTTTATTCTTCTAGTTCTTGAATAAGGACAAAAGGCTAAGGCTGTTTATTCATGCAGCATTTTTGCCTTCATGTTCATTTTTCTTCTTCATTGGGTTTAATTATCTAGAGTCTCTAAGAGTAAACAGTGGAAAAAGGCAGGTTTTCCTTAATTCCTCACATCAAAAAACACTTTAGATCTTTATTCTTTCTTTCTTTTCTTTTTTTTTTTTTTTGAGGAAGATTAGCCCTGAGCTAACATCTGCTGCCAATCCTCCTCTTTATGCTGAGGAAGACTGGCCCTGAGCTAACATCTGTGCCCATCTTCCTCTATTTTATATATGGGATGCCTACCACAGCATGGCTGGCCAAGCAGTGCCATGTCCACACCCAGGATCTGAACCGGCAAACCCCGGGCCATGAAGCGGAATGTGCACACTTAACTGCTGCACCACCGGCCTGGCCCAGATCTTTATTCTTTCTAAGCATTTTCATGTGTTAAAGATTAAGTAAATTCCTGAAATAAAAAATAAAATCTTGACACATGATTGATACATCGCATACACGACGAACATACAGTGTTTGTAACTGAATCATTTGAAAATGATCTTATAAACGTCAGCTCAGGTCTCTTGTATAGATATAGTACAAACCTGTGTTGATTCTTTTATACTGTTTTTTTGTTTTTGTTTTTTTAGCTGAAGTAAAATACATATAACATAAAATTTATCATCTTAGCCATTTTTAAGTGTACAGTTCTGTGGCATTAAGTACATTCACATTATGTGCAACCATCACCACCATCAATTTCCAGAACTTTCTTCATCATCTCAAACTGATACTCTGTCCACATTAAAATATATCCCCCATTAGTGACCCCACATTCCTCCCTCCCCCCGGCCCCTGGTTCTCTCTCTTCTACTTCCTGTTCCTATTCTAGGTACCTCATGTAAGTGGCATCATAGAGTATTTGTCCTTTCGAGTCTGGCTTATTTCACTCGGCATAGTGTCTTCAAGGTTCATCCACGTTGTAGCATGTATCAGAATTTCCTTTCTTTTGGAGGCTAAGTAATATTCCTATGCTTCTTAAGTTATGAATTTTAAGCCCAGTTCTATTTTCTTGGTTGGTAGGTTTCAATGGTTAACGTCAGGTTTAGAAGAAGGGAGTCACAGCTCAGCTCAAAGCAGAGGCGTGAGCGGGCCATTGGCCACGGGCCCCCCTGCACTTCCATCTGTCACACTCAGTCTTCCCACTTCTGTCTGGCTTCCTGGCGGCCCCTCTCCTCTTGATGTTTGTCTCGCTTTCTGGTGAATGCTGACCACTCCCTGATGGTGGGTTCCGAGGGCGTGCTCATTTGGGGTTCCTCTGGGACAAGCACCGTGCAGCTGTCCAGGAGAGCACACATGGGCAGGTTTGAAGCTCACAAGTGAGGCCTGGGCCGGAGATGCAGATGAGGGCGTCATGGACTTGCTGGAGCTCCCAAGGCCCCAGGGCTGCACGAGGTTGCTTAGGAAGAAAATAGAGAATGGAAGCACGAAGACGAGGGAGGGAGGCAGACAGACAGCCAGGAGGAGGCCCTGGAGAAGCTGTGGCTCAGAAGCCTGGAGAGGAGACTGTCTCTAGGAGGGTGTGGTCATTAGGCCATCAGATGCCACCAAGACTGAGGTCTTATCATAGGTTTACCAAGCTGGAAGGCCCTGGGCCTCTTTCTTCTCGCAGTGCTGGGGTTACAGGCACAATGGGGTGGGGACACTCCAGAGCATGGAGAAGTGGAGACAGAGAGTCTAAACTACTCTATCAGTGTCTACCTCCAGTCCTTGCTCCTCTTCCTTTCTGCACTGGACTCCAGGCTCCCTGAGAGCTCAGACCTTGCGTCCTCCCCAGGCACAGCGATCTGCATGAGGTGCTTAAGGAATTTTATTAAATACAGGTGTTATTTCACCATTCCATGGGAAGGCTCAAGATACTTCAGGTTTCTGAACAAGGAGACTGGAAGCTTGATCACAAGGCTCCCGGGGTGGGAGGGAGGACATCCAGAGGCAGGCTCAGAGAAGGGTCCCGTTTTCAGTGTTTTGTTCTGACACGCTGAGCCCAAGCTCTCATTCTACACCAGCCCCCAGCTGCTGAACTGTCTCCCCGTCTTAGAGAAGCGAATGGACAAAGGTCCTGATCCTGTGAAAACCTGTGGCCAGTCCAGTGGAATTCAGTGCTGGGAGTGGGGGTGACATTTCTCGAAGAGTTTGAGGGCCTGCAGCCACATCACTGGTTCAGATCCCAAAGATGGGATCACTGGAGGCGCCTTAGCTACTCCAGAGTTTGTCTTCTGCACCCTCTGGCTGGGGAGCTGTCAGCAGGCCGTGACCTGATGCCCAGGAGGTGGCGAGCATCTGACAGGCAGCCACCTACCTGGAGACCACGTCAGAGGTTGGGGCGAGGAGCCCTCAAGGACACCTGGCACCAGTCTTGCCATGTACTTTTTCTTTTTTAAGTTAGCAATGCTGATTATGTCTCTTCAGCTCATACTCGTTCCTCTGCAATTTGAAACCGAGGGTTTAAATGAGTGAGTGTCAGGAAAGCCGTGGGGCCAGCCCAAGGGTCCTTCTCCCAGACAGAGAAAGCCCATGAAGATGGCTCAGAAGTGCATTCTCTTACTGCCCGCCCGGTGCTCATGATAGGGGGCGCATGCAGAGGTGCAGTAAGAAACTTCCGAAGGAAAGAGGGCTGCTGCTTCCTCCCGAACCTGAGCTTGGGCCCCGTGAACTCCACGAGGGCAGGGGCCGGGGCATGGGCGTGCTAGCTCTTCAGTACCCAGTGCAGCATCGAGCTGGGAGCTGACTCACAGGACGGACAGACGCCAGCAGGAGTGAAGAAAGCTGGAAGGACAGGAGTCCTGATCAGAAGTGAAGCTAAGTGGGGAATTTTTTTGTTCAGGATCACAGCACAAATCATTTTGCTCAGCGCCAAAGGCACATCCCTCAGAAATATGCACCTGAGGTCAACTGACGAGGAGTTCCTCTCTGTTGGCTTCAGCCATTTGAATTGCTGTATAAAAAACTACTGGGGTAGACAGACGTTGGCTTATCTGCAAAGTCAAACTAATGCAAAATATGCTTCCACTGCAGGACAGAGTGCCAAGCTATTTCATAGCGTGCATTTTTTTTTCTTGAGCTTCAGACCCAAAGGGAAATCAGGCCTTTGGCCAACGATCAGTCTGTGGGCTGAGCTGAACTTTTTCTTCAGGGCAGAAGAGGTTAGCCAGTGTGGCCTCCTTTGTGCTTCTGGAAACTTGGCTTCATGGTCTGTCAAGAGTGAAAATGTGGAAAGTGGACCAGTGACCCCAACCCCACAGTCTGCGGGAGTGGGGAGGCCGTCAATCAAAGCCCCCGACTTGTCAATAAAAGTCATAACGGGACTTGCTCCTTCATGGGTCCCTCCCTACCAGGCCCCTGAGGTGACTGAAGGGAAGGGGGCTTGCCTGGGAAGTCTCTTTCTCTTAGAAATGCCAGTCCCTGACAAGGAGTCCTCAAGGAGGTGATGCCTCCTCACCTGGGTGCATGAGAAAGCACATCGGGTGCAGCCCCCTCATCCCGGCTGGAGTCCGAAGAGCCAGGCCAGAGCAGCACTGTGCAAACTCCACGTCTGATTCAGCACGTTCAGATTCAGCAGATCTGGGTGGGGCCTGAGACTCTGCATTTCTAACCCACTCCAAGGGGATGGGATGCTGCTGGCCTGGGGACCGCGGTTTGGGTAACACGTTCTAGACAACGTCTCTGCAGCCTTGTGATTCTGTTTTCCCTTTGAATAGTGGCTCCCTGGCAATCAATAGAATGTGTAACCAGGGCCTGCTTGCCCCTAAAATGTCCTGCCAGTCTTCTAAATTGCTGCAAGGAACACACCACACTCGCTTGTGCAGGCAAGTTTTGGAAAGCCATGGAGGAGAGAAAGATCATTGTCATCTGTTGCCCCCTGGAAGGGTTAAGGAAGTTCTCTTTGCAAAGTGTTTTATCTTTTGACACGTGCGGCTGAGGCCTCTGGGGTCCTGTCCTGCCAGAGAGCAAGTCTGAGCTTTGCAAAAACAGCCTGTTAGAGGAGTGAGGAGAACAGGAGAAGGGGCATCATGGCCTGTTTCATGAAAACACACTTACCCCACAAAAATGGGTCTTCTTGATGCCACCTCCCTTAGCTCAGCACTTGAACAAAGTTTAAACAAAGGTGTAAGTTGTCATCAGAAGTCACTATGTTTAGAGCCAATTATTGGAAACAGAAAACAATACTCCTGCTTCATGGGTTTATTTGAAGCCTATTTGCTTTTGAAATGACATCGAAAGCGCCACCCCCCAGCCCCCACCCCCGTTATCTTTCTACATTGTTAGAGGCAGCTCTGCTTCTCTTGGAGTGACACTTGGTTGTCCCTACTGAAGGTCAGTCGTGCGTTTGACCGACTCTAGCTAAAGCATCTATCAAATGGAGTCCTTCGGAAAATTCCATGTAAGACAGCCACGCATTGGAGAGAAAAGCAGAGATTAAGTAGGCAAACATATCATGTAAGTGTCTACAAGGGGAATCTTTTTGAAAGATTAGCAGATCCAGGCAGAGAATCCTTGCTTTGAGCAATGACTAAGGCAGTGTGATAGTGTGAAGGTTCCTCCCGCAGGCCTTAACCACTTCATTCCTTTGCGTGTCTTTCCTTCCTCTTCTTCAGGCTCCTATTCCTCCTGTAAGTTCTCTCTCCTTCAAGGCACAGGATTTGTGCTTTGCATGTAGTGGAGGAGAAGGAGCAGGCGCCTCCCACATTATGAATGCGTTCTCCCCAGAACTTCATTTCAAGTCGTTTACTTAGAACTCACATCGCACCTGCCTGTCACTGAGGGTGAGGGGCTGCGACCTCAGAGTCCAGCTCACAGGTCTTGAAGTTGGGCTCCATCAGTCGTGAACTGTGACCTTCGGTGAGATCTTTAGTTACTCACAGCCCTTGTTGTCCTTCTCTGTAAGATGAGTTTATAATCCTCCCTCAGCTAGTTGCTAAAAAGACTAAATTCCGTAATGTCTGTAAAGCGTTGAACACAGTGCCTGGGACAGATTTCCCCTGACAGGAGCTGTGATTACTGTGATTCCCTGTGAACTCAGTGACCACTTGAACCTGAGTGTGTCTCCTCATCACCCTCCCTGGTGACAGCCCACTCCCCCCAGCCCCTCTGCACACCTGAGTCTTGGAGCCTTGGCAAGTAGCTCCAGAACTTTTTCAATGTAGAGACAGCTCCTCCCGTCTCTTTTCCATCAGCACATTGCAGGCCACAGGAAGCGTCTTAAGTAGGCTGTTTATGGACATCAGTTACTTGAGTTTTCACTGATCCCAACTTGCATGGGCCCCTTCTCAGGCTCCCACAGGTTCAGCGGCAGAGGTTCCACAGAGAGGGGCTGCACACCAGACTTGGGCTTTTCCCCCAAGCCTGGGCTCTTCCCACTGCCCCACGCCCCGTCCACCTGCCTCCTTGGTGATTCTTACTCTGTTCGGTCATGCCCGGTGGGATCCATCTACATCCAGCGCCTTGATTCCTAATCTGTTCCTGATTGTCAGCCTGTTAGTCTACATGGCAACTTGAGAATAATACTGTCTTTGCTTGATAATTGAGTTACTGCTCAAAAATCAGTGAAACTCACAGTCTCAGATGGCAGTTCGTAGGCAACTGAAAGACTTGACCAATTTATGACCAAAAAGTCTTGACCATGGATAGATTATAAATTTGGATTCATAGTGAAACCTTATTTAATTTATACCCCCGCTTGCTCCCAGAAGTTTGAAGCAACGTTCACTTAGTCAGGTGTAGGGTCTCGGCTTGAGACACTTCTGCCCTGTTCCAGCATACACCCCACCACTCTCACCCAACCGCTGCTCATCTCCTAACCTTGGTGGCCTTCAGTCCCCAGGACCCCCATTTCAACTACTTGTGTTGCTTGCCGTCAGGACTCCTGGCCGTCCACATCTCGGCTTCACCAGCTGCTCCACTTGGGTTAGTTCACTTCCCTGCACTGGCCGGCTTCCTTCCATTCACTCAGGACCTCACCCACCCCGGGGCTCAGCCCATGCAGTCGCCCACTCTGGGTATTGCAGACAAACTTCTCTGCACATCACTGACCACACTGGACTCCGTCCAGAAAACAAGTCGGTTACGTCAGCACTGCCCCCCAGCCAGCCATCCTGGCTCGTCAATCTCAGAGTCAAAGTGACCTTTACATTTGGTTTACGTTTTACATTTGCTTCTTGTCCTTAAAGACCAGGAATTGAGAGTGCTTTAGAGTGATCCTCTGAAATAGTCCCGGATGATTTTGAAGTGCATGTCTTTTTATAGTGAAGAGTTGGAGTTGGGGTGTTGGAATGAAAAACAAAGAAATCCAGCTTGAAGTCCTTGGCTCATGTTGTTTCAAGAGAGGAATTCATTCTGTGGATGTCACTGGAGCGTTCAAATGCCCCCAGCGGTCCCAGAGAAATAGTTTTCCTGCGGTGACCCACACCCAGCAAATTCTGTTTTCGTAACTAGTAACGGTGCTTTTTCTGAGTGAGATTCAGCACTTGCCCATCATCTTTTAAAAATCACCCTTTAAAACAAAATTGGGAACATAAACAGCTTTCCTTGGTCACATACCCAAACTGACTGATTTCCCGTGGACTTAGCAAAATCTAAATAGATTTTTATAACATTTTCCTGAAATTTTATTCATGAAACAGAGCCAGTATTTGAAATGATCGTTAGGTGATGATGAAACTATTAACTATAAACCATGTACCATAAACCTCATTAATCTAGACTAATAGTGGTGACTTTGTCTTCAGTCAGCTGTAGGCAAGAAGGAGTCTTCAGTTACTCTGAATAGTCTGAAAAGGTTCATCAGGAAGATACTGAATCTGCTTGAGGAGACAAATCTGCTTAAGGCACTTCTGAAACACTTGTCTACATGTGCAAAATACTCTGTTTCCCGTAAGTCTTATCCACTTGGTTAAACCATCCTGAAGAACCTTTAGCCGAGGGCCATGACTCCTTAGCTCGATTGTTGATTTGTTTAAAAATCAGTAATATTTGTTTCTCTTTTCAGAATTCCCCAATTCAGATATCTTTCCTGTTCAGTCTTATCTTTCCACAATTAAATAAAATTAATCAAATTTTTCACTCCAGTTTGACATTGAAAAAGAGCCAAACAAGGCCAGTTGAGTTTGCTGAAGCAAATGTGGTCCAAGGGGAGATTTGCCTCTGTTAAGCCTTTTACTGTTTTTCACTATTTCATTCCTTTCTTTTACAAAATATGAAAATAAAACATTAAACTTTCAGAAGAAATTGAAGGTGCAGACATGTTTAGTTCAATGTGCTAAGAGCATGTTTAATTCAATGATTATACCATTTGAAGGATGATATTTAAGGACATTTTCTGTGAAGGGTTCATCCCAGATGAAAAGCTCAGAGAAAGTAGGACCTTAGAGATCAACTAGTCCAAACTTCTCCTGAAGACAAGGAGCTGACAGAGACCCACCTATAACCACACAGCTAGCTCCTGGTAGAATTGAGACACCCCAGCCCTCATCCAGGGACAGCCTTGATAAACTAACGCTGTCATCTAATTTCACTAATTAAGTCATTTTATGTGTTAGATCATTTTTTGAGTAAATTACATGATTCACTGTTTTTAAAGGCTTGTTTTGGAAATGGTGTACAGAACATTCTACCAAGCCAAAACCCATTGATCTTCATAGAACTACGTCATGGAACAAAGCTCATAGTTCTTTGAGGTTCCATACTATGGCAAAAATAAATTCTTCTTCTATTTTAGCACAGTATGTTTAAAGCCCATAAGCTGGTGAAGAGATAGGAGGCGTGCTAATCTGAACAAACTACGGGAGTAAATTAAATGGAGAAGTTTGGACCTTTAAACAAGTCACTTATTACTTCAATCTCTAGGGTATCAGATCTTTCCAATGATAGTATTTTAAAAGATAAGGTAAATTTAAAACAATGTAAGACGTCACCGCATGTACTCTTCCCTTACTCTGTACCCATCTAAGAAGAAGCCCCCCATCGCTGACATCACCTTGAGTCAACCTGAGTTTTGATTTCTTGAAGTTGGAAAGCCTAAGAGTACCTAATTTAGAGAATCCAGAAAGTTGAGATGTGACTCACGACATACCAAAGGCTGTCTTGAAAATCTGAGACAATAGTGAGAACCATTAGCAAAGGTGGGAATGGGGTGGTTCTGAAGAGAGAACACAAAGAAAATAGAGTCCCCAGAGGGAGATGTCAGATGTGGAATTTGGAGGGTAAAGCTGTCTAAATGTTCCTGGACACAGCAGAAAATCCCGCCCTCGCCTTGTTGCCGATACTTTATATTTGTCATAGTTCTTTGTACTTTGCAAAGAAAAGCTTCATATCTCACTTAATCCCCGTAGCAGCCTTGTAAATAGATGGGACCCGTGCCGTCATCCCTAGTTACAGCTGAAGAAAAGGAAGACCAGAGGAATTCAGTGACATACTGACGTCACTAGCTTGTGGCAGAGCTGGTGTCAGAACCCTTCTTTCTCTTGAAAAGTTTGTCCCAAGCAAGTTATTCCAGACTCACGTAGCTCCGTGGACATTTCCATTTGGTATTCTCAATCACCCCACAAAAGGTATAGGGGGATATTATAACTGCCTTGACATTGGTGGGAAAAGAGAGAAACGCTCAGTGGTTTCCCCAAGTACACCCAGCGAGGTGTATAATTCCATACTGAGTGGAGGAGGGATCTATAAGATACAGCAAAATATAAGATTGTGAAGCCAGCTTTTCATCTCTTTTAATGGCAAAACCAAACATGACAGATTCAGTAAGTATATTGCTTTAAGTTGCCAAACCAACAACTGTGTGTATTTTGTTCTTCTATAAATATGAATTACGCTTTCTAAAATTTTGGGCCACTGTAACAATTTTATAATGGAATGTGATGAATAATAAGATTCCAAGGCTTTCCGTGGCCCCTTTAACCGAGAATGGAACTTGATTTTGTTTTGCAAGTCACTCTTACAGCTGCATGACTTCATCTCAAGCAAGCTAAATAAAGGAATTTTCGGTATTATAACGGTCACTAAGCAGACAACTGACGTGTCAGCGTTTAGAAGGGGGTAAGGTTTCGGGGCAAGCGTGGAAAGATACTGCTGTGACACGATGTTTTACTTGGGTGGCTTTCATTGTGTAGGTGGGTGGCGCGTTGGAATGAGGCTGGGAGGTGTTGGTGGGGGGAGGAACAACCCAGAGCCCTTCCCAGCCAGAATGTCAGCTTGATTGGGGCAAATCCCCTGAAATCTATTGAGACTCCCCATCTGCCGGTTCATGATTCATCTAAGCAACTCTGAAAATTGGCTAAAACCTCCTCAGGCCAGTATTTCTGGGATTCTCTTATGGTTCAAAGCAAAGTGCATATCTTTGTTTTTCCAGGTTTCCTGGATCAGCCAGACACCTTCCTTCTGAAATGCTGCTCTGAGCCGCGTGGTCCCATTTGACCCATGGTAGAGTGCCTTCCGGGGCTGTACCATATAGGTACTGTATGGCGAGATCACTTGGCCCTGCTTCTTTGGATTTAAGACCTCCTGTGAGATGCTTTTGCCGAGAGTAATTAGTTTCCAAAACAGCAATTAGGAAGAGTTTTCTACAGTAACTGACAGCGGGGTTGCCCGTCTTGACCTATTTTGGCTGACTGGTTCCTCTCTACATCGTTTGGTAATCAGGAGATTAGGCTGTTTTGGAGTCTTTGCTGCCTACATTCCTCTATGTGTGTCTTAGATCTTCTTAACTTCAACATAAAATAACTACTCATCAAATGCTATTTAAATAGTCCCTGGGTGTTCAGATTCTCTAGGGGTCAGTAATGTGTTTTTCTTTCCATATCAGTTTTTACAAAACGAAATGTACTGATACTATTTTCTTCTAGAAAGATCCCAAGGCTCTTAAACCATCCTTCAAAGATCAGCTTGAGCATTTTATACTAAACCTAAACTATGTCAGTAAAATGGTGTGATAACACCAGGTCATGACAAAGTAAAAGTTGCTGGCATAGGACAATTAATACTATGTAATATGTTCCCGGTTCCTTGAGACTCATCCTCAAAGTGGTGACAAGAACAAGATTACTTGAGAGATGAAAAAGCTACCCAAAATAGTCATAATATTTTTTCTGTAGCAAATTTCCATCTTATTCATCTCAGAGATTTCCATGTTTTTGAAAAGAGGAGGAAGCCATAATTTTCCCTGCTCGTCAATAGTGGTCAAGCGCACCACAGAACTAGAGCCGTTAGGCGATCCCCTTGGGCTCGGCTGCCTTGACCCATGAAAACTCATGCCTGACCCTCATTCATCAGTCTCTGACTGCTGAGGCCATGAGAGGGTGGGCAGGGAGATGTGCTAACAGACCCCAGTGACTCCATGGGGGTGTGGGCAGGGAGATGTGCTAACAGACTCCGATAGCTCCATGAGGGTGTGGGCAGGGAGATGTGCTAACAGACCCCAGTTGTTCCATGAGGTGGTGGGCAGGGAGATGTGCTAACAGACTTCCAATAGTTCTCAGATTCAAATCATTTACAACCATAGAGCCAAGTTTCTGAGACCTGTGTCAGTGGGAGGGGTGAGGCAATATTCCAAAATCTAATTCAAACAACCAACAGAAGAATTTGGTATCTTATATTTACTCTCACAATATTTGTTTTTTTCCTCTTTAGTAATGAGGTCAAGCACATTTGTATATATTTATTAGTCATTTGGGTATTCTCTCCTGCGATCTGCCCATTCGATCTTGTGCCCAGTCTTCTGCTGGAGGTCTCTGTTCACGCTGACCTGGGAGCTCTTTGTCTATTCTAAATACAAGCCTCTGTTTGGTTACATGGTTACGGGGTTACATGCTCACAGGTACTTCTTTCCACTCTGTGGCTTACTTTTTCTCTCTTAATGATGTCCTTTAATGAGCTGACGTCCTAAATTTTAGTCCAGTTTATCAAATTTTTTTATAGTTAGTGCTTTCCCAAACTCACTCAATTCCAAAAGTTTACTCTAGATTCTTTCGTATTTCCATATATATGTTATCTGCCAATGATGGCTTTGCATCTTCCTTTTGAGTCATTATACCTTCTTTCTTTTTTTCTTGCCTTATTGTACTGTCTAATATTGTCTGTATTGTCTAATATTATACATTAGCAATATTAAACCAGGAAATGCTTATTAACTCCTTGTGTATCATGTACACTCCACCAATAGGCTTTGAAGTGGATGTTAGACCTGCACAAGCTCGCCTTTCAAACTGTGCGATCCCCAAAATAGCTTATTGGACTATCATTCAGTAGAAGGTGGCATAGGAAATGATTTTCCAAGCCCTCCTCGTATTCAGTTAGGTTTGGATCAGAGATTCAGATGCAGAGAGAGCAGTAAGCTAGGGATAAAGTGATAGAGACAACAACACAAACTAATGTGTTTACTGTTGTAGTGAGAGAAGCGTGCCAGCTGTTGTCACATGACACTTTCTCATACAGCACACTTCCCTCTGCTCTCCTCTGTCCTCCTGAGTTTGAACGTTGACTGTGGATGTGATGTTCCTGAGAAGACACACACTGGCACAAAGAGGCAAGAAACAGTAGGCTCACAGAGACAGGGGTCTACCCAGTTATCTAATGTGTTCACTTTTAATAGAGTGATCAGTTTCTATGTTTATAACATGTTTTGCCACCCTTAAAAGTTAAGTTGAAAGAGGAGCAATGACTCCTGCCAGCAGTATCGGATTTTTCTGTATAATTAGACCGTGACGTGTTTCTGACAACAGCAGTATTCTCAAATGTGTACTTACTTCCAGTAACAGTGAAGTCTGTTGCTGAACTCAGTTGAAATTCTTTACAACCTAAACACACAGTGGTATTTCCAGAAGCCCAAATTGCACTGGAAGCTGTGAAAGTCATGTCTCCGAGCCAGCAAGAAGGTGGAGGTGAGAGGTGTCACAACATGTCAGGGTCCTCACAGAGGCCAGTAAAGCTTGCTTCTGGAAGGGATGTGTTCCACCAGCTGAAGGAGGTAGAGGATGGGGGAGTTTGTAGCCATGCCCGTGGTCTATCCATCACCCTAAGAGCTATTCTTGAGAGTCAGAGAAAGTCCTGGCTCTGGACCAGCTGTGCCCCATGTTCCTCCTCTGATTCATGACCGCTCCAGGGGTGTGGCTGCCATTTGATGGTTTCTGATGCTATGATTTGGAAATACATCTCTGTGACAAGCCTTCATGACGATTCTCCACTCCCCTTTGCAGCCCTGGTATCCTGGGACCTAATGTCCATCCCACATCCAGCCAGCTTGACTGAGCCCAGATCCTTCTGATCAGCCACAGTGACGATGGGGAGCGGCTGAGCCTGTTGGTTTCCTCTGATAGAGTGTGCCTCTTGTGCCTGCACACTTCTTGGGTGCCCTCTTTCCACACCCACCTCTTCTCTAACTCTGTTCATGGGGGACAATGTTTGGAAGCACTTCTTCTTCTTCTCCAAACATTTTCTAACTTCTCTAGGATGGGTTATGACCAAGCCATCCCAGACAGAACATGCCCCTCTCGTTATAGCAAGAGTCACCTGAGCATAGAGAAGGTGGCATATCCTGGAGTCATTTCACCATTCCAGCAGTGCGCTGCCTTTTCCCTGGGAAACCTTGTCCTCTGCTCCTGTGTGACCATCAACACATCCCTTCTCATCTTCGAGTCTTACTCCTCAAAGGAGAAACTCATCATCGTAATTCCGAGGCTGGATCACTCAACAAATAAAATACAGCTTCTTGGCTGGTTCATCTCAACCTGCGCCAGCCCCGATAGCCTTGCACACTCCAGGAAACTGGAGTCCACTTCCTTCCAGTCCCTGACATGTTCCCTGCTCCTGCCAACTGGTGATGACCCTTCTGTATCTGAATGTCGCCCTGCCCACAGGGCATCCCCACCATGGGATTCTTGCCTGCCATTGAAGCCTCACTCACAGGGCACCGTCCCCGAAGCCTTGCTGAGTTCTCCCATCAGGAGATGATCTCTCCCATGTCTGAGTTCCTTTGTCCGTTCTCTCTCCGTTCATTAAGGCCCATAGACAGCCACATCTGCTTTGCTGTATCATCATCATCACAGACAGTTAATAAGAGCTAAGGCCATCGAGGCCTCACCGGGGCTCGACCAGGAGCTGAGTGCTTTGCACAGTTACCTCAGTAGTGACTCTGAGTTAAGAGCTAACATGATCCTCGTTATACAGACAAGGAAACGGAGGTCTAGAAAGTTCAGTGAGTGCTGGGGCCTGACGCAGCCTGAGTGGCCTTGACACTCTTCCTCACTGCTCTTGTGCGTCTGAACCCGCCATTGCAGTGTTAGCTCTCAGAGCGCAGGATGTGGCGTGTCAAGTGTGTATCCCCCCCGTCCACTGCCTGAACTCAGGGGAGTTTAAACAGTGCTTTTGACTTAAATGCCTAGTTAGTGTCTCTTTTTGGACCTGAGTAGCACATGCCATTAGGTTGGGCTGTAAAGTCACCCTACTAGGGAGTCGATCAGGAGCCACACTCCTGACTTTGACAGCCAAAGGGAGGGACCCCTTTTTGAAGCTCGTCTTTGTTTCTTTGTCTATTTATTGAGCACACCAGACATGACCGGCATTTAACCTTGTATGAGTATTATTGCCGTGTGCATGTCTGAATGTCCTTGCATTATGTCAAGCTGATTCAGTTCCTTTAGGCCACAAAATAATGACCTGCATAAGGACCGAGTTTCATGACTACATTCTGTGGAGGGTGTTCGTTCGAGTGAAATCCAGGATTCACACTTGGGAGCAGGCTTCTAGTCCCCACTTGAGGAATGTTCAGTTTCCTTCATACCCGTCCTGGTCATGGCCCACTCATCTGAGATGTTTGTGAGCTAGACAGATTTGTTCCTTGCAGTGTAGATTTATAATCTGGGAAACTTAGAAAACACTTCTATGCAGAATATTGTAGTAATGGTTAAGAAGATGACAGTGCATCTCTTAACTAATATCATGCAGCCAACATATTGTAAATGTTTTGTTTCATGAAGAGCTTTTAGTAGCGTGGGGAAATGTTTGATGTTAAGAAAAAAAGGAGGATGTAAAATTCTATGTAAGATGTGATCTCAATTATGTAGACAGAGGTACAAGAAAGAAGACCAGAGGAAAAACGATAAGATGCCATCTGCCGAGACCTGGGCCCCTTGCACCTCCTCAGGTGGACTCAGCACGGCCTGATCCATAAGCCGTCCCCAGTGGAGGGAGGAGGAAGCTAACGAGCCTGGGACCCGGCTCCAAGGGGCCTGGACTGTCTGTCTGTCTGTCTCTTACCATATGCCCACTTATATTGTGCCTTACAAAAGTAAGAATATCATTAACTCCTGTTAGCAATGCATTTCATCCCAGTCTGACTTTACAGTGTCACTTAGTCACTTCTAAACTACCTTTCCACCTTGAGCTGATAGACATAAAGATAAAAATTAGACAAGTTTGAGTCTGTGTGTATTCCCAGAGTTTAAAAACAAAACAAACCATTTTTTTGGTCGCTCAGTGATTCCAGATTATTTTGGAATAATTACTCTGGAACAGTGATATGGAAAATTAAAAGTTGACTATTTCCTCTTTTCCTGGAAAATATTCTAATGACTCTCTTTGATAATATGTCTGATTGTATGTCTTAAGCATAACCAATCTATTATGAACATGCAGGGAATTATAATGGCACTACATTTGTAAAGCTGAATATAAGGGTGCTATTCATGAAAATAGATGAATTCAGAAAAACTGGGGAGTGAATATCAAAATGAAGTTGAACAGTAGGTTTTTATAGGATCCTTAAAACAAAATGCATTTTGGAGGACTGCAGACAGAGGAGCTGGGTGATGGGCGCTGCGGTGGCGGACGCCTCCTAGGACCCCGCGCGGGGTTTTATTTCTGATCCGGAGCCAGCCAAAGGGGCCTCATTTTTCCCACAAAAAACTATGTTGTGGAGAAAAGGGTTAAAAACACGGTTGTTCCCTTTCCTTGAAATGGGTCCTTTTTATCTGTGTCAGTTTTTGGTGGCGGAATATAGGAGGCGGGCCTGGATGTCACGGGGCAGCATGACATCTGCACGCAGCTTGTCCCGAGCTTCCTTCCCGAGGAGGCTTGAATGCTTTGTACACAGAGCCTTGACCCCGAGCACCGTCTTCCTGAGCTGCAGAGTGTCTCGCACGCAAAGCCGCCAGGAAGCCTCACGCGAGGGTGGTTTGTCTTCTTCTCCCTCTGAGCAGCCACAGGGACAGTGGCCCTGCCAGGCTGGAAGCACGTGAGCTCAGGAGCATCCCCTCCCAGGCGGCACAGGTGTGCCCCGTGTGCCTTCATGGGACGCTCACGCTGCCTCCCATGTGAGTTCCAGCACGAGTTCCCATAGCTGCTCTGAGTCCTGGCCTGGTCAGCACTCAAGTGTCAGTGGGCCAAGGAGAAAGGAGGGACAAAATGAGAAAATGCTGTATCTGTGTGTGTGTGTAGATGACATACATGGGATGCTTATAACATTTTGTACATATAGGGTGTCTAATGATGCTCGTTCCACATGTGTACCTCAGTTTCTACTACGGGGCCAGCACAGCCCTGGAGCTTCTGATTCCAAGGTTCTGGAGTGGGGCACGGGCACTGCTATTTTTAGAGGCGCCCAAGACGATGCTAATAATCAGAAACCATGGGTCTGGTGGAAAAGACACTGTGCTCTGTGGTTTGGAATCATGAAACTAGGATGTAAAGTAGGTTGTCCCCACCCAAAAGAGCCACTGAGGGCCCACAGCTGGGGGGCAGTGGAGCCCAGCATTACATCAGGCCCAGATCACAGTCCTGCCGCCCCTGCCCCTGCCCAGGCCAGGAGCGGTTACCAGGCCCGAGGCAAGAGAACAGCTGTGGGGAGCACCAGGGCAGGGGTGGAAGTGGAACTGGATCAGGGTGAGAAGGGAAACCCGAGTACAGCAGGTCGGCGAGGGGTTCCTCTGAGCTCTCTCGCACGGTCCCCGGTCAGATCCTGTGCTTCTGAAGGCTGGGCGTTGACATCCACCTTGAGCTTCATCCCGGCGGTCCTGAAGCTCCACTCCCTGTGGACCGCAGTGGCCCTCCATCCTGACGGTGGTGTTTATAAGAATTTGAAAATCTCGTGTTCCAGAAAATTCCTGCAGTGCTGTTTGCTGTGTGTGCCCGTGTCCCCAAGACATTTTTCTCGACAGCTTAGGAGAAAGCAAATACTTTAACTGTTAAAAATAGAGCATTGGTGCTTGCAAAAATTGGACGGAGCCCACCTCGTGAAAATGCTTTGAAAGTAAACAGCATGACACCAGCAGCTTACAGTTGCCATTTTTGAGGCTGTTTCGCTGTTGAATCGAGGCTAGTGGCATGTTGTGGTACTCTAGAACCACAAGCAAAAGTTTTCCTAATAAACCGTCTACCAGGATAGGGGCTGTTTATTGCTAAATTATATTCTAAGCGGATTTTTAAGTTAGATATTTTCATGAATGCTTACTGAGTCAGCTTTACATACATTTTCTAGTCTATAAATATTTCACTAGTTGATTCTAATAATTAGAGGAGAAGACTCTTCCATAGTTTAATGGAGGAAAGCATCTTGAGGCAGTTTGGGCCAGTTAGTCCACAGATGAGGATCTGTTACCATGAGCTGGTGAAGGGGCAAAAATGAACTGGAAAACAAATGGTGTGGGAGGGAGGAAGGGAGAAGATTCCTGAGGGCACAGTTCCTGAGACGAGAGGCTGATATTCTCAGCCTAGGGGGAAGGACACCGAAAAGGCCGTGTGAGTTGGTCAGACGCTTTCCCCAAAGAGACGTGAAGCCGGACCTGGATAGTCCTGCTGGAGCAGAGAGGGCACGGCCTGGGCCCTCCCAGTCGAGGGAAACAACAGGCCTCTGCTGAGAAGCTAAAACTGGGACCCAAGGGCTCGCTTATCTGAAAGATTGGAGGAAAAAGTGCAGAGTGGCCAAGGAAATCCGTGGACTTTCGCAGCTTGGAAGGGAGTCATTCGCTTTCCTGAACTGCTGGCCTGAATTTTGCAAGAGGGAGAAAGCCTGTGTTTGCTGTCCCTGAAGACGGGAGCAAGACAGCCTCTGCAGCCCAGCCCCTCCCTTCCAACTGCGCACAGCTCCGGGCTGCTGTGGCTCTAGCTGGGGGTCACATTATGTGCTGGATAAGAAGCTAGGTTTTTGTTTAGGGCTTTGTTTTGTTTTTTTAAATATCTGCAGGACAATTTTTGGAGGAGTGCATGCCCCATAAAAGGAAGAAAATGGTGCTCTTGGATTGTAATCAGTGACTCGTGGTTGGCAATTACGGATCTGCCTGCAGTAGTGTCGGCCGGGGGCTGCAGCACTCCTCAACGTCCTCTGTGGAGACGGTGGGGCAGACGCTTTTCCATCTTGTAAGAACACAGACAGAGCTCAGAGACACAAAGCACACCTGGAGCTCAGAGAAGGTTTCGTGACTTGTTTAAGTGGGTCAGAGAGTTGGGAATTTTTTTCTACTTTTATGCAGAAAATCATTGTTTATGGAAAGGAGGACCAAATTCAGTCATTGGAAGAGGACGGGGAGAGGCATCGTGTTATCACGACGGGAATTTGCGTGACGAGATGTCCCGAGGTGGGAGGGCATGCGAAGGCATTTGAATGCTTTGGAGTTTGCGCGTTGGAATTTAATCTTGGGGAAGTTATCTAAAATCTCTGTGGCACCCAGTTTTCTTGTGAGAAATGGGGTTAGAGCAGAGGTTCTCCAGCATCTGAAGCCAGCTCCGTCAGTCTTAAACCCATTGGCTACCACCAGATCCTGCTTGAAGGGATGCTGGTCAACCCTCAGCACCTGCTGACACCACATCCTCTTCATGGGTAAGCCTAAGACTTAGGAAAAACAAAGAACTCAGTCAAAAGTAGGTCTTCATTAAGAAAAGGCTGGGGTCCCCTTGAATTAATCATCCCATCAGTCTTTTCCAATTCCAAAAATCTGGTGTTTGATCTTGGCATGCCCAGTGCTGGCACAACACTGGCACGGTGGTAGACAGTCAGGAGGCCTGGGGGAAGGCAGGGCCACTCAGGGAGCAGCGTGGAGGTGCCTCGGGCTTCCTCAGCAGGACTCCCAGAGCAGTGATGGTGTAGCACTTCAAAGGCATTCCAGAACTGAACACGGACACATGCTGTCTAAGCTCATAGCGCATCAGATTTCTGTTTGTGGGAACTCTACTGACGCTATTTACACTGACGGGAGGAAGGTTCATCTTGGCTGTTTTTGACACTGTAAGCTTGGCTTTGGTCCTTGGGGATGGGTGAAAAGGGGAGCAGATAATCATTGGGCTGCGTGGTATAGTCTGAGAACCCCTGGTCCAGCGGTAACTGATGCCACCAGCAGCCCCGGCTAAGGAGATAATTCCGTACAGCCACAAAGGAACCAACAAGCTGACTTCTGAATGCAGCAAATCAGCCCTTTCCAAAGACTGCTCATTCTAAAGACATAAAAGAAAGAAAAAGGATAAAGGGGGCGAGGGGACAGGCAGACTCGGGGACAGTGGTAGGGTAAAAAGAAAATACCTTATGCTATGACTCTTCTAGTGAGAGCTCAGGTTTGGCTCCTCCCACCAATCCTAATTTTGGCAGAACGTCTGGGCTCCTTTGGCAGCTTCTTCCAAGGGGTGGTCCTCCCGGCTGCAGGAACCCAAACGTCCAGTCCTACAGGCCAATTCCAGGAGAAAGCAGAGCACTGCTGTAATTCATGAAGGCATTCTGAGGTACAAAGAACTGTAAAGGGACAGAGAATATTTAAAAGGGTCTCAAAGTCACTCAGTCCTTGACTGTTCAGTGGTCTCAAAGCAAACTCCAGTCTGGTGGGTGTACGTGCAACTCCAATCATCTTCAGGCCTTCCTCCTGCTGTTTTCTGCTAAGTGACCTTAGGGGCACCACTGGCTGGGACTTCAAAGGACCGCATCCCTTCCTGAATCTATTAGGGTGTTTATGGGTTGCTACCAAGGAGAGGAGAAGTATTGTCTATTAAGGGCAAAGGCTTGAGCGAACTAGTAGGAGGAAACGCTGGCCCCACATCAGCGCTTGACTGTTTATGGACGTAAGGGAGCTGGAGCTCCTGGCAGGGGTTTCCTCCTGAGGGTGGTGCGTTGGGTGAAAGGAAGCTCTGAATCATGACGACGTCGGGAAAGAAGCACAAGTGTTCTGCTTCACATGTTTGTCGAGAGGGAAACAACGGTGAGCATTGCCTTAGAATCAGACTCCGATTTCACGATTTGTCTAAGCCCCTGAATCGTGGAGTGACTGTGATGGAAGGCTGCTCCACCTTGGAGGTCAGACCAACACCTCTCCATGCCCTGCTCTCTCCACCCTCACCCCCTAAAGCTCTGCATCCACTGCTTCCCACTACTTTGCCATTTGTAGTTGGGAACTCTGTCTGCTGGGGATCCAGTCCCTGTGCATGTGAGCCTGGGACTGACTCCAAAGCGCATAGGTTAGATGGACAATCCATACTGGCTTATAGAAAGGGCCGGAAACACTTTAAATCAATAAGGCAAGTTCATTTAAACAATGCAGATAAGCAATCAAAATTCAAGTTAAAACACAGTAATTGGGGTAAGAATTGCTTTCCCATTTGTGCCCACATGCTCCTTTGCACGTAATCTTATCATCGCATGTGTTATGTTGTTAAGTGTTTATTGTGAAGGCCTGATAAACTTGCAGTCTCCCAGGGGCAAGGGGCCTGCCTTTCGCCTCTGGATCCCTAGTACTTAGCATGCATGACAGGTGGTAGGCTCTCAAAAATGTTTTCCAGAAGATGTTTTGGGGGGAGTGTCTGCACTGATGAAAACAACTCAATAATTTACTTGCCAAGTAGCAAAGCGAGAGTTTTCGATTTGTAGCGGATTACCAGTTTCGCCACACCAGACCACGCTGCTGTCAGGGTGATTCTTTTCTTCCCCATCTGGAGGTGTTTGTGCTCTGTCAGCCTCTGCTCGTTTCCAGGTCCGTCTTACTGCCACAGTACCGACATTTCCTGGTTTTTGTTGTACTGTGGCACAAACTCTGTTTTGAAAGGACAGGAGCATAATAAAAACGGATATGAAAGAAGGGCCAGATGACATCACTGAAAATATTTGAGGAAGTCCGCTTTTTTGGATGTTTATAATCTCAGCATGTTAGTTGTTTGTAATACGATAAGAGCACTTTTGATACATCGGGGGAATTACAGGCCTTGTTGCTCAGACAGTATTCATGAATTTTTATCTTACGCTCATAGTGACGGAAAGAGAATAGGAGGTCTTGGCTGAAGTCCCAGGTGACCTTGACTCATTGGTTGACCTTGGGTACAACATTCAGCATAGTTGAACTGCTTAAGTTTGTGCCTATGCCAGCTATTCACTGAATTAAAAAAAGAAGAAGAAGAATTCCATTATTAAAGATGAACACGCACACTAAATTTTCCCTCTCAAAATCTCAGCTCAGAGAAATTGTGGTACATGACACCCAAAGTATCTGCTTTCCAAGGTGGGTCCCTGAGCTCTGTATGGACTCAGTGTTATACGCATGCTTACCGAATGAAAATCTTAAGACATTCAAATGACTCCGTAAGCAGTGAAGATGTTGATCCTTGCTCTACCACTGCATCTGAGCTGTGAAGGTGGAGGCAGCCTGGCATCGGCCCCTCAGTGGGTGAAGGAAAACAAAGGTGAAGAACATTAATAGCGGATGCTCCCTGCCGTGTGCCAGGCTCTGTGCTAAGCTCATCCCACAGGTTTATCTCATTTTCTCCTAACACCCTCACAAGGCAGGAGTGGTGGATTCTACCCATTTTGCAAATGAAGAAACTGAAGGACACATGGGATAAGGAGGACTCAGAAGACCACAGGGCTGCAGTGCCGGGCCTGGAGCCCATGCACCTCCCTACAAACATGGCCCCGTGGACAGCAAATCCAAGCACGTCGCAGTGGAGCTCGCACACCTGACTGGAGCCCAGGAAACAGGACACAGCACTGTGAGGCCAGGGAAGACCCCATCCTCTTGCAAACCCCCTAAATCCAGGATAAAAAGATTAGATTAACTGTCTTCATGCACCAGTATAAAAAGACTGTGACGGAACTGGCTCCTGACCCTAAAAATGTATGCGTGCTAATTCCGAATCAGCCTTATCCATGGAGGTCCGCTCCCAAACTTGGACTGCAGCTAGTCCAGGTAAAATTTAGTATTTGGTAGGTTGAAAATTTGCAGTCACTGTCATACGTGGTCTCTAAGCATGCGGCACAGGACCACAAGAACTCAGAACCCAGCTGCCTGCTGAGGTGCAAAGAGAAGCATGGGATTGAAAATTCACTGTTGGACTATCTGAGTGGATAATCCACAGGAATAACTGAGTGCTGCCTGCACCCGTCAGGACTCTGAGATGGAGCTACTGGCCCCAGGGGTATGTTTCTGCTGTGATGGAGAGCAGATTTTATTCACAGACCTTCTTCCAGTGCAAAGAGAAAACTGATAAGCTCACAGCAAAGGAATCCTGCATGACTGCTAATATGCACAGGCTATGTAGACACCTTCTAAAACCTGCCAGGTATGACTCATTTGTCTGTGTAGATATAGGAAAAAGAGCAAGGCAGAAGTTTAGAAATTCTGCCGCAGAAGCTAGGCCAGCCAGTATGTAAAGTGGCTGTGGTTTTAGTGTGGACTCGCCACTGGGCCCAGAGCCCCCCTAACTTTGGTTCAGATAACCATCAAGTTTGCAAAGATCCAGCTTCTCAGATCTAGACTTGAGCCTGCCCAGGCAGACTCCTAGTATTCCTTGCGTGCCAACACAAACCAGCACCTGCCTTGCCTGGACCAGTCTTTACCAAACCAGAACAGAAATCTTATTGTACTATGAAAAAGTATTACTAAGTCTCTTTCATTCTGTTCTTCTCAGATTCCATCTCCCCCCTCCCCGCCGCCCTGCCCAAATTTAGTACGAGCGGAGGATTTTGGACAGACCTCTTCAATTGGGCATACTTCTTAGAATAAATAGCTTCAAGAGGTGTATCCACTTCATTTCTTAAGAACAATGTTAAATATTCATTTCACACTCATATGCCAATACTCACAACATACACATTTTTGTTCATTGCTGGGGAATACCAAGAACCAACATGCCATGGAAGTGAAACTTAGTGTAGATAATGTATGAGGTAATGCCTATACTAAATGATGTCTTGGTAGACTGTCTCTCACCAGCTGAACAGGGCATGAACAGAATAGTTCATAAATATTTAAGTGCATTTATTCTAAATATAACATATGAAACTGTTTCCTGTGTGTGCCCTGTATGACAAAATACTCATTTCTATATGTAATTATGTGGGTGGCCTCTTGGACAAGAGTTGAAAGCTCTTGATGAGTTGTTTGCCTCAACATTGAGACAGAACTCTGTCCCTAAGGCTATAGAAATGACTGAATGACAATAGCCTCTGTCAAAGATAGTCTTTAATGTGGCTGATTTTCTTATTAATTATTTGGTGAGAACACTGACACCTGAATGAGTAGCAAGTAAGAGAATGTTAAAGTACACTCTGTCTTGTTACAGTGCCTTTTCTCTAACTCGGATCTGCTGATAGACAATAGCTGATAAACAGGTGAATGATGTCAATATTAAGTGGGAGTCATATTAATTCATGCATGTGTTTTCCCAGCGTGTCACTTGCACACCAAGTGCCAGAGTAGGTGAAGGCGAATAGATTAGCACGGTAAACACAACAAACTGTCGAAGAATTTAACCAGTCCAGGATGCCCACGCCCCCAGCCTTCTTCCTCATGGCTCGGTTAGGCTGTACCGTTCCCTGGGAGTGCTTAATGCATGGTTCTTCCCAATCTTTGGCCATGCAGCCCTTATTCTCTGTGACTTAGCAGTCTTACCACTTCTTTGCATCCCCCTCTATCAAATGATTGCCTTCTATGTTCTCTAAGATAATGCGCCCCATCCACTGTGGTATGTCTTTACTCATTGGGAATTTTACATGTCTATTCAGCTGTGCTATTACTTTTACTAGGATTTTGACTAGTTTTATTAGTGCCCTGCTTACAAAGTTGTGCAGGTATTGAGCGGCCCGCCACCAGCACTGTTTTCCCCGTATGCCTTGTTGGTTTGGTGTACCATCTTGCAGAACGTGAGGGTTTTTCAGAAATAGTCATATATTGTGCATTAGCAGAAACGCCCATACTTAAAAAGAATGAGTGGGGACAAGATGTGAAATCAACACGAGTTTGATTTGTTACCAAGGGCGAGTGGTGGGTGGGTGTGAGTGTCTGAGTGGGTCTCAGCTATACGCATGGGGAAGGCAAAGGCGGGAGCGAGAACATTCCAGGCTGGAGGCACAGCTTGTACAAAGGCACGTTCTTTGAGCGGGATGGAGACCCAGAGGTATTAATGCTCAATGCATTTAAAACCTAACATTCCACCGTTGTCTGAAAGTATTTTGTTAAGCACTCAGTTGGAACTGAAAGGACAGGAGGCTTTGAAAGAAGAAGAAACCTCAGATCGAAAGGAACAGAGCTCAAAGTTGTCAGGTCTCAGGAGAAGCAAGGCATGTGAGTCCAGGGAAGTAGTGAGGGAGTAGAGATCAGAGGGGGTGTAGACACAGAATATGTTGTATCTGGTGAACAGAATATGATGTGGGCTCTAAACTAAAGGGCTAATACCACCTGGCTGGGTGCTGTGGTCTGAATGTTACCACTTGGCTGGGTGCTGTGGTCTGAATGTTTATGTCCCCACAAAATTCATGTTGAAATCCTAACCCCCAAAGTGAGGTCTTAGGAGGTGGAGCCTTTGGGAAGTGAATCGATGGTGATAGTGGAGCCCCCTGATTGAGATTAGTGCCCTTATAAAAGAGGCCCCCCAAAGCTCTCTGGCCCTCTCTCCACCACGTGAGGACACAGCAAGAGACTGTCTATGCACCAGGAAGCAGATCCAAATCTCCCGGAGCCTTGATCCCGGACTTCCAGCCCGCAGAGCTGTGAGAAATGCATTTCTGCTGTTTATTAGCCCCCTAGGCTATGCTATTTTGTTATAGTCACCTGAACAGACTAAGACACTGGGCATTGGGATTAATAAAAACCCGAATGGTGACAGTCTACATTAAGATAAGTCAAGGGGGTGGAGGGAGGGCAACTTCCAGAAATTGGTCTACTGACAGGCCCACCAAAGAAGTCCAGGACAGCAATCAAATGACTTCAAATAGAAGCATCCAGTATCCAATCTCGTTCCATCTGTGTGTGTGTGTGTGCGTGTGCACGTGTGCTCACACACGCACTCAAGCACGCCAACTCCTACAAGGTAGCTGGCATGCATATTGGCTCTCAAATTATGCACACTATGTGGCAACTTCATGAGGACATCAAGAAGAGGGGCTTTATTGACTGGTGAGCAAACCAACTCCCCTGGAAGGACACATGGAGGCTCACCCAGCTAGGATCTTGTACCAGCACACTGGTCAGACAGGCAGCACCCTGGCCATCGTGAGCCACAGTCTCGGTGGCTGAGGAGCCATTACAGGAAGGTGAGAGTGGGGTGGATCATGAGGGGCTTTCGTCGGGAGCTGAATGAACTGTTTCAAATGCTTGAAAAGAAGAACTTGTTCTCACCTGAGCCTTGGGACACTGTATTTCAGCGGTAACTCACAGCCTTGGGAATCCCACACAGGAAGAGGTTCAAGATCAGCCTTTGGCATCGAGTGAATAAGATGCTATTCGAAGTAGAATTCAGCCATAGATTTGTAAGCATATCTAAATTGCAAGGAAAATAAATTTTCAGACATCTTAGGAGCTGGGACTGTGGCTGCCACAGATATTACAAGAGGCACTGGATACTGTGGGGGTGATGAACAGATTCCAGGAAGCAAATAGGAATTAGAAACAAAAAGGTGCCAGAACTCAGATGATCTAGACCTTAGACGCTGGGGAAGAAAAACTTTAAAATGGAGGCAGCTTACGCTTCAGATGGGACATCATTTCATGCTTCCAGGTGGGAATTACTTGCATGTCAAGGTGTCCTCACTTGGCTCTGTGTCTGCTCTTAAGGCTGCCTGTAAAGTCTGCTCCCAGCTGACCCCCAGCCTGAATGGTCACTGGTTCCTGCCTGCCTGACTCCTGACAACAGCCGCACACCTATGTCTTTGGATCTTTGCTGTCTAGGCTCCTAGTTTCTGGACTAGATGACTTAAGATGAGGCAACTGCAGATCGCTCTTAATAAAGGAACCCAACAATGAGGCCTCGACCCATCTCAGGTGAAGGCCAGCTCGCTCTGCGGAAAGGATGCTGTGAAGAAGAAGGGAGGGGTGCTTCTGGATAGAGCATCTATTGTGTGCGCTCAGGGTGGCTTGTTGTCACATGTCAGCACCTGCACCAACTCCGCTATATGCCAGAGGGGCTGGGACATCCTTGCCGTCCTCGCCGGTGAGGACACACATTCAGATCCTGCTTTTTGCCTTAAGAGGAGGAGAGTGCCTGTGAAAAATGGCCAAGACAGAGGATATGACAGGAAATGCCACACACCCCTTTTCCCAGCTCAGCCACACAGCCCACTTGTCTTCACCTGCAGGCCCAGGCCCACCCAAGCTCTGAGATCATTTCTAGCCCTGGGCAAGGTATTTCTAAGGAAGCATTGGCTCATACAACTTTGGCTGGGTTTCACCTTTCGTTCCTGTCTGGGGCTCCATGCCAGCAAGCCAGGCCCGCGCCTGATACTAATGACCCTTAGATGTGGATGGTACAGGACAGTCTTGAAGTACGGCATTGAATCCTCACGACAGGCCTGGGAGAGGCTCATCGATACCCTCATCTTGTGCAAAGGGCACTGCAGTCCAGAAAAGTTAGGTCATTCCTGTGCCTAGACTCTACCCTTTGCCGCATCCTGGTTCTCCTGCTCCACCCCACCGCTGCCGTCCAACTTCTCATACGCTGGGCAGTCCCTGTGAGGGGCTTCCTCATCCTTGAGTTTAGCACCTCGAATGCAGTCTGTCCTTTAGCCCATGTTAAATGTCATAAGCATAAGTGACATAATCTGGGGAAGTGTTCTGGCCTTGGCCTTCGGCCTCTCGTGCTCTCTGTGCCTGCTGCAGCCCTCCCCATCTGGTCCAGTTCTGAGCTGTGGGATTTTGTAAGCTAGTCCTGCCTGTCAGCACCCCAGCCCCAGCATGAAAGCATGGCTGTCATAGGTTGTCTCGTCAACAGCAAATTCTATTTAGAAAACACCCCTAGACTTGGAGCTGCCTGAGAAGAAAGAGAAGGTGGAGAAGTTGGCTAGTTTTTGCTCGTAAAAGCATCTAAGTATGCAGGTATAAAAACATGTGGCTTGTTGCTCGTGAGTCAGGTGAGGTCTGCCGCGAAGGCGAGCGGGAGAAACAGCACCCTTGTCCACAGGTGTGCACCTGGCGAAGGTAAATGAACCCTACAGGACATGAGGACGGTATCGCAAGAGTTTCTGGAGCTCATCGTCTCTCATTTGAACTACTGTCATCCTCTCTGTTTGCCCTATTCCCAACACGGCCTCCTACGCTTCTCCTTCCTTCCCCAAAACTCCCCGCCCTGTGAGGACAGGCGGGAGCTCAGGTCCAGCTGCGCTGGAACCAGGCGGTACTGAGGCAGAGTCCAGTGGAGTGGTTTGTTGTAAATGGGTGAGCACTTCTGTCCATCAGTTATCTCACAGCCTCTAGCTGGTGACAGTTTCAGGACCATTCTACAGTGAACACGTTTACTTTGGGTGCCCTTGAAATGCTTTAAACAAAGGAAACTGGATGGCTGGGTTTCCTGCCTGGCTTATTGGGGAGGAGGGTTTTGTTCTCTGTGGAGTGGCTGTGATCTAAATTTCCTCTGCCATATACTTTGTCTTACTAATACTATGTTGGAATTATTTCCTTAATTTCTAAAGCTGCATGTGCGGAAATGGCTTATATTTCCTGTTTTGATAAATGAACAGAACTTTACTGGGAGCCTTGTTCCCAAGTTGGCTTTCCTCTTTGTTGGCCTTTTTTTGGATTAAAAGAATAATTATAAAAAGTCTTGCTTGACTGGACTTGTGACAAAGACAAAGATTTGTATAGATTTTTTTTACCATAAATATGAAAGATGAGTACTTTTTTTTACAATAAGAAATGTTTGTCTTTTATGTCACTTAGAATGGGTTATTCAGTATCCGTCTGGCCAGGAAGCCTGGGTTAGATGCTGGGGGCAATCCAATGGTAAAAGATCTGTAAATTCCCTACAGAGACCTTGCGCTTTTTGGCTGGAGGTATATTGGCTTAAAAAGACTTTCTTGGACAAGAACTTTCTTGGAACATGTGGAGGACAAAATATTCTTTGTTTTAGGACAAATGAGTTTTGTTCTCGCATCTTAATATAAATTTGGTTAATACTCATTTCTTGTGTGCAAGTTAACAACAATGGTGAGCATTTTTTCTTTCATTTACATATATCAACTTTAAATGGTACTCAGATCTGCTGAAAGCTGGGTCCATATCCATAGATTTGTTCCCTTAATGTAAGTGAACAAGTCACACTGGTAGTTACAGAAATAGCTGATCTTAGAGAGGCTAAATCTTTTTGTATGTTTATTTTCTGGCATTCAAGTTGTTATTTAAACCTATTTTTAAATATCCTAAATATAAGGACAGATCTACTGTTGGGGAAAAGACGATGAGCACTCTTGTTGACATTCTGAAATGGGGCCACTCCTGGACCTAAAGGGAGTACGCCCTCCTCACTGGGCGGCCGAGGAAAGGCTTTGCTCTCTTCCTGATGCTACATGATCCCTGACGAGGGCAGTGTGATACTCGCTTCTCTTGATGCCAGTAGGTCCCTCAAATAGGAAACAGCGCCAGGAATATGTGGGACCGGATGCTCCCTTAATCCTGCAGCTGCTGCTATTGATCTCTTCTCTGCCTCGTTACTGAATTCCATTTATAGATGGCAGAGCAAAGTCTCCGCTGGCTGCCAGAGAGCCAGTGGCTCAAGGCAAGAGATTCTCTGCTTGAACCTGATAGATGCCTCGTTCAGGAAGCTTAGAAGTTTCCGTGACTTCTGTTCTCCCTGAGACAAGAGGCTCAACAAGGAATGTAGATCGTGCATCCGAGGTGATTTTGATGTGTCTTGCATGCCCCTGCAAAGCTTTCTAAATGTAGTGATGCCTAGATTCAGATAAGGCTCCAAAGAAAAGGATTCCTGTAATGAAAAGCTCACCAAGAAATCTCTTGCTCAGTGCTCTCCACTTTGCCCCTGGAAACAATGTCTGTTGCATTCCATTTGAGTATAATATGATCCCAGGCTTCTAGAAGATGTATCTATGCCTTTACATTGCCAACTGGCCTTCAGTGATCCAGGTGATTTCCAACTCCTAGAATTTCTAATTAGCACAGCAACGCGGGCTACCAATTCAGGGCAGGATGAAACTCAGCAGAAGAGTCTAAAAGGAAGTGTTGAATAAGGAAAAGAGAACTAAAATGTTTTTGGCACTTTGATTGACTAGAAGCTCAGTGACTGAGCCCTGGGGGCTCAGAGCCTCCTTACACTCACCACAGATGGCAGGGGTCACAGGGAGTCCAAGGGCCGGCACTTTTCTGGGATGGACCTGCCTGGGTCCACTTTAGGCACCAAACACACTGAACCTGTAGGATATACTGCTTTCTCCTCCCTGGAAGGAGATGGCACAGTGGTTTACAATTTTCCCATTGTCTCTGAGCAAAGTCTCTTTTTGTAATGATAGCCCATCAATCAAGTGCCATGCTCCACAGACATCAGTGTGCCTCCCTGGAAATCCTTTTAGATAGTGGGCTCTGATCCAGTAAATCTGGGGTGGGGCCTGCCTTCCTAACTAGCACCAAGGTGATGCTGATGGTGCATCTACACACCCCACTGGCAGCAGTAAGGGTCCAGACAAAGAATGGGGGTATTGCAAGCATGATTGATTGACTCTTTGACGTTGTGTCTGAGTCCCTATCTCTCATCAGTCAACCTCCCATGCCCTTCCCTCATCTTGCCCCCGTTTGTGACACTGTCTCAGGTGAACCTTCCTCACACTCTTTGCTCAATGTCTTCTCCATGCACTCACTCTCTCGGTTCTTTCGTGTCCACGGCTCTCTCCACCCTACTGCTCCTTTGCCGATGGATTTTGTTCTCATTAATTGTTGCAAGAATTACCCATCCTTCATCTCTTCCTGGTGCAGCTCAGAGACATTCCTGGGCTACTCTGCTTCTCCTGTTTAAGCTGCTCTCTGTCTTAATTCCCAAAACTTAGGGTTCACGTTTATTTTTCAAAACTATACGATCGGTTCCACAACACTTATTAAGATGTCAAGAGCTCACAATGCTATCAAAATCAGCGTTCCTTTCCCTGTGTCGGCAGTGCCTTCCCCAGCCTCCTTAATTCCTCTGCCTTGTCTGGAGGGAGTGGATGAGTCCAGTGGGGCCCAGTCTCTGGTGTGGTGGGGGATGAGCGAGCTGCCAGGATGGAGCACCCACAGGTCCTCAATGAGTTTGTCCATTGCCGAAGAAACTAGTGATTAATCCCCCGGTCAAACTCCTTCCCCAGTTGGGAAGTGAGCGCCACAGTTTGAAATGGTCACGCGTCTTGGTAGCAACTGAGATGGTTCTTGGTTGAGCAAGACGTCCTGAGGATGCCGCACCCCTGTGGACTGTCTGTCTGGACTATAAAGTGACGGGGGATTGAATCTGAGTCCTGGGCTGGAAGTTGGGGGATGGGGCAATGCAGGGGCATCCTGAGGGTCATAAGAAGAGTGGGTGCAAATGCACTCCAATCCAAGATGCTCTTGATTCCTTGAGGGTAATAATGCAGAGGTCTTGCTTTCCTAGGCTGGTAGGCTAGCTGCTGTCTGTCTGTGTCTTGGTTACAGCAGCCAGAGCCTCAGGTCAGCCAGCAGGGAGGTCAGCCTGTGTGGGGCAGGCATGTAAGGAGGAGGGAGCACAGTGTAGCCCAAGGGAAAGGGCCTGGCTGTGCTAGTCCTCTCTGTTACCAATGTGATTTAGTGCTTGGGGCCTCCTTGACTCTTAATCATTCTTGCAACACCCTCTTTTCCATGGCACTTGTCATAATTTAAATCACGTAGGTTTCATTGTTTGTTGACTTAATTTTCTTGTCTTCTTGTTTGCATGATCTCTTCCCCACTTTATACCCGTGGCCCAACACAGTGCATCAGCCAGAAGAAACATTTGGTAAAGAATGAATGAATGAGGGGGTGGCCCCGTGTCCAAGTGGTTAAGTTTGTGCACTCCACTTTGGCTGCCCAGGGTTCACTGATTCAGATCCTCGGCGTGGACCTAGGCACTGCTCATCAAGCCATGCTGTGGCAGCATCCCAAATAGAAGAACTAGTATGACTTACAACTAGAATATACAACTATGTACTGGGGCTTTGGGGAGAAAAACAAAGAAGAGGAAGATTGGCAACAGATGTTAGCTCAGGGCCAGTCTTCCTCACTAAAAAAAAAAAGCATAGTTTTAAAAATAAATAGTGCTATAAAAAAGTTAAAAGAATGAATGAATGAGTGAATTTGCAAAATCGAAGAGTGGGTGAATTATTCCCAAGGCCCCTTCCAGCTGTCATATTTTTTGGAATTGGGCCTGTTAGGTGTTCTCTCACTGGTGCAGTTGAAGGAAAGTGTTTTTCTGAGCACTCCGAGCCAGGAAACATGTGTCGCGCACTCCTTCATCATCCTGGAGCCTGGGTGGGAGCAGGTTCTCTGTGAATATGAGGACCTAAGAACTCATGCATGTTAGATTCAAGTGTTCTCAGGGGGTGGGAGCCCTTAGGAGTTTTCGCACATCTTCGTATAATTGGTCCCATTGGGCCATCAGCCCTTTTCTGCCCTGGGATGAAGGACATCCAGACACAGGCCAGAGTTTGGCCAGCCCAGTTGGATGGATGCAGCATGGTCCATGACAATAGACACTTTCTACACCTCGAGCAGGGTCTAAGGAGCCTCCTGGCTCCAGGACCTGCATCTCCTCCTTAGATGCTTAGACGGTGACCTGAGTGACCTGCAGGGGGCCTCAGGGAGAACGGGGTGTTGGAATATTGCTCTACTCGATGCTCCTGATGGGAATTCAGAGTTGGAGTGAGAAACCAGTGGAGGATTTCATTGATTTTCTCACAGGTGGAAGCATGCCTTCCTGGGGACTCTGAAGTTGAGGATCTGGCCCAGGGCCAGCTTGTCGTGTGCGAGGGTGGTGGGCAGACTCTTGAGGTGGACGCAGGGCAGGAGGAGGCTAGTCATCTTTATTGAGGAGCTGACAAGAGGAAGGATCGGGGTCTGTCTTTGAGTGGTGTTGAGCAATAAAATGAAGGGTGGATTCAAGGGCTCGGAGCACAGGCAGCGGTTGGTGTGAGCTTTTAGTATTCTTCTGCTTGCGGGTAGGGGACGGGGCTGGGACAGGCATAGGACCCCATAGGGCAGTTCACACTCTCCCCATGCAGAGTGCTCAGGAGGGCTTTTGTACCTTGAGAATGTTCCAGGGACCAAAGTCTGTCGGGAATGCTGAGGCTCAGGTCTGAGACTTGTTCGGTCTCTCAGAGACGTCTGGAACACTTGCCCTGCCCTAATAAAGTAAACACTTCTGTTCATCCTGGAGATCTGGCATTCCAATATGTGGTACTTAGTGCTCCTGTAGATGCTGAAATTCGTAAGAGTCCCTCTGTAGGATATGTAAGCTGCCGAGGGGAAAACACACACACACCCCCCACATCACATCACGCTCAGACATACACACACACACCCCCATCACACACACTCCCCACATTGCTTCACACACATACGCACACACAGATACCCCGTATCACATCACACACAGACATACACACACGCACTCCACATCACATCATGCACATACACACCCCACACACTCCCTATACCGCATCACACACATATGCACACACAGATACCCCATATCACATCACACACATACACACACAGATACCCCATATCACATCACACACATACACACACACTCCACATCACATCACACACAGACACCCCATATCACATTACACACATATACACACACACAGACACCCATGTCACTTCACACACAGACGCATCACATCACACACATACACACACACCCCTCATATCACACAGACACACACACACATACATACCTACGTACACACACAGAGGGCTGGAATTTCCGTGACAGATATTGGCTGTGGCTTGTGAAGGGAAGGGCTGCCTCTCGAAGATGTATTCCTCCTCCTGAGACAGGGTGTCTGAGCCACTGGCATATAGTTGAAAAAGTGTTAAGATCGGGAGTTATTGGACCTACAAGTCCTGGTTCCAAAAGCAAGAAAGCACTGTTAAATTTTGAGCAGGTTGTGAAGAACTCGTTTCTTTAACTAAATCCAGTAACTATCCTAAGCCCAGAATAGAGGGTCTGTTAGATCAATTCGAAACCAGTAAAATCATTTCAACCATTGATTTATATACAGGGATTAGGCAGGTGGCTTTAAAACCAAAATTGAAAATAACACGTGAAACACTAGATAGAGAAGATGAGTTTGTGCTTCACCCTTTAGACTGAGGAGGCCCCCTAACCTTTCCAAACCACCAGTAAATGAATTCTCGCGTGAGCCAGGGACACCTGCCAAGGCACCTATTCGTGTCACAGTTATTTGTAATACAAAGTGTAAGTGAGGGCCCATACAGGCTTCTGCCTTTGGCGCTCAGGGTCATCCATAAAAGTGGTGGCTGAGCTTGGAGCTGGAGTGATAAAAACCAAATATTCAAAAGCATGGAATTTAAAAATGAGCTCCACTGTACATAAACATTGAAGCCATAAAAAAAAAATGACCAACACCTAGAATCCTATTTTGAGAGTGTGAAAGGATTTGATATATGTTACTTTCACAGGATGTAACTCTAGCTGTCTCATATCAGTCAGGACAAAAAGGTGACCAAGAGATTCGAAAGGCGTTCGAGGTGTTGGTTTCTTTAAAGGATTTGAGATTTTCAGATTTTTTTGAATCCTTCAAACTAGTGACTGATGCACCAGATACTGCAGTAGGTAAAGAATTATAATAAGAACACAAAAAAATTTGAAACTCTCTAATGAGAACTCTCTAGTAGAAAATTGTTAGCACAGGAAAGGAATTTATCGTCGCTACAAAAAAGCACATTGAGTTGTTGTCAAGGTCTGGGGTAAACTGGCCAGGTGGCCGTGAGTCACGGGTTACTGTGCACCCATCCAAGGTTGACTGTCCAGGAAGGCGGTGCTGGCGGGGACTGCAGAGGTGGCCAGGCCAGACCATCTGCACTGCCGCATGCACGTTCAGTGCGTGCCGGGAACTGGGAAGTTTCTGGCAGACGTGCTAGCACAGAAAACAGACAGAAAAGCTGACAGAGGGAGTCCCCGAGTGACCACCCTATTTAGTCATTGAGACTGAACTCAGAAGAGAGCGGAAGAGTGTGGTAAAATGCAGCGGTTAAAGTTGGAACGGCTTCTGTTATCTGGGGAGTGTTGCTTGCGTGGTAAGGTTTGGCCCCGTGCACACTGGAAGCTAACTGTGCCCACGGTCCCTGAGTCTAAGTGCCTGCCAGATGGGCAGTCTGGCCGAGGGTCATGAGCCAGATGGAGATTGCTGGGTGAGCAGCTGCACCAACTCACCTGTCGGGAGGGTGGAGAGGCAGCGACGATGCTTGGCTGATCAGAGAGGGAGAGAAGAGAGTGGATCCAGTGGTCACTTCCTGCTCAGAATACTCAGTACTGTGAATGCAGTCTGAAAGGAAGCGCTCAGACACAGTCCAATATCCAGGGCCTTCTTTTACCTGATGCTGAGATCATGCGCCAGAAATGCCTTTTTCCCCATTGGAGTTGTCCAGCCAGAGAACCTCCTCAGTTACCCACTGAACTCATTAAAGAGTTGTATCGCAGTGTCCGACCAAAAGTTTGGCCATGCCACCCGAACCCCGCTAAATAAGTGCTACAGAAAGCCTCTCCCCGCCCCCCGCCCCCTCCTCCTTACTGTAAACGAGCATGTCTTGCAGAATGAAGGGAGGGAAACGAGCTTTCCTCTGCAGGCGCTTCACCCTGGATGTCCCGGTACCTCTGTGGTGGAGGTGAGGGTTTGCCATCCTTTCAGGTGTATTTGCAAGTCCCGCCTCCTCGTCAGAACCCCCTCTCCCTTTCATTCACCAGGATCTGTGTAATTTGATGGGGCCAGAGTTGACCTGCTGCATTTAACTTAACGCGATCCTGCTCATCTTGAACGTCTCCTCCTTCGGGACGCATCCCCCGCATTTCCAGGCAGAGGGAAGGGCTGCTTCCTCTGTGCCTGAATTTCTTCTTCATACTAAAGTGCTTAACATAGAGCGTCATGGGCTCACCTCACATGGAACCCCTTGATTCGGGGAATGTTCTCCTTGAATTTAGAGCCCCAGGACCTAACTTGGCATCTGGCACTTAGTAGGCACTGAAAAAGAGGCTTATTGACCATAGAATGTACAACTCCAAGAGTGACCCTAATGTAAACTATGGACTTTGGGTGATACTGACGTGTCCTTGTAGGTTCATCAATTGTAACAAATGTCCCACTCTGGTGAGGAATGTTGACAGTGGGGGAGGCTGCACATGTGGGGGAGCAGTGGGTTGTATGGGAAATCTCTGTACCTTTTGCTGTAGACCTAAAACTGCTCTAAAAACTAAAGCCAGTTTTTTTAAAGAGTTATCGAATATTCTGAATGAGTAGTTAGTTGTTAGAATTGGAAGAGCTCTCAACAGATGGTATTATGATACATATTGTAGTTGACAGTGTTTTAGATAACTTTTTCTTTGCTTTGTGTTTTATTTTTGCAGGGTGTGAAGAAGTTTGATGTGCCCTGTGGAGGGAGAGACTGCAGTGGGGGCTGCCAGTGCTACCCCGAGAAAGGAGGACGGGTAAGTCATGACACTGCAGTAAATATTATCTTCCTTATACTTCCATTAAATGAAAGTACCTTAAATTGTCTGATTAAGTCATTGGCATACTTTCCTAGGAAATTTCATACAGATGTGTTCTTCTCCACTTAACAAACAATAATATAATGCAAAATTGGGTCAATTAAAACCACTTTCCTAATAAATTGAGAACAATATTAACTTTCAACATGTTTTCTCTTGTTCATTGTTATAAATCATATGTGTGTGCATATATGGATATATAATGCAACTATGTTTTATACTTACGATATTATACATAAACATATTTTGTAAAAATATTACATAAAGAAAACATAGTTGCCTTTATACTGCAGAATCTATCAAATGAGAGGGCACTGGCATTATACTGCTGAGAATGATTCTAGCTTTTAAAATTATCCCACTCATTCCCTGGATGTCCTTTATGTAGCCCATTTCATCGATAAGTAAGAAAAAGTCACTCCAAATTATTACCATCACACCTGGCAGAATTTGAAATATGGATATTGGGTTTAATATGTTCAATTAAAGTGATTAGCCTCTCATTCTGTTGCCTTTAAAGCTGATGTTTGAGTCTTGGCATTACTGATTTTTAAGATATTGTTTCTATTTGTGTTTAAGCCCATTTTGGCGTGTGGCAGTGTGGGGTGCAGTATTTCATTTTATGATACCAAGTCTTTTGAGTCTCTGTGCTGTGGAACCATGCATTTCCCTCTGGGACTCTGCTTGTCCAATGCCAGGTTGTGAGAGGCAGTTGGGAATTCTTGCCTGCATTGCCCTGTTGGCATTGGCATCAGAAATTATAGCAGTCCTTGGGTGTTCCAAATGAGTTCCACCAAGCTGAATCCTGAAGTTGGTTTTTAAAGTAGCCATTCCCCATTCCCACTCACCAAGAGGAAGAAACGTCGTGGTGGAACTTGGCCTCTGTGCCTCCAAAAATCAAATAAGTAAAATTTGTGGTAGGGAACCCCTTTATAAATGTGGCGATCTCATTTACTACAGTGTGACTAATTATTATTTCAATGGCAAAGATCACAACTGAGGAGCTTCTTGCCTTCTAGATCAGAGCTTCCATCTTCACATGGTGTGTTCATCATGAGTTACAATCCTCAAAACCATTTTTCTGTGTTGTTACTTTAGTGAAGGGTCCCTCTACTTGGAATGGGGACTTTATGCTCTAGGAATCGCTAGTTGAAGATCACTTATCACATTTAACACAGATAAGTATTTTTTAAATATATGGAAGCTATTTCATGAGATTTAAAGTTCCCCTGGGGTCCCTTGCTATAGATTTTCCCAGCGATGCTTCTGGAGCCGTGATGACAATGCCTGACTGCAGAGCTGTCCACTCCCTAAGCACTTGGCTAGCTCGGCCTTATATGGGCATGGGGAAGATAAATTAGTGGTGTACAAATATTCGTGAGACCTGCCTCTGTCAGAGGGAGTTCAACCCTAGAGGGACCCGACATTTCTTCTCCATGTGATCAGCCAAACAGAACCTAAACAAACTGAGTAGAAGGTTACTGAGTCTATTCTTTTTCATCATTTATGATTATTTAATGCAGAACCAGTGTATCAACATTTCCCATAGTGCTTTTATAGGAATTTTCTTCTTCGGTAAAGATAGTTCATTCTGATTATTTCAATATATAATGCCATCTGCATAGCAATGTACTCTTATATTATGCCAGAGGTCTTCTGTGATTTCTAAAGGCCCCTAGGTCTTTCTGATTGAGTAAGTTTACAGTACAGGCCTTGGGACCTTTCTATCTCCCATTGTCCCTAAATAAAAAAATACCTTGAGTCTGTTTCTATACGTTGCCAAAGAAAATAGAAAGTTGACACCTTCTGGTTAATTTGAGTAACATGAGTAATCCAAACACCAGTGTGGGCTTGACTTTCCTCTATTCATCCAGACTTTGCTTTGTTCATTCAGACTTTGCTCTGCTCATCCAGACTTTGCTCTGTTCAACCAGACCTTGCTCTGTTTATCCAGGTGATCAACATTGGTCAAATTAAGTTGAGATTTGGCAATTGTCTGAGTAGTTTGTTCAAGAGACAGAGCCAAATGACTCCCCACTTTGGGGCCTGACCTATGGGACTCACTTTCTATAGTGTCCAGATAGCCTGACACATTTCTAAGTTTACCCTTCTCTTTGCACTGCATAATGCTCCACACGGTCATTACGGCTGGACCCAGACCCACAATGCAGTTGGACCATCCACATCCAAATTGGGTTGTTTTAACAGCACCTAAGGCTGCCCAGTTGACTCAGGGGTGCCATTGAACATTAACCAGTAAGATGATAGAAATGGCTAACGGGGGGCTGGCCCCGTGGCCGAGTGGTTAAGTTCGCGCGCTCTGCTGCAGGCAGCCCAGTGTTTCGTTGGTTCGAATCCTGGGCGCGGACATGGCACTGCTCATCAAACCATGCTGAGGCAGCGTCCCACATGCCACAACTAGAAGGAACCACAAAGAAGAAAATACAGCTATGTACCGAGGGGCTTTGGGGAGAAAAAAAGGGGAAAAAAAAAAAAAGAAATGGCTAATGGTAAGAGGTAAGAAAAAAACCTAGTGAGGAGAGAGAAATTATACCATTTATCATTTTCCACGGGTAAATCCAGTATATCACTGAAGATATTTATTGTTAGGGCAATTGCATTTCCTTCATTAAATTATTTATTAAGCTATCTATTTCAGTTCTACAAACCTGATGTATGCGTATTAAATATTTGTTAATGAACAAGTTTACCCAAATGTGTTCCTGTAGAAAGCAGGGCTATTTCTGCCCTACTTTTGGATTGATAGTATTTTTTTAAAGTAATGTAATACATAAAAATAGCAGTTGGACAGATTTTGCCGTTCAAAGAGCTGTGTGCGTAGCTTGTTCTTTCCCACAGCTTCCCCTGGGGTCCCCTGCTATATATTTTCCCCACGGTGCTACTGCAGCAGCGATGACAATGCCTGACTGCAGAGCTCTCCCCTCCCCAAGCACTTGGCTAGCTCAGCCTTATATGGCCATGGGGTAGAGTTAATTTGTTCCTCACCATGGTGACAGCCAACATCAGAAACTGTATGTTACTGGATAACTTTTGGACCCTATGCAGAAATCACAAATGTGCTATGGATTCCAATTCCAAATGAGTTCTCATGTTGCCAAATGAATAAGCTCTGTGTAAAGTGTCTTGAGCCTGACTGTCCACCCTGGAGTGGTGGGTGGTGGCTTGTTGCAGAGAGAGAATTGTTTCTCACAGACGGAACCTCCCAGCCCCGTGGATAATTCCAGCAAGCCGGTAGCTGGGGAATAAGGGGCAGGAGCTGTGGCCCAGCTCTCTGTGTACTCCTGACTCCCTGGTCAGAGCTGGACCGTGTGCCGGGGTGACCTAGCCACAGGAGGGTAGGAGGACAGTGACATCAGGGGTAAATGACCTGCCCCAATCTTAGTCCAGAATGAACTCAAGTTTTCAGACTTTTTGATGACTTCCTTTTCAGCACAGTAATCTTTTGTGTGTCTCTCCTCTTGCCAGATGTTAACCTATATGGGGGAGATCTCGGGCTTGGGAGGAGAGGACAGAGACAGAGATGAAAAGAGTTCAGGCTCCCTTTCTTCTAGCGTTGTGACTCCCTGGCCAATTCTCTCACCACCTCTTCAGTGGTTTAGTGAATTAAAAAATAAATAACTTTGAGAAATTATTTAAGACTTTATTGTTGTTGGTGGGTCTGTATTTCAAATAATTGCTATATTTTATTGGGAGTAATTAAAAATTATAAGTCCTAATTCACCTTACTGCACTGGGTGATATGTGCAAAGAAAATCAACAATCGTCTCAGACTTTCTGCTAAAGGTCGTACAGTCATCAATGCCAGACAGCTGTCTGGCCCTCTGATCTTTTTCTATTCTTTTTCCTCCTTTCTTTCTTTCTGTATATGCCATGGAGATGGAAGGCAGTTAAATGGAAAGCATCAGAGTGAATTTCTGTCACAGCAGAGTGACTGTCACCATGTGGTTAGTGGTATGGAAAACAGTAGAGCGAGCAGATGAGGCGTCTGATTCAACAAAAAGGACAGCTTTGCCTTTGAGCATTAACTCACCTAAAACCTTGTGAAATTGTCAGATTTTTCCAGGCAAGGTCAATTTTAATTCATTATTTCAATTACTTAGCCAAGTTTCTCTTCCCCCAGCCTTTTGGTTTTTGACCATAAACTCAATCAGATAGGTTATTTCGACCTTTTAATGACATCAACCTTCACAGGGCACCTGTGTTCCTAGACAGTCAGATATTTCAAAAATTGGTAAATACAAAGAGAGATTAAGTCCAAAATATTGGGAATTATTGAGATGGCTCAATGGCCCTGTCAGACTACAGTGGGCAGAAGAGGAAGCGCAACTTCCGACAGCTCCTGGTTCCCAGAGCCCTGTTATCAGCCCCTGAAGGGGTAACTGCATCTCTCCATGCCTCAGCAGTCATCCAGCCCACGCTCGCCGCAGCACGAGCCACAAACCGGAGACTGGACTGGAAGGGTGCAGTTGACAAGCTCACTCACTTAAGCAAACGACTGAGGACTTGAGACAGTTGTGTTCAGCTGTTGCATTTTCTCATGAAGCTAAGAGTTTCCCACAGTCTGTGGGTCCCTGGACTCAGGTTGAAGTGTAAGTGAATAATTCGTAACCTCACAAGATTCCTTCAGCTCAGTGATGGAAGTCCAAGTGAGAGAAGCTGAGTGAAATGGGAAGCAAAGAGAAAAGTGAGCAGGAGCTCCTGAAGGTGGGTGGAGACAGATGGGAACGGAAGAAATTCATTGTCTTTGGCCCTCGCTGTCAGCTCAGGTGGGTAGCAAGAGGTGAAAGAAGCAGACCCCTGGCCTCAGGGAAAGGAATAGAGAGCCCAGAGCAGCTGGCAACCACAAGTGATTGGCAGGTCTCTCTAAGGTGAGCTGTAGTCTCGCCAATAATGCTATCCTCTACCGCGTGTTGCTAGTCATAAACCTTACCCTTAATGTGTTTAAGCAAGATTTCAAAATAAAACTGAATTTTTTCTCTGAAACAATTCAATATAAATCTGAGAACCGGCAGAGCACTGTGGCACCATCGAGAGAGTTTCGGGATGTCTGTGCTGTATATAGGTTTCCATGAGCAATGTGACCAGTGCTGCTGTGGCTCACCTCTTTCCAAACCCGCTGCTGTTGCCCAGGCAGACCCCCTTCAATGGTGTGCTCAGCATGCTGAACGGAAGTCATCTCCAATATTTTATGCACTATCACAGCCCCGAAAGGGCAAAGAATTAGTTGAAAATAGCAGAAGTACTGCCTGGCCTCTGGGCTTTTATGACCCTTGTCTACACACAGCTCTCACCCACTTTCAAAATCATAGGGTTATTTTTAGCATACTTTTGGGATGATGGCGGTTCTGGCCCCTGCACTGCCACAGTAGCTGCACAACTCAACAAGTTGGTTATTTTCTGCAGGGAAACTGGTATTGCAGCAGACTTAGATGATGCCCACCTGACTTGTACATCACATGTAAGTGATGTGTTGTTTTGTTTTTCTTTTTCTTTTTGGTGAGGAAGATTCCCCCTGAGCTAACATCCATTGGCAATCTTCCTCTTTTTTTCTTTTTTCTTTTTTTCTTGAGGAAGATTAGCCCTGAGCTAACATCTATGCCAATCTTCCTCTATTTTGTATGTGGGATGCGTCCACAGCATGGCTGATTGGAGCAGGTCCATGCCCAGGATCCGAACTGGTGAACCCAGGCTGCCAAAGCTGAGCGCACAGAACCCTAACCGCTCAGCCACGGGGCCAGTCCAGATGTGTTTTTAAAGTGACACTTTCTCTTATATCTGCCATCATTGGAAGAATCCTAGCTTCCTTTTAGCAATGGAATTTTGCATTCCTTATGTATGTACATACAAAATCTGTATTTTGTATCATCTGAGACAAGGCGCTTGTCTTAGAGAAGGGGATACAGCGGTGAGCAGTGGGAAGGAGAACCTGAGCAGCAGGGGCACAGGCCGTGAGGGGAGAGCGTCCTGGTGGGACAGCGAGGAGGCCCGGGGGGCTCCAGCAGAGCAAGAACAGAGAGACTCGTGGGCGAGGAGGTCTGAGAAAGAAGGTGGGTATGGGGAGAAGTTTGCGTCAGAGTCTTAGAGACCACTTGACTGAGTGAGTGAGGTAAGAAGTTATTCAGGAGACCTCTTTAGAGAAGTTATGTGACTTTAACTTATTCACATCCCAGATCTCTGTGTGGGGAAGTTGTGAGGTTCACATTTGATAATCCATTCAACTGGGGTTTAGTTCTAGTCAGAGAAAATGCCCTGCCACTTGGCCCCTAACACAGGCAGCAGCTCACATGTAGGCATAGTTGGCTACTGAGATTTAGCAACAAACTTATTCATTCAGCACATATTGAGTGCACATCTGTCACGTGTCAGGCCCCATCCAGACACCAGGAACCCGGAAGGAGAAGTAAACAAAGCAGACGGTATCTCTAATCTTTGGGGGCTGATAGTCCAGCACCATGCCTTGCAAAAGATGGAAATGCTCTGTCTGCACTGTCCACTGTGGTTATTTGGGCATTTGAAATGCGGCTAGTGAAACAGATGAACTGAATTTTAAATTTTATTTAATTTTAATTAATTAAATTCAAAGTAAACAGCCCCCGTGTGACCCACTGGCTACCATATTGAAGATCACAATTCCACTGAGTGTGGAAGCTTTAGACTGGAAGAAAGAGACAATAAACTCATAGTGAATATGTAAGAATATTCTAGATATTAAATTCTAGATGAAAATAAAACACAATATAAAGTCAAGATTTCATGAAAATAAGACCAGGATTTGTAATCTGTTGGGCTTATATCTTTGCAAGAAGGATGTTATCACAGAAATATATAGACCCGTGAGTACAGCACATTAGAAGTGGTGGATGTGCAGAACGTGTCCATCAGCCAGTGGTCACCTCACCCCATGGCCACTTAGGGGAACTGTGTTTTTTTGCTTTTCCAATGTGAGCGCTCATCCAGGCCCCCACTTCTGAAAACTCCTTCGCTCATCGCTTTGGTGCAGGTGGCCTTTGATAATTCAGCCCGCAGCTTCAGAATATAACACGACTCTTGCTTCTTTCTGGCAAGACTAAGTAAGCATTTTCTTAAAGTAGGACTTCTAATAAACTGTTGTAGAGTGACTTAATTGTGCCCCTGGAGACGAGAGAAACAATTACAGGATCTCTGGCCCACTCTCCATCCCACCCAAACATGATAAATATTTAATTTCAAAAGGACCGTTATAATACTATTTAGGATTTGACAGAAAACAGGCCAGTTTGGAGTTCATCCAAAAGGAAGACTACATTATTATTTTTTTTTCCCTGCTGTTTTTCTCCCCAAATCCCCCCAGTACATAGTTGTATTTTTTTTTTTTTTTTTTTAGTGGTGGGTCCTTCTAGTTGTGGCAAGAATACATTATTAAAGTCCTAAAAGGACAGAAACTTTGAGCCAGCCCTGATAGCCTAGTGGTTAAAGTTCAGCACACTCCACTTTGGCGGCCCAGGTTCGGTTCCTGGGTGGGGAACGACACCACTCATCTGTCAGTAGCCGTGCCGTGGCGGTGGCTCACGGAGAAGAACTGGAAGGACGTACAACTAGAATATGCAATGATGTACTGGGGCTTTGGGGAGAAAAAAAAAAGAAAGATTGGCAACAGATGTTAGCTCAGGGAGAATCTTTCCCAGAAAGAAAAAAAAAAGACAAAAATTTTAACACTGCCTCACTGAATGGACTCAAAGAACATCATTATAGACAGACTCTGCTAGTGGAAAGTCAGCACTTAGGGAAAAATGTATTTCCATTACCACTGAAATCATCATGTCCCTTAACTGAAGCGTGACAAACTTTGCCCTGGATTCTGTGATTTCCTATCAGAAAAATACATTATTAAATAATAGGAATCATGAAAGTCATTGGTGAAAATTAATCACAGTGGTTGTACCCCAGCATTTATCAACCTCGACAGGAATTGCCCATGACGCCACTGCTTGTGCTAACAGTGAAGCAGGTCTTTGGTAAGTAATGCACTTAGCAGAGAGCACGTTCACGGTAGGTACAGTACGTATTCAGGGGTTAATAGTGAAGCATTGGCACAGTGATCTCTGAGTATCTGAGTCCAGAGGAAGAATTCAAAATGCTTTCATATTTTATTTATCCATTTCTCCCTCTTCTGATGAACTACACACACACACACACACACACACAAATTGCTTTGGCAGCCTGTGCCACATTCCATCATGATGAAGAAATCGTACTGAGCTCTGATTCCAGGTGTTGCTAAAGAAAGATGATAGCTTCAAGGCCTTAATCACCCCAAGTCTCTAGTGCAGAGCCTGTGACCTAGAAATGCAGGCGGGAGCCTAGCGTCTCTTTCTGAGAGAACCACACACCGTATGTTCCCTTCTGAATTTACATCCACACAAAAGAACCATAGACAACCAGAGCTCGGGCAGAAGAGGGAACAAAGGTGAGAGAGAAAAATTAATACTTTTTTTACCTAGGAATGTCCCTGTTCCCCAAACCATAAACTGTGATCAGATGTTTTTTTTGAAAAACAGAGTGGAAAACAGGGACGTCGGTGAAAGTATGGTTTTTGCAAAAGCACAAAAATGACCCGGCGAGGCCAGCCAGCTGGTCAGTGGGGCTGGAGAAGGAGTGCTCATCAGCTTCCCAGGGGTTGTGGGCGGAGGCCTCAGCAAGCAGAACCACGGGGAGATGGGCCGTCCACACCAGCCCCCGGCCCTAAGGGTGGTGACAAAGTTATTAACTGGATCCCGGTCTAAAGTTGACAGGTCCGGGGAAATGGCCTTCCATGGCTTTGAGGAAAACATACACGTCAGTTCATAGCCAGGATAATGATGACGATAACTATTTGGTGTCTTGATTGAAAACCTCACACAGACTCTAAGAGACTGTTGATAAACTTGAGTGAGAGCAGTGGACGCTTCTCCTGTTCTTCTGAACCAGCTCTGCCTTTAGAAACCCCTTGTTCTGGCTCCCTCCTGACCGAGTGTTTGGACAAGTACAGCATTAAAGCATTTCCCTTTCTGTCAGACAAGGAACGCCAGTCTTCAAAGGCCTTTGCTTTGTTTTATTCACTTCCAATTCATTCTTAGTAAACAATTGCAGGATTTCTAAAAAGACCAGAGTAAAATTCTTACCAAACATGACATGCTTTCCAAAAGCTACTCGGGAATAGAAATGTTCTCTCTGAATCTGCCTTCCCTCACGCAGGAGGAAAGGAGAGGGTCTAATGGCTAGTCTCCCTAGGGAGGGAGGGTGACTGCTCGACCTTGCCCGTCCTTCAGGCCGCTTGGCGGGCCTCTGGAGCTGGGCAGCCCCTGCGAGAGGCTGAAGGCTCTTGCATCCAGGCGCCCTTCCATCAGACTGCTCCTGTACCAGAGAGAAAACTAATAGGTCATTTTGCCAAATTTTGAAATTACTCTTTTTGTTTTCTTCCAGAAATAGTAAAATAATAACCAGAGGAAAAATGGCAGAAATGACCAAACCAAGTGGCATATACACATTCTCCTCCCTGAGAGCCTTTTGAATTTGCCACATAAACACATGCATACTGGGGGTACCCCGGAGGAAGGAAAATTGGGGTCATCTCGTCTCTGCCTTATTTTCTCCTTTAATCAGAGGGAACCACCATATCCTTAATAGTCAAAGGCATAGGTGCTATGTACATCGCTGGAATGAGGCTGAACATAAAATAAATTTATTTTTAACTGCTTTAGGCATTTCAAAATTTTCTTAAGACACTGCGCACCCTGAGACCCTGAACGACCTGACCAGTTGCTCAAATGAAAACCATCACCTCATCCTAATCACCTTCTTCTGAGCCTGTCGCTTCCCTTCTTGGGTCCTGGCCTGCACATTCAGACTTAGCTTTCCAACAGCTGCCTGACCAGTGTGGATGGAAGGAGACCGTTTCCTCCCTGAATCTGGATGCTAGGCTGCCAAAACGCTGCCATAAAGTCATGTCACCCTTTTTTACCAAACACGTTATTGCATTGGCTCACAAGCAGTGTATTTCTACCCAAAAATCCTTTGTTTTCCCCCCAGGAAGTTTTTCGTTGTGTTCCTTTTTGCTCTTGCTTTTTGACGATTGGTCTTCCATTTGCGCAATTAACTTTTGAACTGCAGTCCAGGGTTTTACTTTGATTCCTGTGAAATTGTTGAATGACACATCTAAAGTTTCTGATGTAGAGGTGGGGAAATGAGGGTGCTCTTCTGCTCTTCATTTTTTTCTCTCTTTTACTTGTCTAATACTGATCTAGTTCCAACACAGACATTCCATGAGGATGGTTATTAACAGAAAGGAAATTTCTAAATGTGAATTGCCACTGGTATTTTTGGGACTTTATTTTGAGGATAGCATTGAAGAAAAGGGATATGTAGCCATCTGCATACCCTCAAGTAGAATAATCAGACCAAGGAAGTAAACAAAAAGAACTTTGTAGATGAAAATGAACTCCTTAATTCCAGAAGATGAAAAAGACTTCTTTAGAAGGAAATAAAATTTAACAAAAAGGGTGCCCTTCAAAAATGTCAGTTATCTTGGAAGGGAAGATGAGTAATGGAAATCCCATGCTGATCAGAAAGATGAATAGATTAGTCCTTTGAAACTGGCATTTATGGAGGATGAGGGACTCTATGCTGTCATCCTGCATCCTTTCCTAGAGGTCTCTGAAGTAGTAAGAGAAAGTTCCTGGAATTAAGATACTTCTTACTGGAATTAAGATATATATGATACAATAAATAAGCTCAGGATTTTGAAATGTATGCATCATGTATGTGTGTATACATACACCTTTATATTTATAAATATTTATATCTTGTGTGTGTGTTTTTCCAGGAGAATAGCAATTTTCTATCATAGAAAACCCTTTATTTACATGTTCAACATGGGATTTCAGTTATTTTTAGCATTTAATCTTATCTTAGAAATTAAAATGAAGCCCAGTGTGTATTTTTTTTCTTTTTTTTTGAGGAAGATTAGCCCTGAACTAACTACTGCCAATCCTCCTCTTTTTGCTGAGGAAGACTGGCCCTGAGCTAACATCCATGCCCATCTTCCTCTACTGTATATGTGGGATGCCTACCACAGCATGGCGTGCCAAGCGGTGCCATGTCCACACCCGGGATCCGAACCAGCAAACCCTGGGCCGCCGAGAAGCAGAACATGCGCACTTAACCGCTGCACCACCGGGCCAGCCCCCCCAGTGTGTATTTTTTAATGCCCTGAAACTTTCTTAGAATACGCCCTTGCCTTTCTACCGTGACCAGGTTTTTACATCAAACCTGTCCAGATGTTCCTAAGCACTTTGAACAAGAATTAGAATATTTTTGACGACATCAAGTGTTCTAGATAGACTTCTACTTTTGGCATTGACATTCACTGTTCTTTGGGAAATAGCATCAGGAGATGTCACTGTCATAGGAAATAACTCTAGAATTAAACTTTTCTGCCTGTGGTCTGACATTGGCTATTCCAGGAATTCACTGTCATTCCCGTTTCCACCATTTATTGCCCCATTGATCTCTATCTTCTGTTGGCGTCGAGTCAACAGGAATTCCCAGAATAAACCGACAGGGAGTTGGCTCACAGACGGGAAAGGAGGCAGGAGCTGCGGACTCGGCCAGCATCACCCTCCACCCTCAGGAGCTGGTGAGGGGAATCCCCTCACCCTTTGCTGCTTCTATAACGAGGATGCTCTGTCCCACCCTGGGAGTTTCTAAGTGTCCTTACTAGATTTCCCAGAAACTTAAAACATGAAAGAAATACGTACAATTGGATATTTCAGGAAGTCATTGACAACGGTGCCATTGATTTCCCGAGCCAACCCCCTGGGGCCTGGGGCCCACCGCTGAGGTGGAGCCTTTGAAAGGACGGGCACCAGCCCTTGCAGGGATGGGGTCAAGCACAAAGAGGAAAGCTTTCCCAAAACCTCTCAACAGACGTTTTGTTTAAAAAAGAAAATACTGTTTCTGTCTCTAAAGCCCATGCCAAATTGACCGGTTTTCCTTCATGGGTTGTGAGCTATTTCAGAATCTATGTCTTCTTTTGACAAGACAGGAATATGGAAAGGAGAAGCGTCCTCCTGGGTAGTTTGACATCTCTGGAATTTGTCCCATGTAACTTTTTTAATCAAAATAATCAGTGTTACGCTATTGTTTCAAATTTAGAGACATTTTAGTGTTTTTATATAATTGGGATTCTTTTTTAACGTGAGTTATTTCTGGACGAGTAAGCTGTTTTGGGGGATTTTTTGCCTATAAAGATCTTTTCTCTCCTTGCCAATAGAGATAACCTGAAAGAGAGAAACTTCCTCTTTAAACTACGGATCCTGCTGCCCTGATATTTTCTACGACGCTTTACATCTTGTTTTGTGGTCCCTACAGCAGAGCGTCTATTATTTTAAACCCTTCATATGAAATAACCATTAGTGTCTTTTTCCATTTAAAAAAAAAATGGCAGGTGTTTCCTATTCCTGTTGGCGGGTCTTGTTGTTTATCTTTCGTTTGTGAGTCTAAATTTCCCATTGTTTGGAGTGTGCACAATGCCTCCTATGGAAGGCCATTGTTCTGGTTCACATGACTTTATTTCCAAATTTCGGTATGGATTCTGGTGTCTGTTAGCCACTGTGGAACTATCTACCCCATTTTTTAATAGCCATATGGTTTAGTGACTAAACCGTTTATTTTTGTACACAAAGCATTTCTCAGAGTTGGGATGTCCGCTACCTGTTTTTGCAATTAATAGGGAATCATAATGATTTAATTGTTAAGTTTTTCCTACCAGTGCTCTTACTGATTTTGGGTATCTGTCCCCCTTTAATAGCATACTTGGGCTGCAAAATACCCATATTGATTTAGAATCCTAAACCTCAAGATTTCCCTGACACACACCGCCCAGCCAAGACCAGTTGTGTTGCAAAAGCATCTCGTAGGTGGGAAAAATGTTCTCCAGATGTTAGCCTTCTTTACCGTCAACAGTGTTGCTATTTAATTGGACTTTTATTAGCTAGTAAATTTTCAAGAACGTATTTTATCTTACCTTCGTAGAGTGTCCATTGTAAAGGGGTTTTAGTGGTGAAATATTTGACTTTTCTTTAAAAAGTTGAAATCAAAATATCTCACGGAACAGTCGTCCCCACGGGATCAGCTAATAGCAAATTTGAAGCAGCTGTTGTACTCAAAGTGCTGCACTAAGAAATTCAGTAACGCGTGGGATTTCGACAAAAGGCTGCATGGCTCCTCTCCTCGCGTGAGGCTTAGTTCCGCCAGAGGGCACTTCCTGTGTGGAGTGGCGTGGCCTCCAGGGGGAGCCACTGCTCACAGATATTTTGCTGTGCGCACATGACAGAAATATCCAAGTAGTAGAGCTTGAGGACTCAGAATCCAAGGCACCCCTGAAAATTATGTCCACTTCTGCCAAACCTCACGAGTTATCCTGTCTTAAGACCTCCATCTTCCAGCATCTGTGACCTTGGCTCACGCCTACCTCTGTGTTGTCCTTACCACTTTTTAACTGTGCCTTAATGGCCAAGGTGCCGCCTCAGGTTTGTTTTTGCCCCTTTTTTGGATTCTTTGCCTTTTCAAGGAGATCACAGCACTCCACAGCCATGGTCAATGTTTGCATGTCTGCAGCACAGACAGAGAACTCTGGAATAACTCCACAAATTATCCAGCTCGAGAAGTTTCCAACTGAACCGAAGTTTTATTAAAAAGACTGATAATTGTATCCTGTCAATTTTAGCTCTTGATATAAATTATAGGCAAGAAACAGAAAATGGTGTCCATCTGCGTCACTCTGAGTTGTAACGATACCCGGGAAGTATGGGTGGCTTACCATGGGGAAGGCACTGGGTACAGGCTTTGCATGTGTCAACTCCCTGTCCTTATATGAGCTCTAGGATGTGGTCCCTAATTTTTTACGCTAAGGAAATTAAATCGAGAACAATAAAGAGAGATTTCCAAAGTCACATCATTTAGAGAGTTGAGGAAACAAAATCTGAACCCAGACCTAGACCCATCACTCTTGACTTTTCTTGAAGGGCACTCTTTAACATCTGGGTAAAGTGTTGCACATTTGAAATGCAGTTGTTCCTAAATATTCCTTCTCTGTCAACCTATCACTTCTGCATCAACTGTATCTTTTCCTAAACAAAACCGCTGAGCCAGAGAAGAAACAAAAACATATAAAGCCACAATTTTGTAAATTAAAAATCCATCCTGCCCCATCTGCTTGTACTTATCTTACTCTCTTTCCTCCTCTGGAGGCCGTTCTGTTCCCTGAATTGGCAAATCAGCCTGGCTCTTCGTGCTTTCCCCTTTGCTCACAAGGAATCGCCTATTTGTAAACCAGAAGGCTCGCCAAATACGGCAAATGTACTCTTCATTTCCCTCAACACCAGTTCCTTTCCTCCCACTCGCTCCATCTCCCGACTCATCTCTGCACCCACGCGCCCCACCCCAACTTGTAACCTTGTCCTGAATATCCCATCAGTTTCACTAAACAAGTGGTTTTCTGCGCTCTTCAGAAGCATTCTTGAAGTTAAAGAACACCCTGAAAGGACTGGAAGGTTTTCAAGTCTTCTCTTCAGTATATCAAGGGGTGCTGTTGCGTGGCTCTGCCAGTTAACCTCCTTAGGGGGGTTCAATCCTAAAATTAATTTGCGTAACCGCTGGTTTTAAGCCCCTTCTTTCTGGAGCCCTTTACTTTAAGACCCAGTCAAATGGGGCACATGGAAGACCGGCTACATATCAGGAAATGTGGGGTAGATGTGTTGCAAAGTTGGCCTCTAAGATACACCGTGGCGTTCGTATTCAGGAATGAGAACAGCGGGTGAAAGTCTTGACTTTGGAGTCAAATTCCAGTTCTGCCTCTTATGTCTCTAGACCATGGGGGACTCACATACGCTCCTTTACCTTCCCTGTGTTCCTCTGTAAAGTGGACCTACCTAAAATAGTTCCACCGAGGTAATTTTCCTGAATCTTAGCCTCTTCTAAAAGCTCGACAAATGGTGGATATCATCACCGTGTGTTATCTTTCCTGGAACTTCCACGACTGACATCCTCCTTATCACATCAAGTGTAAGTCAACTGGACATTTCAAGGGGATGCTGGGTTTATGGGTGAACATCTCAAAGTTAAGGCTACATTTGAAATTGCATAAATGAGGATATTTTGGACGTTGAGGTCTTTGTAAAATCTTTAACAAAGAACAACATGATTATGTTTTATACCTTTATATGTAAACAGTTTTTACCAGTTTTATCAATTAAGTTTTTAGTTTTTCTGCTCTGCAGAGGCATATCTTTACCCTCAAAATGCCCTGGGTAAATTAAACTTTGTCAGCTTATATCCTGATTTTGGTACTCTGTATTTCATTATACTGAGCAAGTACCACCAGTATCACATGTTTATTTTGTTAAACAATTTTTTTTGCTGAGGAAAAAATATTTTGCATTCACTGGCTTAGGAATTCTGTAGTATAAGAGCTTGCTATCCAGAGTGTCTCCTGCTTGCTCATGACCCAAGAGGTGTGTTTCTAAGCTTCCTGTGTACCGCCTGACATTCCTTTTAGACGTCGGAGGAGTGTAAATGAGTAGACAGTTCCCATCTCTGCGCTAGTGCTGGCAGATCTGAGAGCCGGGACACGTGTCGGAGGACTCGAGCTCTCTTTCCGCTGCTCTGACTTTCTGATTACCGCTGGATTCGACCTTGTCCCCTCCCTCCTGGAGCACATGTTCATCACACCGCCGGCATGCATATGTTTGGCACATGGATTGCAATTCATTATACAACATAAGTAGTCACTGACCCAAAAATAATTATATGTGTGTGTTTCTTGTACTAATAATGTCACTGTTTTTCTTGTACTTTTTGAGAGGGTTTTAGCAAAAATTCAAATTAATCCTGGAAATTTTGTGTTTAAAAAAGTCACTTGTTTTTGCGTTACCAGTTTGCTCCACCCTGCAAATTGCCCAAACCAGTGCCCCTCACTCTTTAATGTGCATACAAGTAGCCTGGGCATCTTATTAAAATGCAGATGCTTATTAAGTGGGTCTGGGGTGGGGCCTGAGAGTCTGCATTTCCACCAGCTCCCAAGTGACGCCAGGGCTGCTGGTCCAGGGACCCCACCTGGAGGCTTTCCTGAGTGTGCTGCACGCAGGTGCTCTCCTGACCCCCACATCAAGCCAGATTATTGAGCAGATATTCATTGTACACCTAGAAGACATTCCCTAAAAGTGATCTTCCTTACTGTGATAGGAATCAGACCTGTCTTCAATCAATGATCATCGATCTTTAGAATGACCAGTGTGGCATGTGCTGTTAAGAGAAACTTTCATTTTATTTATTAAGTTCAATGTTCCTGTGTTCTTCATTGATGACCCCTCCCACCAGCTAAGGCTTGAGCAGGGTCTGTCTTCCCCACCCATTAAAGCTCCTGGGGGGAGGAGCACATGTTCATGCTGCCCACAGCACCCCTGGCGGTTCTGGTTATGTTCACCAAAGTGGGTCATCACATCACCTCTTGTGGGCGGGACGTTTCTCTTCTCCCTGCAGTGAATGCCACCTGGAGCCTTACTTGGCGTCACCTTGCTTTTATTCAGATAGAGCATTTGTTACATCTGCTGTCTGCTCATCCCCAGCTCTTCATCCCTTTCCTCCAGCGGTCCTGCCTCCCTACACTGCATGGACTGGATTGCACTCCTGCCTGGGTGTTCTCGCTGGTTTACCCTCCTGCCCCTCCAGCTTGTTTACTGGCCCTGGAGGGGCAGAGGTCAAGGGCACATTTTAGTAGACAAAGAAATTGCCCAGAGGTGCTCGTCATCCCAGGACTGTGGAATGTTCCTCCAGCTGTTCCTGGGCACACTGCCCCCTGATTTGAGACACCCTGAACTGACTGTGCCATCAGGAGTAGGAATGGTGGTGCCACTGAAATTATTTGATGGTAAGAAAAGCTTTTCAAAATAACCCCCAAGGGCCAACTCTTCAGAGGACCACCTCCCTCCCTCGACTTGTTTTTTTTTTTTTTGCTCTGACTGTGGAGAGATTCATGAAATGGAACTAAATTTGGTAGAACAATACTTAAAGGTGATAGAAAAACGTTTTAAAGAAGGTAAAATCACTTGAACACATGACTTATAAAAATTAGTCTAATTTATATTTAGCAGTTTTATTCAGACAATTTGAACATATTGCAAGTATTTCAGTACAGGTTTTCTTCTTTACAAAACTTTTCTGGTTGGGAAAAGAAATGCATATCATCAAAATGTTTCTCTTGTTGACAATCAAAACCCGGTCCAGAAGACAGTGGTTTGCTCTAAAAAGGAAGAAATGGGCACATCTTGAGACTCTTAAGACCACTATCCCATTTTACATGACTTTGGCAGTGAGAGTAACCCAGGTGTCTGGAAGCACACTATGCTGTGAAATAAAGAATCTCAGCGGGCTCCATCGGGCCTTTGTTCTTTTTGAGTAGTATTTTCTGTTTTCTCTGCTAAAAATGAGATGTATGAGTCTTTAATTTTATCTTCATTTATACAGGGTCTTTACCCTTATAAGGTTAAGTATCAGAGATTTGCTCACCACATAGTTGGTAAATAAAACACAGATATAAAGAAATACAGACAAGGGAAAAAATTTTGTCCAAAAAAAAATATATGGGACACATTTGGAGAATTTTAGATCTAGGAAGGACCTAATACCACTCATAAATCTCATTTTGCAAATGAGAAAACCGAGGCCCTTCTAGTCTAGGGGTCTGTCCACAGCCTCATGTGCCGGAGCGAGGCCCCCCTGTTCTGAATCTCCCACACCGCAGCAGACTCCATGGGACGGAACAAGATTACAGAATTACAGCCAGATCAGGCAGCCTTTTAAAGTTGATTTGAAGAGCTAGAAGAAAATAATAACTGAAAAGAATTCTAAGAAACAAAAATAATCAGTAAAGTCTGTTTTACAAGGAAATAACTGAAGCAAATTCCATCCGTGTTGAAATTCATATTAAAATCCACCCAGTGGGCACTCCCTGAGCACAGCATTCTCTACAGACAGCATTTGAATGATGTTGAGGAGGTAAAAACCCTTTGAAAGACTAGGAAAAATATTTCCAATCTGATCTAGACTGTCCTTAGGCAAGTAATGTAATCCTGGGTGCATTTCCTTATCCGCCACGCGATGATAAGACGACCTGTCTCACAGGATCTTGGTGGAAAGCTGTGCATTTATATCAGTCGACAAAATCATGAATGGAAGGTGCTCCTGAGGAAACAGAACCATCAATGTCCCAGCGAGGGGGACATTGTGATTGGGACATTCCAAGATTGTGATTGGAAGATAATGGAATTGGCCTGTCTGAGCCCATTTCTGATTCTACTTGGCAAGCTTCGAGGCGCAGACCTAGGCCACAGGCATGGCAGAGAGCTCAGTTTCTGGTCTGCTGTGGCCACAGCAGGGTTTCTCAGCCAGGGGCGGTTTTGCCTCCCAGGGACATTGGGAAATGTCTGGAGACATCTTTGGTTGTCACAGCTGGGGGGAGGGTGTTCCTGGCATCTGCTGGGTGGAGGCCAGGGATGCTGCTAAACATCCTGCAAGGCACAGGGAATTATCTGGCCCAAACTGTGATGGGCTAGAGCCTTCGAGGAGAGGATGCCTGTCAGTGCACTGGAAGAGTTTCTCTCAGGGAAGCCCCTAGAAAATTTCTGCCACCAGGTGACCTTCTCCCATCTCACTACTCATTTCTTTCATTTACAAAGCCAATGTTTGAGTTCCTGCCGTGTGCCAGGCCCTGGGCCAGGAGTTGAGGGACAGAGGAACAGAGGTGAGGGACAAAGGTGGGGACCACAGACTTCCCGCCATGCGGCAGCTTTACGACTCCTCCTCCCTCCAGATGCACCCCCAGATCCACACCTGGAGGTGCCTTAATGGTTGGGCACGTTGTTTCATCTCTGCGCCAGCTTCTCATCTCTAGGATGGTGATACTGATGGGCCCTCTCGTGGTGAGGATGCTGTGCTAGGAAACAGCTAACACGTGTGGAGGGTGTGAGTGCTGTGTCTGGGGCGAGGTGAGCTGTATCAGCGTGAGCCGTCCTCGTATTCAGGAGGCGTGGCCGAGCTCCGAATATGCTGGAAGGAAGGAATTGCATGTTAGCCTCATCTGCCTGCAGGAGCCTCACGTCCACCTGTGCACCACCTGTGTGCCTCTTCCCCCTTCTCGGCGTCGGCGGGGTCTCCTCCTTTGTCACTACAGCTCTCCTTTGTGAGGCCAGTTAACCCTAGCAGGCCAGCCTGCCCTTGTCAATGCCTGTTCTGCTCCCAGCTGTCTTCCCAGCCCATCCTGCTCAGAAGGACCTGCTCCACTTCACACCCTTCTTCACACCTTCTGGGTTTGTTTCCTTGTCTGTGGATTACAGATTAAGCTAAATTTCACTAAAGAACAAATCATTCATGGCCCTAACCCTGCTGGGAGACGTTTGCATTTTGATAAGTGCTTATTCACCCAAATAAGCCTCTTAAAAGGTAGATTTTGAAAGAAATCTTTTGGGGTGCTTTTGTTTTAAGGGTTGAGTGGAACAGAAAATTTTTATTATTTAGATCTTTTGTTTTTCAATATCTTGGGCATCATGTATTAGAATTGTTTCTTATTTTATGGAGATCTATTTTATTTTTTATTTATTTTATTTTTGTGAAGAAGACTGGCCCTGAGCTAACATCTGTTGCCAATCTTCCTCTTTTTGCTTGAGGAAGATGGTCCCTGAGCTAACATCTGTGCCCATCTTCCTCCATTTTGTATGTGGGATGCCACCACAGCATGGCTTGATGAGCGGTGTGTTGGTCCAAGTCTGGGATCCAATCCCACACACCCTGGGGGGCTGAAGCAGAGTGCTCGAACTTAACCACTACGCCACCGGGCCAGCCCCTGGAGGAGATCTTTTTTAAAGGGAACTTTTCCTGTGCCTTTGCCTAATCCATAGTAATTATAGTCATTTTTCTATACAGTTGTAATATTTTTAAAGAAATATTAATTCTTTAAGTATGTTCCTATTTCTACATGTGCTAACCGGTTAGAGTCTCACATTCCCTTAGTGGTAAGATAGTTACCTACACACACACACACACGCACGCATGCATGCACGCGCGTGCGCGTGCTCATGTGTGTTTTTAATTAAAGAATGTAGGGGGTTTTACCATCAATATTCAGACAAGAAAGGAGAGGCTATGAGACTTGCTAAATTGTCCACAGTCATTGAACCACATTGTTGTATCTCAAACCCAGTACTTCTGCCTCCCCCTTTCCCGTGAAGTCCCCCACCCCAGTAGAACCAAAACCAGCCCCATCCTTACTCATATAAACACCTGAACTACCATAAATTCTTTAGAAAAACTGAGTACTTTTTACAATTAAAATACTGTGATTCCTATGGGAAGTAAACAGTTGTAAAGCCAGTTCATCAAGAGCCAGAGCCAGAGCTGTCAACTCATACCTGTCTTACTGCCAAGCAAGTCCTGGGTGTTGGTCATTCCCACTCACAACGGAACGCAGGGTTTCTGTGAACACCTGATAGGACTCAGCTTCAAGGACAGCTCAGAAAAGGAGTCTCAGATAATCAACTACTCAATCCACTTGGGATTTGCATTTGGGAACCCTCCTATTTGTCCAAAGGTTGGTCCCTGGACCCAGCCTGGGTTGGAATCCGCCTCACCACCCATCGGCTGTGGGATGTAGGCAAATGCGTATGTTTCAGGGCATCAGCATGCTCATTTGTAAAATGGACATCATAATAGACACCTCAAAGAGGTGCGAGGGATGAATGAGACAGAAACCCATAGCCAAGAGCCTAGCACATGATCATCATCATTTAATTATTATTATTATTACTGCTATCATTCCCATCCTAAGATTTTATAATATCGCTGCTTCTGCAGGCTTGTCTTTCTTCTAGGAGCTTGATGTCATGCCTTGATTATTAGTTATTTTAGTGGGACAAATTTGCACTGGAACTACAATATTATTGCTGAATTTTTCACGGCTGCCTTATCTAATACTGGCCTCATTTGTGTCCTGCTCTTGGACAGCTACACTGTTAAGCTCAGAGAGTAGAAGCAATTTAGCTGGTCTAAAAGGATTTGCGTACATCAAATCGTAGAGAGAGGGGGGAAACCCTTCAATGGATCACTGAACCTTCTCTCCTTTCCAAATGTCTTCAAACAAAGCAATTACGATGTTTAGCATATTTGAGGACCTTTGTTCTCAAAAACAGCTGCATAGTGCTATAGCATCCTTGGTGATTAGCCAAATGGGATAAATTCTTTCCACAGCACCTTTTAAAAGACTTAAGGGGAAAAAACGAGACTTGGAGTTTTCGTAGAACAATGTGCACCCGTCTTCCGCCCACTTCCCCAGAGAGAAATGTATGAATCACAACCCTGCACATGAATGGAGTATCAAAACAGGTGCTGCAAACTGAAGAGCATGAATCATCCTTTTCCTTAGATACTCTGCAAATAAAGCAGCATCTATTTGTGGTAACGGTGCATGAACTCTATGTACAATGACTTACACAAAGTAAACATAACTTATACAAAGTAAATAAAATTGAAGAATCTACTGAATATCACTTTAACAAGTTAATAGTCTAACATTAAACTTTAACTATTTAACATTTAAATAGCACTTTAACAAATAAATAATTTCCTTAAAGTGATCCAATATTAGTAGAAGAAATCAACAACAAGAAAACACCCCCTTGTGCTCCTACCTTCAGGAACCCCAGTTACCTATTTTAATGGTGACTAATTTATTACATTTCCTAAGCAGTTTTTTTCAAGGAGTTTGAAGGTAGTTGCACATTTTCCCTATTTAAAATGTATACTTTGAATAACAGAAAAATGATCTACAGATAATTTTTTTAAAGGTTCATACTCAGTTTAGTGGTAGTAGATTTCTGTTTGTATTAACCTCAGAAAATAGAGCTCAGAATGGGGGTTGAGTGGCTGTTTGAATTTGAGTTATGGATATTACTCTTTAAAGTATGTACACGAAATTCCACCGCTGATTTTATCTAATCTCCACCATAAGGTACTGCCAGAGAATCAACGCAACTAGGTCTTGTAAATATCACTTTTTGATGTATCACATTTAAAAAAAAAAGACATGACCCTTGTTTATTTTAAAAAATGTTTGCTCAGACTTGGGGGAATAATGCTGTGTTCCCAGTGTCCATGCTAGGACCCTGGCCTTTTCCAGCTATGGCAGATAGTGTCAGAACAGGATCCAGAAAAAACAAATATGAAACTCATTATTTTCTTGTTGCCTGATTTTATTAGCCATACGTACTATTTATAATACTCATGGGGGCCGACAGGAAGAAAGTGGGAAAAGAGCTGTGGGTCTGAATCCTGAAAGCTAACGTTTTCTAAAGTTTGCCCTTTAAGAGCGTGTGGCTGCAGAAATTAATCAATTGTATTTTCATTTGGTAAATCCTGTTATGCTGCAGTGCACATAGGGTTTTCGAGGACTACATTTGTAGGTTTATATCAGGTCAAGAATAGATGTTTTTCCTTTTGGCTTTTTAGATCGTACAGGGTTTTATAGACATAATAAACCAAGAGGTTAACAGGGGAAACAATCCGTGATCATTTTACTTCAGTGCTTTTCAAACTACCCCATGAGTCAGACTGATGCGCGTGGTCACCACGAAAGGCAAGCCAACTTAAAGTGAAGGGGAGAGGACTGTGGGGCCTGCCCCAGAATAGTGTCTGCCCCAGACTGCAGCCCTTTCTCTGCTGCACACAGTAGGATTACAAGAACCAGTGTGTTTGCACTGGTGGCCCACTCTGTGTGAGAAGGAAAAGAAAATAACCAAAGCTTGTACAGAGGGGCAACGGTGCCCTGCAAACATACACATGAAGTGATAACCTTAACTGACTGCAGGGGAGGACACAGACGAGAGACCAGGAGGATTCTGGAGATAGCTACACCTTGACTGATCATCTGTTTTTAATTGCTTCAGGGAACTTTAACACCCTGTGAAAGTAGGGGGCCAGCCCAGGTGAGCTCTGCAGTCCTCTGCGGGCATCCAATTCCATGTTTGTGTGAGTAGCAGCATCCCCCTTGTCCGGAGGGAATTTAACCAGCAACTTCAGCTCTCAAGAGCATCTTCAGGTGCCTTTGTCCTCAGGTAGGTGACTCAGGCAGTCACTCACCCGTCCCCAAGGTCAGGATCCAGCCTAACAAAGTTACTTCTAGTTCCCTGAGCATGCACACTCTCTGGCCTCTTCTCAGATGGCCCCCTCCCACCTTCCTCTCTACCTGACCATCTCCAGCTTGGCTTGAAGTCTTCACCCAATTTCACGTTCTCGGGGATGCCACTCCTGACCACCTGCCTGCCCGGCTGAGCTGGGTGCCCACCTCCGTGCCCCTAGCAGCCTGTGCAGTCAGTGACTGACTTCATCCACCTCTGGACCTGAGCTCCTGGAGGAAGCTCTTCTCCAGCCTGTGGGAGATATCTAGTAAATATGAACAAGGCAAGAAGCCTGACGGCTAAGGCAGGGTAGTTGTCCATTTCTCCAGCAAACAAGGGATTAGAAGGAACTAAGAGAAAAAGAAGGAGATAGAAGTGCTGTTGGAGGGAAGCAAGAAGGGATGCCTACAGGTTGACAGCAAAGGACAAACAGCATCAATATTTTTAAAAACAAAGACCTAAACGGCATTTGCCAATCATTGATGGTCATGGTAAGTGGAGTGTTGAGATAATGTTGAGTTCCATTCAGTATTCCAAGGGCTCCCAAAGTGAGATCCCTGGACCCTCAGTATCAGCATCTCCCGGGACCTGCAGCATTGCAAACTGGGGCAGAGCCTTGCAGTCGGTGGTGGAACAAGGCCCCCAAGGGACTTAGATGTGTCTCCATGTGAGAGAACGACTTCAGTAGTCACTCTTTAAGAAGAAAAGCCTGGGTATGTTTCCTTGTATAAACCATGGTACAGTGGAAGTGGAATGGGTTCTGGAGATAAACCACACTCAAATCTCAGCCATGTGATTTGGGCATGTTCCTTAATATCTTTGAGCCCTTATTCTCTATCTGTAAAAGTGGAAATTAAAATGCTACCTCACAGGCTTGATGTGGAGATTAGAAATGAGGTATATAAGGTAATGAATGCGCCATATGGGGTGCCGAAGTGTTATTATTGTATCCTTCCACTTCTTTATCCGGCCCACAAACGTAAATTGAGCACCTTTTATGTAAAAAAGTACTCCAAAGAAAAAGATGAGTAAGATTCTTGCTCTCTAGAAGATCACAATGTGGGGCAGAGATGGAGGAGACAGCAGACAGCAAACACATCTAAATTATCACTAAAGAATGTGACAGACGCCACCCACGTTGTGCTTCTGAGTCAAGGGCTTTTAGAAAAGTGTCCACTGAAAGTGGTCCAAGGTTGAATGTTAAATAGATAAGTGTTCATCCAAAAAACTCGCTTGAATAGACCATCTCAAAGCCCACATATAGCAGGTATGTTACTACAACAAGTGTTTTTAAAATATCAGAAGTCAGCCTCCTTAATGGCCAAAAATAGAACTGCTTTAGGTCTTGAGAACTGCGTCGTAAATCCGTCTGCTGAGAGAAATGGCGATGCACTGGCCACATTGGTGCCTTCAGTATGGCTGTTCCTCGATGTCAGGAGAGCTGAAATGTGTAGGGAAGTAATACCTTCTAGGGAAGACGATTGTTGGCCAAACCCGCCACCTGTCTGCCGGCAATCCGACACTAGGCTCAGAGGGAGCCGCCTGGCTGTTGGTGGCACCGAGCTGGAAAGAACTCGGGGCCAACTGCAGCCCAGACAGAGTCCTGAGCCTGTTTCTAAGTTTAGATGGCTTCTGGGATTTCGATTTTGTTTTTTCTAAACACCCCTCAGCCAAATAAGTAGCCTCGAGGAAGTGACATCACCATCTCCTTTTTAAGGCCTAGTTCTGAGGCTTCCTCTTTTCCCTGGCCCCGCCTTTGAAAGCCCAGCACCTGGGTCCTGGCCGCTGTGCTCGCACTGAGCCAGCATGCTGCTCTCTCGGCCTGTCCCCGAACCTGCTCCCTGCTTTGTTCTGGACTCGATTCAGGAGAGTTTGGTGTTTGTTAAAGAAGCAATGCTATAGTGTTGAGGGTATGTTTTCCCTTCTGCTGGCTTTTACCTGCAATTAAAATACATACGCCTCAGAGACACTTATAAAGCTTCCACGTTAATTGCATGACCAAAAATAGACTTTTTGGTATCCTTAAATATGACCATCCAAAAATGGTCAAGGAGAAACTGAGAGGCAGGTCCTATTTAAGCTCGACTTGAATAGAATTCCTCAGGCTGGACCCTAGTAGGCTAAATATAAACTGTAAGGGAAGATTCATATGCAGCATGAAACCTCAGGACAGGTTAACAAAAGATGAAGCACGAAAGCCTTGCTCTCACAGAGCGAGCAGGCCCCCGCGCTCCTGCGCCCCCACCAGCCTGGATGTGCGGGCTGCGGACCACGCCTCAACTTCAGGAGGAGGCAGGAATGACGCTGTTGAACTTTCCCTGGCATCCTAGAGTGCCGGGGCTGTCTCGGTGCTCCAGACACTACTTGAAAAGGGAAGGTTTCTCGGACTCCTGGCACCGGGACCTTTCCTCTGCCCAAAATTCGGGGTTTATTTTTACTCGTTGAATGAGAAAGAGAATGAACCCTGTGCTCTGTCATCCTCTCCTCTGCTACCACATTTTTAGACCACAGAGCAAGATGAATGCTGTCGGAAGGAATGTGTTTATAGAAGAAGCACTTTTTATCCATCAGAGAGCAGTGCTTTTTGACATTAAACATGGCAGAAAGCCTCGATGTGGTGAGTCAGCAAAAAAGATTTTTGCCCCTCACATAAATGAGGTTTGATCGGCTCATTTATTGTAGTTTTCCTAGTGGGAGGCACAGGCTCTCCTCTGACATCAGAATTTGTGCGTGATAAACTATTGCTCTGACTTCAAGGGTCTGGTCCCCATGGCCTCCAGGACCGCCCCTGTGGATTCCTTGTGGCTCTGTCAGGCCAGCTGCTCCAAAGCTTCCTTCCTCCTTGGTCCCTTTGTCCCACCCACCTGCTCCCTCAGCCTCACCGTCACGGGTGCTCCCCTCATCCTCCTGGTGGATGGGCTTATGGCCCTATAACCAGGGAGCTCTCTCCCGTCTCTTCATGTCCAGATCTCTCATCTCACCATGGCTTTGAGAAGCAGAACCCCAGGTCCACCCTCCCCGTGTCTGATGTCTCCAGTTGAGTTTACACAGGCAGGTCGCTTCTCCCAGCTTGATCACAATGTTCCTGTCAGTCAGCTTCTTCAGGGAGGCCTGGCCCAGTCCGTGAGTGAGAGGAGATGCCACTGGCCAGTGTGAGAGGCAGAGTCGAAACCTGGTTATAGAAGGGGGTAGAGAAGCTGACCGCCATCCCCTCTTCACGTTCAAGTTAGATCTTACCACTTCTGTTTTCTATAAAGCAGTGCATCATTTGGGGACATTTAATATCTTTAAAACATTACCAATCTTTAGCATGCATTGTGCCATATCACTTGCACACACACTCACACAGATTTTCACACACGCAGTTTGGAGTGAATCCACCCTTCATGATTTAATTGAAATTGCACGGCAATGAGCAATGAACATCAGAGCCATGTACTGGGCCATTGATGGGAGCATGGCCTCCCTGCAGAAGGGCCTGACTCAGGGAGTCCCTCTCAGTCCCATTTGTCCCCATTATTGTCCTCTGGACTCCCTGTTCTGGGGAAGATGATAGAAATAGTATGGGCTACCAACTCCTCTTCTCTGTGCATCCTGTGAGTACTGACAGCTCACAGAGCATGCTGGGAGATTCTCCGAGATTTGGGTTACGGGAGTAAAGCCTGACACAGGAAACAGGCTCCTGCTCTGCGTTCTCCCTTGTGGTCCAGTACCTTTCATTCCAGCTTATGGAGATAAGGGTTAGCCACATCTGGTTTACCCAGCCGTCCTTGTTTATTGTGGTGGGTGCTCTTTGCCCCAAGCATTTCTAACAGGAAAATTTTTTTAAATACCTCGCTTTCTATTTGACTCTTAGTCCGCTCTACAAAAAAAGAAGGAAATCAATGTTTAATAAATATGTTAGCTAAGTATACTATGTACTGGTTCAAACCAACTCTGTTTTGTTAAATGCCTGTTTTTCTTGGCATGAGGTAATTTGAAAAAAATTGGAAGACTTTGTCAATGTGACAGTCTTGCTCATTTATTCAAAAGTACATCTCGAGGGTGCACTAGGTATCAGGTGTGTGCTGGTGCAAGGCTGCCAGTATTCGTAAGACACAGCCGCCCCACACAAGATCTGTACTGTCTGCTTGAACTCATGGGAATCCCGGGAAGACTTCTGTGGAAGGTGGGCAGCATCCCTGTCTCCACATGTTCCCAAAGGTTACTCGATGACCTGGCACGGGAACCTCAAAATCTTTGATGTTAAAGCCAGAAGGGACCCCTGACACCTTCTAGCCCACACTCGGATTCCAAAGGTGAGACCCACAGAGGCGACGTGTTGCCCTCGACTTCATGCCATAGGTGAGAGACAGAACCTCGTCCAGACTCACATCCACAAACTGACACCCCGTTAAATCCCGTTTCAGAACTTTTTATTAGGATTTCTGGTTTTAAGTTCATGTTTAAATTCAGCAGGAGCTATCCCATAGGGCAGTTGAAAACCATTCTTTAGGGGTTGGAAAGCCCATTCTCATGCCCTTTGACTTCATTGATGTTAATTCCAAATGACACATTCTCAGGATGCCTTTGCCAGAGGAATCCTATATGGCAAGGCTATGTGGTGCTCGGCCTGAGAAACGGCAGAGCAGCCTGTTGTTAAACTTGAGTGAGTAATCCCCTCGTCGAAGGGCTGTGGTTGAAGCGTCCTCATTCCCATGTTATCCTGAACATTTAGAATTATTGCCAAATTTGAACTAAACTCTCATTGTTTTATATTGAAATCTGTTTTCTAAACACATATATATCAAGTGGAAGCTGCTTCATTTGTATCTGACAGTATCTTTCCAAATTGCTCAATTATTTGGGTCACCAGTGCATTATGAATTCACCAATTTGAGTAAGAAACTGTGAAGTTAAGACTTCTTTTTATGATACGTCCTCATTCATGTAAAAAATGTGTTCATTTTTAGTAGTGCTTTGGGGGGGAGGGTTGTTGTTATTTTTGTTTTGTTTTCATTTTAAAGAGTCTCATTGGAAACTGCCCTTCTGGAATGCTGACTTGGCTGCACTGAGCTCCATAACACACGGGGCATATGAAGCTCGTATGTTAAGGAAATAGTTGTAGTGTCTACAGGGCCTCTGAGAGCCCTTCTACCACGGAGCAGGGGTGTGACTTCTGGTGGCAAAAGAACTAGAAGCGTCTATTTCCAACTTAGCAAAACGGGGACAGAGAAAACCTTGCCAGATAGGAGTCAGCAGCCCTGATTGTTCTTGAGGTGCGCTGCAGCTGGTCCTTGTTGCTACCTTGCTGTTCCAGTGTAACATGTTTAATAACGCTGATGATCCATTGAGTTAAAAGAATTTCCAGAGACCCAACAACGTATCCCTTATCTGAGTCGCTCAGAATGCTTATGAAGAAGAACTGACTCTACCACTTACTAGCTTGGTGGCCTTGAGGAAGTCCCTCAGCTCCAAGCATCAGGCTTTAACTCTGCAGATGGAATAGTAGTATTGTCATGGATGTTAGAGGTGGAGGAGGTCATCTCCGATATCTAGTGAGTAATGTGATCGGTGCTTCTGCAGGGACTCCATCAAGGGTGGCCTCAGCCATCCTGAGTGTGGACCGTTTCGCTCTTGGCAGACTCAGCGTCTGCAGACAGGGTTTGATGGTTCTCTTCAGCTTGCTATAGCAGGTTCATGTTGCTATTCCTCTGTATTTACCTTAAATTTCTTAGACCTCCTTGTGTCGCAAGCATCCATGTACACATTTCTTCTGGAACCTTCTCTCTTCTTGCCACCACATATACCATTCCCTCCCAGGATGAATTTGGAGGGAGTAGAGACAAACATATTAGTCTTCAACAATAAATGGCAGGAGGTGAAGAATTTCAGATTTGAGATACTAGAAAAAAGAAGACGTTGAAATCAATACTGAAAGTTGGGGTTGAACATTATAAGAATTTAAGAGTAAAGAAAGAATGGGTGAGAAAACAGGTCATCAAGGAAAGAGCATCAAAAGGAGCCAATTTGAAGAGTTCAAATAATTACTTTGTTTTCTTTCTTCTCCTCTCCACATTCCCAAGGAATTTGAGTAAACTCAAAGAATGACACTGTAGTTGAAAAATAAATGTGTCTGGGCTGGTTGTTCATCTCTCAGGTGTAGGGGGAGAGGTAGGCTTCAGAGAGGACTGAACTAGGACAAAACAGTCTGAGTCTGAAGGCACAAGGATTTAGGATTAACAGAAGCCACGGGGAGAGGAGAGGTCACGGGCCAGGTCGTGAGTCCGTGGGCTCTGCAGGATCTTCCGCATGTGCATGCACTTAGTATGCAAAAAATGCTTGTGAATTTCCACCAGACATGGACTGTGCAGCAGACGGCCCCTGCGCCATGCAGAAGACAGACCATATTAGCACAACGCCGTCTCCTTCCTGTTTCCTCACGGGACGCCTGAGAATCCCCCGCTGGAGTTTCCTCCTCCCCATTCCCCCTCATCCAATTATGGTCAGGAATAATTATTGGGTATTTCCTGCCTGGGAACCATGTGGTCTTCTGTGGTATCCTTCACACTCCCTCTTTCCTTAACTGTAAGTTAAGTCCCAGAATAAAGAAGTAGAGGGACCGCGACAGTGTAGCACCGAAAAGTAAAGCTAAGGAATAATTGTGTCAGTCAACAAGTGCAGGAGGGGCTGACAAACAAGGAATTTGCAGGAGATTTCCAGCCCCACCACGCAGAGAAGGACAGGGGAGGTCTTGAAGTGAAGGCACGGAGGGTTCGTTTCAGCCAGGAGAAGGAATTCCACCATCGTGAACAACAGAGACATTGGTGATGCCCGCCTGGTGGTACCAGCTGGGAGGCTTTACCCATGGCGGTGCTACAGACAGCTGCGCATCTCTTCCAGCAGGACGAGTTCATGAAAAATGGAGAATCAAGTTAACCCCACGTGATTCTCTTCTGTAATGGAAAATCGAGCTTTTTCATTTCTCTAGCAACCTCATTTTAAAGACTGTTCGAGGGAAAAGTAAAATTAAAAATATCAAACTGCATCTTTCACTGGCTTAGTTTCTTAATGCTGAATTACTCTCCCATCCAAGAATAATTTCAAAAGCATAGAGTTTTAAAATGCGATACTTGGATGTGGAAATTCTGTTAGGATTACTATTTTATGACCATATAATACAGTATGATGTAAGCCTTATGTAAAAATGAAGTGATATTTCTGTTGAAAGGCATTCCAATTCTCTGGGTAGTAAGGTTTTTAATATTGGATTTTAATTACTCAGTTTTCAGCTATACTTCAGCTATGTTTATGCTGTAATTCTAGAAAATTTCAAGAGAATCTCACTATAAAAATATAAACCTTTATTGCATGACTCAGATAGAACGAGAGTCAAATATCTTTTCCCAAAGCATGACTACAGGACCCCCAGCTGGTGGAAAGGCTCACGCAGCGCCAGTGTTAGTCATGCCCCCACACCCTCCCTATCAAGGGCTTCCTCCACATCTTCATCCAGGAGAGTTAAATTAGGCAGTGAAAGCATGAAATACGACTTCATGCTAGGATTTCCTATGGTTTACGTGTATTTATTGGTCTTTTTGGCCTGGGTTTCTTGCAGAACTCTAGGTTAGGGAGCTTATAACCCCCTCAACAAGTTGGCAAATGGTAGTATTTTATAATCATTATAAAACAACTTAGATAATGCTTCCTCTGTACCAGATACTATTCTACTTTTATAGATATTAAGTCTTTTGTTACAATAACCAGTAGAGCAGGTTACTATGTTCCCCCTTTACCATGAGGAAACTGAGGCACAGAGAGCTTCAGTGACTTGCCCGGTGTCAGCTGGTTCTAACCCCAGCATTCCAGCTCCAGAGCCCATGTTCTGAACCACTACCTTCTGCTGCCACTGAGTTAATTAAATATTGAATATTTACCCACTGTCTTCTCACCACCCCATCCCCAGCAGTATTAGGCACCACAGAAAAGTGCAAATGTAAGAAATGTGGTTCCTGCTCCTCAAAAAATTAAACATAGAGTTACTATATGACCCAGCAATTCCACTCCTAGGTATATACCCAAAAGCATTGAAAGCAGGAACTCAGATATTTGTAAAACCATATTCCTGGCAGCATTTTTCACAATCACCAAAAGGTGGAAACAATCCATGTGTCCATCAACAAGTGAGAAGATAAGCAAAATATGGCACAACCACACCATGGAATATTATTCAGCCTTAAAAAGGAATGAAGTGCTGACACCTGCTACAAGTGGATGAACTGAGAAACATTATGCTTGGTGAAATAAACCAGACACGACAGGATATATAGGACGTGGTTCTACTTAAATGAAATATCTAGAACAGGTAAATTCTAGAGATAGAAAGTACATTAGAGGTTACGGGGGGCTGGAAGAGGGAGGAATGGGGGGTTATTGCTTAAGGGGAACCGAGTTTCTGTTTAGGATGATAAAAAATTTGAAAATAGATATGGTGATGGTTGTACAGCATTGTGAATGTACTTGATGCCCCTGAATTGTACACTTAAAAATGGTTGAAAAGGTAAATTTTATGTTATATATATTTTACTACAATACGAATAAAATTAAAGGCAAAAACCAAAGAAGTATGACCCCTGTCCTAAGCGGCTTACAGTCCAGTGAGAGACGTGGAATTCACAAGTGAAGAATGAATCAAGCACAGTCAGCTCTGAGGCTGAGAAACAGAGATCAGAAGAACAGTAGAAGCCTTTTAAAAAGTGAGCCTCTGGGCGGGAGCAATCCATGCAGGGCGGCTGGGCTTGGCCCCAGAGGACCAGAGTGCATCCCAGGCGGGGAGGTGTCATGAGCAGAGGGACGGCTTGCAGGAGTGAGACTAGCCGACTGAATAGAGGGGATGGGCTCCACGCAGGGGGCTGTGGGGCGCCCTGCAGGCTCTCAAGCGTTTACCCGACGTGGGAGAACGCGGTTTTGTGGCAGCTGGTGTGGAGTTGGCTGGCTCAGGGTTCGGTAGAAGTCGGGGGGCTGATGGTAAAGGGTGAGATCAGGCAAAGGAAGGTAATCCAGGCCTGGTGAGCTGAGGCTTAAACAAGACAGCGAAGGGGGAGAGGGAGAGACAAGTACTCGAGAAGGAACCAAGAACGCTTGGTGGCCGATAGGCTGAAGAAGTGGGGGCGGGGGTGTTGGAGAGACGAGAAGAATGTTCTGTGGGTCGCAGAAACACGCTGCAGCCCTGAGGGTGGACGGGCCGGCCGCCTCAGCCTCAGAGGGACTGAACCCTGTCTTCGTTTCTGGGTGCTTATTGAGGACTTGCAGCGTGCTTGGGGCGGACAGACCCGGCCCCTGGCCTCTGGGAGCTCCCCGTCTACCGTGTAGCTGGGAACCAGGGACAGCGCTGGGAATCGCTGAGACTGCCATATTGCTGAGGCTCTGAAGGAGCAGTCGGTGGTCCTGGGGTTTGAGAGATTTGCCTGGGGTTGGAGGATTGAACTGAGGATGGAAGACAGAGGAGTACGTGCTAAAGCAAATGGGAGACAGAACTTTCCAGGCAGAGGGCACAGCACACGCCTCTGGGCAGTGGAAGGCAGGCAGGTGTAGCGGCAGAGCAGAGCCTGAGTGGAGGAGGTGAGGCAGAGCACGCCAGGCCCCAGGGCTTGGGCTTTCTCCAAGGAGGACAAGGAAGCCACTGAGCCTTTTAGGCAGAAGGGTTATGTGACCAGATAGGCTTTTCCAAAGGATTGCATTGCGGTGGGGGGTTGAATGGATGGGTCAGTGCCTGGTAGGTTATTACATGCACACAGAAAGAGGAAAGCGTTTCACTTCCGGGTCAGAGGTCTCACCTGATCGTGCCCCCTTGCATCCTGGAGTGTGGACATTTCCAGATACTCATCACAGACTGGAAGACCCACATCCCAGTCGTGCTGACAGACATCCCTTGTTAACACACTCAGTAACACAAGAACTCTCTTGGAGGCATCACTTAGTTCTCTGGCCGGTATGCACTCTGTTGCCCCTCCTTTCTGCTTGCCACACCTCGCTTAGCTTTTTCCAGAACTGCTGGTGGAGAGGTGTTCTCTCTCGTGGGTTACGTGGCAATTACTCATCCTTGCCTTTGCTCGCATAAGACACATCCCGTCGCCTAATCCATGGAAACAGCCATCACGTGAGTCCTGGCCCGTCCGACACTCCTTGCACAGAGCAGCCAGCAGCCCCCAACCTCCCCAGCTCTCCCCGCTGCACAGCGTAGATTTGGTTTCCAGTTCATGACCGACACCCACACCAGTGGGAGATCTCGTGGAACTCGCGGACACATGTCGAGTTACCCCCAGCTTCTTACCGCAAGCACGTGGACAGGCTGCTCGGTGTCGGCAAAGGAGCCAGGAGCTCCTTGCATCGCAGTTCTCTAGCAAGCCGCTAGTTTTCCTCCGCAGGGTCGGGGTGAACAGTGGAGACGCCTGTCCTCAGGGGAGAAGGATCTCAGGTCAGTGAGTAAGATGACAGTCAGGTACAGTCAGCATTCCCCTTCAGAGCCCCCAGGAGCCCAGTGATCGTGTCTCAGTCCAGCCAAACCAGGTTTCCCTTCAGGACTGGACAGCTCACATCTTCTGCTGAGCGCTTCCTGCGCAGTGATTGCAGCTGCCATGTTGTGTTAAGGAGGCTAGTTTCATCCATATGAAAGTGCATGGGGTATTTCATATGGGGTAGGATGGCAGGGGAAAGTGTCCACACCGTTTCAACAGGTGAGATCCCCCCCATCTCCTTCCCTCTCTTTCTGTCTCTCTGTGTGTCTCTCTCTCTTTGTCTCTCTCTGTCTCTGACTCTCTCTCCCCATCCCCTACCCTCACTTTGCAAAGTTGGATGAGACTGTGACACACTTCTCCTGTAATGTTTACTTCACCTTTTTGAATGTGGTCATTATATCAACTGAATATAACACTTAATTTATAATTAAAAAATTTTCCCCAACAAAATCTGTCACTATTGATGCTTTTGAACCAAATTGTTAATTCTGCCTGAGGGATGTGGAATAAAATAGATAATAAATAAGGACCCAATGAAGTCAAAGGTCCTAATGAAAATGAGACTAAAGTGAATGGAATGTACTCTTCTCTCCCTTCTGTTATTTTTAAAAGACTTTATTTTTTAGAGCAGTTTTAGATTTACAGAAAAATTGTGCAGAAAGTACAGAGAGTTCCCACATACCCTGTTCCCCCACTCACCCCCCCCCCCCGCCAGTTTCTTCTATTGTTAACATCTTTCATTAGACGGTACGTTTGTAACAACCGTTGAACCAATATTGACCTTCCATTATTTTTTTAAATGGGAATCTGTCTTTGGGGATTTGTGTGATTGAATAATGCAGATTGAAAGGGATTTTTAGCCACGAACCCAGTGCTGGCGGAAAAAGTGGAAGCTTCTCGCTCTGTAACTAGAGGGTTGTGGTCGCTCCCCGACAAGCACGTGATCCCAGAGTAGCTCTTTATATGCCGTTACCCTCAATCTCAGGGGGGACTTCTGCACTTGGACAAGCTCCAAGAGCATTGGTTTGGGCCAGGGAGACGTTCCATGGAATAGAATCCTTTCATTTTCTGTAGAATGTGCCTTCACGACTCTGGTTCACATTAGCAAAATGACAGACACACTCGGTCACCCTTTTTCTTGTTATATTACTAATCATCTCCAAAAGAAAAGGACTGAACACCTTGTAATTAGATATGACGATTGTCTAAAATTAAGCCATTCAAAGTTTCATAAAAATGACTAGCTTGACCTTTTCTCCTATGATCAAAGAGTTCAAGGTAGTCTCCAATCCGTAATGATGAAATAAAATCAACGTGGATGTTTAAACAGTTGCTGTTTCTTTGTATGAATAGCAAATATTTGTCTTCCATCAGATTTTTAAACTGTTGAACATGTGAAACTGTATGCACAGAAAGATTTTAGAAAAAAAGGCCTAGTGAGTGTGCAGATGTTCTGTGATTTTACTTCGTGTTTAAAGCCGGAGCAGTGAATTCCATGGGTCCCAGGCCTGCGCTCCCTTCTGAGAGCCGGGTTCCGGGAACGTGACTAATGCGGGGTTGTTCACAGCCTTACCATCCTTGGTCATAACAGTGCTCAGGGCTGCAGTGGGGCTGCCAAGACCGCAGCGTAGCCCTGTTAATATCACATGGCAGTCGGAGGTTTTTTGGAAAACCTCCTCTGGCCCACTGTTTATACGCCCCCATTGATATTTGTCTGAAGATAATTTTACAGTCAGTTTACTTACAATTGCGTCAGAGTCGTCTCGGGCTGCTTCTTGGAGAGGTTCTGCCAAGTATGACTTTAACAGGGAAGTGGCTTGTGCAGACCTGGAACCAAAGAACCCCTCATAGCACCATAAACCACCACTTTGTCTCCCTGGTTCTGTGTCCCTGTCACTTGAGTGGGGTTTCATGTTGTTAATATTTATGGACTTGATTAGGGTGGAAAAAACATTAAAGGAAAACTTTGGAAAATGAACTTCTGATTTCTCATTTCCACTTAGTGATAGATGCATGTGTTTATATGAGTAAATTGTTGAACTCTTTTCACTAAGACCATTGTAGGTGGCGTATTTCACAACCTTGGAAAATGCAGACATTTTTGGAGTAAATCAAAACTGGAGGCCAAAAGTATTGGCTCTGAACTGGACTGCCACTTGCAAAGTGGATCGGAAGGAATGATGGATCGCGGGAACGGCGGCACAAAGCGTTCTGAAGTCATACCAACCCCAAGTGGATGAATAGTCCTTTGTGGACATAAAGAGAGAGTGGGCTAGTGTGTGGGGCAGGAGAAAGAGTCAGTTCTGTGCTTGGGGCTGCAAGAGCACACTCAGAATGGGGCTTTCTCCCTGTGTTTTTATATTCGCTAATTTATTCGTGTCATTTTGAATCCTGTAAAAAGATTCTCTAGGGGCCGGCCTGGTGGCATAGTGGTTAAGCTTGCACTCTCCACTTCGGTGGCCTGGGGTTCAGATCCCACGTGTGGACCTATATACTGATCATCAAGCCATGCTGTGGCAGCATCCCACATACGAAATGGAGGAAAATTGGCACAGATGTTAGCTCAGTGACAATCTTCCTCAAGCAAAAAGAGGAGAATTGGCAACGGATGTTAGCTCAGGGCCAATCTTCCTCACAAAAATAAAAATAAAAAAAAGATTGTCTAAAGTTAAATTTTAACAGCCCTCTAATTTGAAAAGATGGGCTGATATTTGCTGAAAGCAGCTGTGTCAGACCTAAGAAAGAAGCCATTCCCCTGGGAAAACACACAAACAGCAGCAGCCTCCCTTGAAAGATAACCTTGCTGGGCTGTGAAGCATTTTAAGGGCTTTCAAGTTATTTTTAGAAAAGCACAAAAATCTGAGTCAAAAATCAGATATATATATTTTTTTTGTTCCTGCTTCCTTTTCCTTTTCTTGTCCCTTCTCCTTGATTATTTCCATTGCTATTTTTACATGCTGCTTTTGTAGAGAAAGGCACAGTGTGAAATATATTTATTTAAGTGCAACTAAAAATAATGAAATGCCTATCTCTTATGAGGAAACTCAAACAGCCTGTTGAAATAACAGCAGTAAATATAAATCAGCAAAGATCAGAGATACAAGTTAAGAGTCAGCATTCGCTTTGGAAATGGAATGACGAAAAGCACATCAACTTGATATCGTACCAGCAACGTCCACCCCAGCAAATCAGAGTTGGAAATTGTCTAGTGATGCAGGACCGCCAACCACATTTATTTAGACTGACTTAAAAAACATCCCTTTTTTGGGCTAACTCCCCCCCCAAAAACTATTTTCTTCCTTGATTGTCTAACCGTTCTCTCTTTTGGCTCGCTTAGGCCATTTTATCAAAAGAGATCAAACACAAATACTGCCAGGTTTGCGTTGTAACAACTTTCTTTGTTGACAGTAAAGTCAGGAGAGCATGTGCATTGTCAAGCAGCTGCAGGACGCCCGATGTCCCGGTGGCTACTGGGAAGGATGTTTAAGACATAGTAGAAGGAAGGAAGGGCAGTGGGAGAGAAAGGCAGCGCCCATTTATCACACACCCTGTGCTGGCCCCTCACCTCCTGCAATCCTCCCAGAAACGCTCGCTTTATGGCCGGCGAGCCTGAGGTCAAACCTTTGGTGAAGTCCTAGCGGGAAAAAGCAGCAGAGTGAGACAAACCGTGTTCTTCCCATCGACCCTCAAACCCAGGAGGCGGGAAACCTGCTTGAGAAGCCCACACTCACAAAGCAACCAGAGAAGCTGCCAGATGTCATGTATAAATGCTGTCATTGGGGCTAACGTGTCCCATCTTGACTTGGTCTGGGAATAAAGGAAAAGTCCAGCTTTACCCACACTGGCTCTTTGAGGGGCCCACCAAGTGGTGTAGTGGTTAAGTTCACGTGCTCCGCTTCAGTGGCCTGCAGTTCACAGGTTCGGATCCCAGGCGTGGACCTAGCACTGCTCATCAAGCCATGCTGTGGCGGCATCCCACATAAAATAGAGGAAGATTGGCAGAGATGTTAGCTCAGGGCCAATCTTCCTCACAAAAAATAAATAAATACATATACTGGCTCTTTGAGTTTGATTCTCCCTCAACCTAGAGTCATGCATATCTGACCCATTTTTCCTATTTTCTTTTTTTTTTTAAATCTTTCACATCATTTTAATGTTCTTTTTTTTTTTTTAAAGATTTTTTATTTTTTTCTTTTTCTCCCCATAGCCCCCCAGTACATAGTTGTATATTCTTTGAGGTGGGTCCTTCTAGTTGTGGCATGTGGGACGCTGCCTCAGCGTGGTTTGATGAGCAGTGCCATGTCCGCGCCCAGGATTCGAACCAACGAAACACTGGGCCGCCTGCAGCGGAGCGCGCGAACTTAACCACTTAGCCAGGGGGCCAGCCCCCCATTTTTCCTATTTTCTTTCCCACAAATTGGCAAATAACAAGTGTGTTGGTTTCAGCCTAGGTCTTGTGAAACCTTTCATTTTCCAGATTTGTATCATTCCCTGGGTGACGCAATCCACTTTTGTGAAATATATGAAAATATTGGAACTTTTCAAAAAAGGTTTAAATTTGGGGGGATTTGCCATGAAAATGTTTTAACGGGTAAATTCCCACAGAACTACTCTAATTTATTTTAATCTGATTATATTTGCAATCTGTGGTCCTCCTGGCAGGGGGAGGAGAGGCCACCTGCTCCTTGCAAAGGGGAGAGCATTCTGTTTGCAGGCCGAGAGGGGGCGGGATCTGAGTGGGTCTTGCTCCGGTCATGGCTTCTGTAGCTCGATAATTGCACAAGCTCCTTCTGTAAATGGCTTGATTAAAATTCTTGATGACTTTAGTAATCGCCACAAGGCTAAGGGAATCTAATGTTCTTGAATTTCTTCCATACTCATAATATATCCAGTAACCATGTTAGTAATCAGACAAATTCTCCAAAACGTGCAGCCAGCTCCATTTCTCAGCTTTCATATGTTTGTATGCCGGCTCGTCCCGCAGCCTCATTAACCAGCCAGCCAGGAAGGGAACTTCCCTTTTCATTCATTCATACGGCGCATGTTTGTTATATAAATCTCATCTTTTATAAACTCTTTGGAGACCAATTTGTGTAAGTAGTAAAACGGGGAAAGATCCTGAGCAGATGATAAATTTAAATAAGACTTTAGATGTTTTCTGAACATGACTTCATTTCGTGGCTTTTGAAACTTTGGTCAAATGGGCAATTTTGTCCCTTGCGCCCCAGGATCATGGAAAATGGAACTGGGAGAAGAGTCACGGGTCAGCTTTCTTAGCTCAACAGTTGATTAACAAAACAACCACAGTGAGAAAAGTACCATTCCATAGGTGTTCAAACACGTATTCAAAATTGTAGTTAGCAGAAAATCTCAATATTTTAAATATTCTTCACTAAGTTGGTCTGAGTCCTTGAATGTGATCCTCGCTTATCAATGTTTCTGTCAGAAACACAGGCGCACACACACAAAGGATAATTATCATTATGAGTATTATATCCTTTCCAAAGGGGTGGAATATGGTAACTACTGAAATCTGCAGTATACTATTTAGAATCAATTACGTTAAAGAAAAAGTCCTAATTCCGTTTCAATCAATAAGAGGAAAGAAAAGGTTATTCAGAAAATAAGGCCTTTAAAATGACTGACCTGGATTTCCGCTTCCTATAGGGATTGTCATGTTCACAGGCCCATATTCTGAGTTACTCACTGAAACCTCATGAGTTCAACACTGGTCGGCATTCCCTTTTGTGAGTTTTAGCAGAGAACTATTTAAGAAGAAAAAAATAGTCTCACAAATAAACTTATATTTTAAAAAAACAGATGTAGCTCTTGGGGCTCCAAGGCCTCTTAACAGAAAACATCTGCTGGACTTCCTGAATTTTTCTAGGACCTTGAGAACACACCCACACATTTCCAGCTTTTTTCCTAACCATTGAGTTGGCTCAGCAGTGCTCAGTGTTGTAACTCATGGTTCCATCCAAACAGTTGTTCAGTTTTCCTTTTATTATAAATTCATTATCCATTTGCTTATTCCCTAAGTATGTCCGATTACACACGGTTGTCTGGGAGGGAGGAAGCCGCAGAGTAGGTGTCTATAGGTAGAAGGGTCGTCAAAGCTGAAACCTAGTTTGTAAATGAGGTTGGTTTTTTGGGTTTTTTTAGTATTAGCTTTGGCTTGGCTCAAGGGAACCAAACCAACTCATTTTAGTATGACCTGTGTCTTTTAAAATGAATAATAAGCTAAATACAGTAACATGCAGAATAGCCCATGTCATTTCGTGAAGGTGCTTCCCCTATAAACGCAAGGGAACCTAATTTGACACGTTTAGAAGAAACAATGGGGTTTTATTTGCATGTTTGCCTGCCCATGGGAACTGAAACAAACAAAACTTATTTTAGAAAAGCTTCTTCAAGGTTCACATTTTGTTAGGAAACCGTTCAGCTCCGTTACTGTCTAAGTAGCTCAGTTTCATTGCAAAATGAACTCTGATACGCTCGTCTCAGTCAACTCAAGTCCGTCCACTCAGGTTATGTCCACAGCTATTTTGAAGGACTCTCTGGGTCTAAAAGATCTTAAACGTATCTCTGTGAATCAGTTACTGGTCAAAACAAAAAAGTACGAGGTAGCAAAACATATAATAATGATGTGTTTCGGTTACTGTTATTTAAGCTAATTGCCTTTTTAAGATAAACTTTCTGGGCCAATGGAGCTCTTAGGATCTGAACACGTATTTGAAGGTTCTGCTTTTCCTGTGAAATGCAAGACTTGTAAAAGTCAATATATTTTAATCATTCCTTTATTCAACCAACATGCTGCCACCCACTGTGTGCAAGACACTGTGATATAGATTGGAGATGCAAATTTGAATAAGGCATGGCGGCCCCCCACCCCCACCCCAGCAAGCACCGCCCAGGGGAGGAGAGAGCAGGAAGTCCTCCTAGCAAAGACATAAGGGGTGGCACGTGCTGGGCCACTTGCGTGTGCCCAGATTATGGTGACACCGGAGGGGAGCAGCTACATCACTTGGGAGGGTCCATGGATGGGCTCACCATTGGAAAGTGCGTGTGGTAAGAGCAGGGACAAGGGACGAGATCTAAGGAGTAGCATCATTTAGGAGCCGAGAAGGAAGCCCCTGAAAAGAACATGGAGAACGAGCAGTAGAGAGACGGGGGCCACGAGAGTGGTCCTCTTGAAGGAGGGTGGTCTGCGGCATTGATGCCTCGGGGAGGCAAGGATGGAGCCAAGACCCTTTTTAAAGCAACGAGTTGAGAAGAGAAAAGGAGAAGAGGGTGGTAGCTAGTGGGAGATGTGGGCTGGAGGAATTATAAAATTCCTGCAAAATCCAAACTCAGCAGATTATTTCAGAGATCAAAGAGGTGAACTGTGGTTGGACAAGGTCTTTGTTCAGAGGACCAGCAGGGAATAAACGCTGGCGGATGACCCAGAGGTGCTGGGGAAGGGTGAGACTGGTGATGTGGAATCTCTGGAGGACCACCCGGCGTGGACCCCTGGGGTTTCGTGTTTGTGTCCCGGAAATGCCCGCTGGACAGTGCCAGGCAAGCTTTCCAGTGGGGAGCACTAAGTTGGGACTGCCACTTTCCCACCCCTTCCCACTTCCTGAGTTAACTCCCAGACCGGTCAACTTCACTGCTGAACATTTTCCTAGAAGGGCATAGAACTTTGCCAGGGGGGCCCTTCAACTTAGACAAGGGGAGGGGCTGGAGGCCTGAATGACCTCTCACAGCCATGGGCTGGAGCTCACCCAGGGCCCCGCCTGCAGTCCAGGCTCATACCCCTGCTTCTCTGCTCTCTGCAGGTGGGCGCAGGACACCCTTTTGTTCAGAAATGGCAACTGTGATTATGGAATTTAATGAGTTCCAATTGAATAATTTATAGACCATTTGAAATCGCCTCATTTTTTTTCCCCTTGGTTTTTGGTTTCTGGGGTTTTTAAAGAGGGAGAGAGGCTGATGTCTCTGCCCACCAGCTAGTGGCCTTTGGTTTCCATGCCGATCAGCGTGTTCCCAGAGAGCTTCCCAGGAGCAAGCCGGCATCGGCTCGGCACCTTCTTGTGGTCTCTAGGCATGAGCCTAGGGGGTAGTTGAAAATCATTTTCCGATGAATCACTATCAGAGCGGAAAACCATGCCAGCCTTTTAGTGGTCAAGACTGCCTCCCGCATTCTTTCCTGGCACGTCAGATCCCAGCCTCCAAGAAAGTGCTCCTGTTCTGCATGACAAAAAGGAATATTTGGCTTGAAGAAGTCACTGCTGAACAGAGCAGCCAGTAAATCCATGACAGCATCAGCCATAAATCCCAGATGCAAACCAGAGAGTGAGTTGTCCTTCGTGACCAGCAATGTGTCTGAAATCAGAGAAAGCCTGCAGCAGCCAGTATCACCGCTATAGACATTTATGGCCGGCCTCCTCGATCATCGTGGAAGTCAGAAGTGGGGTGTTCGCCGGCATTCATGGGATGCAGGACACTGCACCGTGCTGGACATAGTCTTGGAAGACTTGCGTGCCGCCTGGTCTTAAAGAAGTGACAGTGTAACCAGGAATGTGCCAGTACCTTAGCAGAGATAGACCATTTGCACATGGACACTGCACTGTCCCATGACCTACTCTAATGTGACTAAAACCAAGTCCATCTTGGGGCACATTCCAGGGAAGGTTGAATTACTGGGGGCACCAAGGGTGTCTCCACCATGTTAGGTGTGGCATCTAGATGGATGGTATCGCCACGAACTGAGAGAGGGGCAGAGAAGCAGAGGGCTGGTCGCTGTCCTGTGGTTCTGGCAAGGAGCGGAGCTGGAGGCAACGAGGGCCGAGTTCCCTTTCAGGTGTGCCGAGTCCAAGGCATCTGTGGGACATGCAGGTCGGGCCACCCAGCAAGGAGAATGTGTCGTCTAAGTGTTTCCTGCCTCTATTTGGAGTGAACGAGAGATCTCACCTCCAGAGTACTGGCAAAAGAGCTAAGGGCAAAACCCGCAAGAAGTCCAGCCCTTTACAGAATGGGAATCAGGGCAGGAGGCCAGGGAAGATAAGTCAGAGGTGTGCAAAGAAACACCAAAAGAGTCGATGTCCTTGAGAGAGGCCACAACGCTGGGCGCTGCCAAGGCCCTGGCGGAGGAATTACGTCATCGCTGACCATCGGGGAGCATTTGTCCAAGTGGCCAGGCAGGAACCTGCTCACCCTGGCTTGAGGCACCAATGGGGATAGGAAGTGGCTTTGGAATGTGTCAGATTCTATTTGAATACAGAAAAAATGCTACCAATCGCAACGCTTCCCAAAAAGTAATGAAACCACGCTCTGAGATGCAATGTCAGCGCAGCTGGGGAGCATCATGCTGCACTGATCTCCCCAAGGCCTGCCATTTCTCCCTTCTCTGTTGGAGATAATGGGCATCCCACTGGTTGAGAAAGCGCCAGCCCTGGAAAGCACCCTCTCTGGGCCATCGTTGGATCACAGGTCCTTGAGGAGTGAGGAAGACGAATGTTTGGACATGAAAGGCCTTCCATGTGGCCAGGCACAGGCACAGAGAGAAAACTCCAGACACGCTCCCTGTGGTGCCTATGTCTGGCTGCACACCCCATTCAAAGTAGGACAGACCCAGAAAGTGGCCGTGATGATGATGAACAAGATAGCCACACACGTACACACACAGACACACACACGCAAAGGGGAACGTCTCACGAAGACATCGTGGGTAAGGCTTTCTGGGGGTAATCCCATTAAGAAGGTGAACTCCTAATTTGTGATAAACCACAATGTGGATATTCTAACCCCCAAGGAAAGCAAGAATTTACCATGTTAGTCACAGCCCTCTCAAGTCTGTACTTTAACTCTCTCCCTAACCGCTCCCTCTTTATGAAGTGAGCCATCTGCATCTTCGCTTCTCTTCTGTGATGCTGTAAGATCTTTGCAGAACCTCAGATGCACGGGAAGCGCATCAGGAATAAGTGTCTGCCTTGGAAACGCAGCTGTCTTCAGTTGTTGCCTTCTGTTTTGTGGATGAAAACTGCTGTTTATTTTTCTTTCAACAAATGCCATTGAGGAGAACGAATGTTCTGGAGGTTGTTTTCGCTCCATGTCATGAGAACAGTACACCAGCTGAGTCATTTCTCTGGAATGGATGTTAATGTCATTTGGTTTCCTCTCACCCAAGACCCCGGGTTTCTTGTCTGGACAAATGAGCCATCCATTATCTTTCCACCAGACTGAAAAAAGATCAGTTTCTCGTGGTTTGTTGTTCTTTTTTTAATTGCGGATGTGTGTTCAGTGTCCGTCCGAGTAACCGCTCTAAACTGGAGAGTCTTAGGAGGGAAGTCCAGGACATTCAGATAGCCATCTGCAGTGTCAACTACGTTGTGAGCACCAGCCCTTTGTTATGTGGATGTAACCCTGATGGTGGGCCAAAGCCTGCGGCTCACGCAGCCACACTGTGACCCACGGACATGGCTGTAATGTGGTTCCGATTGGTCAGGAGCTCCAGAACTTTCCCAAGGCACTGGCTATTATTATTGATAATATCTTTGCAAAAGTACTTTGTGGAACGATTGCCAAAGTATTAGATACTTTTAAGATTTTTGTAAATAAGGGAGACTGAATTTTGATCTGGCTTTACTGTCTGCCGTTTAACCTTTCCCAATATCAAACTTCCAGGGCAACAGGGAGTGTGAAAAATTAATGAACTAGAATGCCAGGCTGCTCTGCCACTGACCGGCCATGTTACTGTGGGGGTCAGAATTGGCCACCCCAACATGTGTCTCTTTGGCATGAGGATTGCTTTGGGTTGGTTACCTCTAAACTGAACACATGGGAGAAGCTCTGAAAAGCAGAAGTTACCCTTTGTTAAGAGATATTTACATTTGTAAAGGAAATCTCCATCTGCAAAGGTGTCTCCCTCTCTGTACCAGGAAGAAGTGAGGATGCCTTTATCTCTAGAAACTCTTATCAATGCGGAAGGCCAGGACTTAAATCTACATAATAAGCTTCCTCTCATTTACTGTGCTTTTCTGGTAACCTCCCATAACTGACTCTCCCATCCCCAAGCATCCTCCTTTGTCTTTAGCTAAAGATGGTATTTGAGGGAACAGCCTCCGCCATTTTGGTGAGTTACTCAGTTTTCCTGGGTCTTTCCCATTCATACATGTTCTAAAGCTTTGTTTGACTTTCTCCTGTTACTCTGTCTCACGTGAATTTAATTCACAGCCCAGCCAGAAGGACCCGGAGGATAGAAGTTTGTCTTCCTCCCCTACATTACCTTGTCCGGGCCACTTAGAGATTGTAGTAATCATACTCAAAGTTAGGCTAGATCTTTCTCTAGGAGCTATTCCCAAGCTTATAATTTCAGGTGTCCATGATCAAATATATGTTTACGTACCTTAAGGTGCTTCTGACATCTTGAGGGTGTCTTCCAGCTCTACACAATATGGTCCCGTTGATGCGGGGTCGGTGAGCCGAGGAGTCGAAAGAAAGATTTCTTAGACTCTCAAGATCTGGCAGTAGTGCTCTTTTATTTAGAGAATAGTGTGGAATAGCATGGGGACAGGACCCATGGGCAGTCAGAGCTTCTGCTGCTGCCGCTTCTGCTGCCCCCGCTGGCATGGAGACAGGGCCCATGGGCAGGCAGGGCCGCTGCTGCTGCCCCCACTGGCATGGGGACAGGACCCATGGGCAGGCAGAGCTGGTGCGTGGGGACAGGACCCACGGGCAGTCAGAGCTCCTGCTGCTGCCCCGAGTTGAGGGTTAGGGCTAATTTTATAAGGCATAGGTATATGATTCATCTCTTTACAAGACAAAGGAAAGAACATGAAAAAAAGTTAAAATGGTTTTAGTGCAGGTGGGGTCTGGTCATTGGGTGATCCCATGACTTTTAGACAAGAATCAAATCGGATTAAGTAAAGGTTAGAAAGGTTAGACGCCACCACCCTAAACCAGTTACATGACATTGCCAGACAGCAAGCAACTTAAGTTCTCGCCTTCCCCATTAAGAATTTCTAGGGACAAGGTCATCTCTCCTCTTCTTCCTGGTACAGAGAGGGAGGCACCTTTTACAGATAGAGATTTACCTTACAAATGTAAATGTGTCCCAACAAGGGCAAGTTCCATTCCTCAGAGCCTCCTTCCCTGTCCAGGTTTATCAAAAGCAATCAGCCCAAAACAATCCCAATGCCAAAGAGACATATCCTGGGGTGGCCAATTTCAGGTCCGTACAAGGTCATCCCCCCTTCCTTCACAAGTGCAAATGTCTCTCAAAAGGGCAAGCAAAATTCCAGTCCTCGGAGCCTGCTTCTCATCTGTAGTTTTAAAAGTAACCAGCCTAAAAATCCTCATCATAAACCATTTTAAAATTAAGCAGCCTAAAAATCCTCATCACCGTCATTCGTAGACCACCAGAATCTCTTCATTCTTGGACAGCCTTCTGTAGTTAAGTAACATGGAAGTCCCTTCACCACCTGATTTCTAGACTTCTGCCTCTGGTTCTGACATCTCAGCTGCCTCTCTAAAATCCCTCCATTCCTGAGTTCCCACTCACCGTCCCTGAGTTCCCACCCTCCATCTTGAGCATCTCTTTTGAGGATTCCTTTCCTCTCACACTTACTCTAGGAAGCAGCTACCGTTCTCTGTCTCGTAGTGTCTCTCTCAACTTCAAATTAGAAGTCAATTTTGTATCCTTTGACTTTGTTCACGACCAAATAGCCAGCAGTTCTGATATTTTCTCTTCTTCTCTCCAGGGTAGCGCTGCCCCTGTCAGAAATGGCCAGTGGCTGTGCGCCGCCTTCTGTTTCATGTCTCAGCTCCTATCTGAAGGTGGTGCCCGAGGCTTACCCACCCAGCCTTCTTAGCCACAATGGCCTCCTCCCCAGATGAACCTGTTCTTATACGAGGTGTATGCTTGATTTTTCAACAACTTCCCTCTATCAGAAAACTTATTCTCTCAAAGATCCAGCTAAACCCTTTGTTCACGAAATGCTTAACAATTTGATTTTTTTTTTACCATAAAAAAAAAAAATCCCATAACTGTTCAGAAATCTTCCTAACACAGTCTTTCTTCAACAACAAGTCTGTTAATGAAGGCTGGAGAAAGCCCAGGTCATGAGCTGTATCTGTCCCCCAGTGCGCTGTGACACCCCGGGGTTGCAGCCTGCAGCCCCCACAGGCCTTCCTTGCATACCTTTTGACTAGAGTTGCTAAAAAGTAACAGAACTGACTTGTTTGAGTTTCACCTTCTCTTTCGGCCCCGGTCACTTTCCAGCACGGGGAGGGATTAATGACCCGTGAAACAGCCACAGTCAAGCCGCGTAGGGTTAAAGCAGAGAAGGAGATTCTTAGAGAATCTGGCTGGGTTTCATATGGATTTCCGTGAACCCCAGGCATACAGCTGTTTATTTTTGCAGACGATTTGTTCATCTGCTTTGGGCTGGATTATAGCTTCATGAAGATCAGTAAAAAAAAGGGTATATTCAGAGTCCACAGTCGTAACCATCACTAGGGGAAGTTCATATGCACAGTGACAGTGCCTCTGGAACTGTCTGAAAAGCTGGGTATGACTCCACTCCTCTCCAACCAGCTGAGCGACCCATGCCTGTGCCTCACTTTCCCCATCCGTAAGAAGAAGGATGTGAGAACAGTACCCACGTCACAGAGGTGCGTGGGGATTCAACCAGGTTACTGTCAGAAAGTGCTCCAGCAGCAAATGCTCTAGTCTAGGAATGCTAGCTGCTCCGATGGCTTAGTCCCACCCCAGGATCAAATCCAATAACCAACCACTATCTCTTGGACCTCTGCACTGGGTCTGGGTCTGACAGGTCCTCAAATATCTATATATATTTAGAACATATTCGTTTGAGCAAGTCAAAAGGGAAGAGAATTATAATTAATTATTGGGTTCAGCCACCCTATAAAAAGAAAAATGAAATTTGATATGGTCTTAGGACGCCTTTGGAATTCTGCCGTCAGAATTTTCATCAGAATTTTCCCCATGAGAGGTTAGCTCTCCAGGACAAATAAGGGACTGCCCTCTGTCCCACTGAGGGGGGCCATCAGAACCCAAAACAATCGTGCAATCTTTGGCATGGCAGATGTGCCAGAGTCCAGAATGGGGTGGGTTCTTGCTCCCAAAGTGTGCGCCTGACTGCCACCTAGCGTTGACCACGAGAACTGCAAGGCATTCCTTCTGGTCTCCGCTGTTCCTCAGCCCAGGAATATAACAGGTAATGAGAAAGTGTCTTTTGTTGATGTAAAGTTAAAATTTGGTTTTAAAACAGACACATTCTGTACGCGTTGAGAGCCTTTTTATGGCTTTTCACCCATGTTGGCAAACTCACCCCTTTTCTCCTTAACCTCTAACCCACCTGAGTCACACTCATTGCCCTAAACGGCTTAAGTGTGTCTGGCTTATCACCGACAGTTGTCCTCAGAACAGCTTGGTTCAAATATTTCCAGAGCCAAACCTCCTGGAGGACGGAGTGCTGGCATTCCAGAGCCCTTGCCTCATTTCCTAGCTCTGGGTTTCGGCGACAACGTCTTATTCACCGATCAGATCCTAAGAACGGTTTTGATGAAGCTGGCACTCCTTTCCCGAAGTCTGGGTGGTCTCCTTTTATGATTCAGTTTTCGAGGGCTGGAGAGCGTTGTCTCTGACAACGCAGACAGAGAAAAGCAGGTCATCTGGCAGGATCAGCAACCGGAATCCCATAGAGGGGCACAGACACTGGAGAAGAGCTGAGGCTGTGGAAGACACACTCCGAGATATGAAGGTGACCTGAGCAATCTAGGGGGAGAGAGAATGAGAGGACGACAGCCCCTCACTGTCTTTGCCACTGAAGCTGGTTCCAAAATGCTTCAGAAATCATGAACTCATTATAATGGTCATAAAAATGGTCTAAAAATAGAAGAACTCTGGCCTCCCACTTCCATGTGGGAAGAACGTGCACTTTGGAGTCTGAGGGAGCTGAGTAATCACATGATTGGCTCATTTAACACACAGTCATGCAGCATGTTCTGTATGTCAAACGCTGCAGACAGAAGCTTGAGTGAGGCATGGTCCCTACGTCCAGCACAGTGAGTGCTGTGACAGAAGCAAGCTGAGGGGGCACCTAATCTAGTTTCAGAGATGCTTGAGCTACATCCTCTCGTGTCCCTGAGAGTCACCAGGCAGTGAGGGAAGGCATGTGCAAAGGCCCTGAGGTGTGAGAGAAACTGGCCCAATGGCCAGGAACTCAGTTAGCCTGGAACAGAGACAACTAATGCATGTCTACACCTGCACCGACTGAACAAGGCTGAGACACATCTGAGGTTTGTGTATGAGGTGGAAGCCCTGAAGCCTGAGGACAGATCTCACATGGAAGATGAGGGCAAAGGAGGAGGAGAAGAAGAGGAACCAGAAATGGCTGCAGAATCCTGCACCTGCGTCAAGAGCATCACTCCCATGGTGGACTTCAGACGGTTCTCTGCACGTAATCAGTGTATGAGGACGGTTAGTGTCATGAGGAGGGCACGTTTTCCTGAGCACCCGTGGGCAAACCGTGTTGGTGTTAGTTGGGAATGTCGGTCATGCTGATTGACAGGGAGCACCAGGCGTCACTCCTTGTCAGATACCTGAGGCCTTGCCTTTGCGACTCAAGTAATCAATCAGATGGAGCCGCCGCCCATCAGGGCCTATGCAGTCTTCCAGGATAGGACGGTGGACACGGTGCCACTTTCTGTGACCACCGGGACCTCCATCGGGGTGTCCGGCCCTGGGCGTTGCGCTGAGCTCACCGCCGTGGAGAACAGCTGCCCCTCTCCACCAGACCCCACCTGGCCGCGAGCCGAGCTGCTCTCCGCGGGCTGATCTGACCTGATGCATCCACGTTCACGGTTGTCACTGATTCGATTTTATCGTCAGCGTTAGAAAGCCGCTTCCGACTTTAACGCACAAAATACAAAACAAAACATAGTTCTTTCTGTTAAAATTTCGAATGACTTATGTTTAGGCAATCGTGGAATTTGAGGTGGATTAGTTAGGTTTTCTTTTAAAAGGTGAAGAATGTCTCCTATGTTGTTAGAAATGGAAATAATTTTTTCAGGAAAAAAAGTGCTACGAGGGATAAAAAGAATTTCCAAAAACTCTGTTCTGCTCTGTGGAACTCTGCCCTGGAGCTTTGTGAGCCCAAACTCCCTTTGCAATGAACGGTAGGGATTTCAGGTCCTAGGGAGGGGGCCCTGGGAGTGGCCAGGGACCACCATGGAGCATCAGAGGAGCCAGATGGACCGGAGTGAGCCAGGACGGCCTCTGCTCCAGGACCTACACACTCGCACACATTTTTAAAATCACCAGAATAAGGTCACTGACCTTGGGAGTTTTGGTCTTTAATCTTTGGAAGAAAAACTATTATAAATGCTGAAAATACAGGAAAATTCCACCCTAAAGCGTTTTGCTGGGCCGCAGTTCCCGTCGGCTGTGGGGACGTCCTCTCTGTGGGTGTGGGTAGTGGAGCGATCCTTGGGTTTTAAAGCTGGAGGGGTCTCAGAGGCCTCTACAGGCATCTCACAAACATGAGAGGTAAACCCTCCGAGGGCCAGTAGCGGTGAGCCAGCGCAGGGACTCCTGGCACCGGCAGAAGTGAGGCTGTGAAGCGCTCCTGGGCGGAGGGTCCGCAGAGCCGGGAGACGCTTCACTCCCTGAGCTGTTTCCTCACCTGTCCTACATGAGAATTAGCCTTGTCCCAGCTCCCAAACCTGCCGTGCATCGGACCTGCTTGGGGAGCTTGTTGAAAATACAGATTCCCAGGCTCGCCTTTTCCCCCACCCTGCCCCCACCAAACTGCTGGACCAGAAATCCTTGAGGACCAGGGCTCCCCAGTGGATGCTTTGGCAGTCAGCCAAAACCAATCCTGGGGCAGGGAGCGCTTCTAGGGTGGTTTTCTCAAGCTTTGAGGAGCCCACGGGTCACCTGGGGTCTTGTTCACATGCAGATTCTGTTCAGAGGGTCTGAGGACCCTCGCTGCTAATGAGCTCCAGGCGACGCTAATGCTCTGATCCGAGGACCTCCTCCACATGCTCTCTGAAGCCCCCTCCCAATCTGGTGGTGTGGGAAGCCTTTGGGAAAGTACTAGTCCATCACTGATGAAGAGCAGAGATGTGAATCTCCAAAGTGATGTACCGTTGGTCTAATCCAAAATGACCGTCATTCTCTATAAGAGTCTTGCTAGAGAAGGAGGCTGCCAGTTCCTGTGCCAGAAAGACGACCGTGCATCTTGTCCGATAACGTATCAGAAAGGAATATTCCTTTAGCCAAAATAAAATGAAATCTGTAGGATAGGTAAGAACTTGGGAGCTAGATTTCTCTTTAGTTTCCGTACGGCAGACATTTTGTTAATTATCTTTTTTCCCCTGCCTCTGCGGAATTCATAGTAACAGGCTGGCCCTACCAAAGATGGTCCTTTCAAGGCCCCGCCTTTGAGGCACGTTGCTCTGAGGTCGTTTTTCAGGCCTGATGTTTGGTCCGTGTGGGTCCACCTCCCTCTCAGGCCCTGCTGCCCTTGGAACAAGACTCACACGTTTGTGAAGAAGTTGACTGTGGGTTGTTTGTCTTCTCGGAAAACAGCCAGGGGACCAAAATGGTGGTCACATGCCACTGACTCTGAGCAGACCACTAGTTCCTCGCACAGCATGACGGGTGCTCCAGGGGCTGGGCCATCGGTTCTCATCGCCAAAGGATGTCACAGCAGCAGTAATAATGATGCTATAAAGGGAAACGCTGAACCCTGAACTGGATCTGCGATTAGCAGAAATGTAGCAACTGCTAATAAAAAGGAACGAGATTACAACCACCAGGAGTCAGGACTGCAGACCTAGCAGAGTGGTTCAGAGAACAAAACTGACGACACCAAATGCTGACGAGGAAGTGGAGCACCTGGAACTCTCACACGACGCTGGTGGGAATGCAAAACAGAAAAGCCAGGCTGGAAAACGGTCCTGCAACTTTTTAATAAAGTTAAACATATACTTGCGGTATGACCCAGCCATCCTGCTCTTCAGTATTTACAAAAATGTGTCCACACCGAGAAAAACATACATGAATGTTCATAGCAGCCCAATTCACATTCCCCAAAAACTGGAAGCAATTCCAATGTCCTTCAACAAGTGAGTGGATAAACAGATTCTGGTAATGGGATCCAACAGAACCGTTCTCAGCGATAACAAGGAGGAAACTGTCGATAGAGGCAGCAGCGGGTTAGCGGCCAACACACGAGGCGAAGGGAAAGGAGCCAGACTCTAGAGATGACACATGGTATGAGCCCACTTGTATGGTAGCCTGGAAGAGGCAAAACTATAAGGCTGGAGAAAGACCAGTGATCGACAGGTTGAGGGGTAGGAGGGTGTGACCACAAAAGGGGGCAGCACAGGGACTAGGAGTGGTGTACCCTGAGCTCTTGTCCAGACTCACCCAACTGTGTGCTGCAAAAAGTAGATTTCATTGTATGTAAATTTAAAAATAAGTTAAAATCTTAAAAAAGAAATGAAGACAGTAAATAACTCTTTGAAAATAAGGTAGCAGTTCAGTAGGTTAAAGCTGAGGAATGACGAGGAGAAAGGAGAGGTGAGGTGGAGGGTGGTGGCCACACCTTTTCTGATGACAGAAAATGTGGAGCTCTAGTTAAAACTTGTCCTATTCAGGGACGTTTCAAATAAAGATTAATAGGAAAAAAGCTGAGTACCAAGCCAGCAAGCCAGGTCAGAATGCTCCCTTGCTCTTAATCATTTTTTCTTTCTTGGCCAATTTTTTTTCCCATAACAGACCAACTCAGTATAATGCCAACCTCAAGAATATTTTTCTTTCACGTGACTGTGTTTAGTCTACATGCGAAGTAGATATAACTGTTGGTTCCATTCCTGGTCTGTGCCACAGATCCTAAAAGGTCTCGCTAAGACTGCCAGCCTGGTGATCATCTCAGCAGGGATGCAGTGTTTGGAAGGCCACCACGCAGGTATTTCCTGTCGCTCCTTCCACCTGGAGGCAGCGTTCCTGGGGCTGTTGGCCGATCACCGTGCACAGAGCTCCCCACGGGGCAGTGCAGAAACATAGCGTAGGTAGAACACACAGGCTCGGCTGTGAGTCACGTCACGCTGGAAAATGACCTAAGCATATGATCTAAGAATGCTAGTAAAATGTTGGCACATGTGGTTGGCACATGGAAATTAATAGTCTGCAAATGAGGCCATAAATGTAGACAGCTAACTCTTTTAGTTACCAGTAGTTTCATGATTTCAGTAACTCAAGAGTTGCCTCCTATTCTAGTGGTCGCTTTCTCATCCTGCAAGTATAGCCTGGAGCCACCCTGGATTATTGACTCGTGATGACCTAAATGCTCTTTGGCAAGATGCTCTGGTCGTTGATATTGTTGGCGACAATGCTCTGGTCGTTGATATTGTATTCCATATTGTCAGCTGCTAAGTTAGAAAGAGCATTTCGTACTTTGGGAGGCCTGACAACCAGAGCTCGCTGTGTGCTGCCTGCGGCCCCAGAATGTGCTTCTGTCAGTTCCTCTGCTGCTGGCTGTGCTCCCCAGGGCCCTGGGCTCATCCACACTCAACTCCGTGTCTTCCTGGAGGACAGGAGGCTTTGAGGTCAAGTCAGTCTGTTAGGCAAGGGTTCACATTTAGGCAGATGAAATGTGCTTATTGCTACAAGCACAGAGGCAATGAAAGGCTTTCCCAGAAAAATCAACTTTTCCAACACATGCCAAGCAAAATCACATCCAGACTATAAAAAGCTTGGCCTCGCATTGGACTGAAAGCCATTGAGGGAGACTGCCCTGTGCTACCTATTTTTAGAATAAGGAGCAGGGTTTTCAGACTTATTCGTCCTATGGGTGGAGAGCAAGAGGTGATCCATGTTGTCTGTGCTTTATAATGTGAATCTATCCAAGTCAAATCATTTCAGAGAAAACTATACAATAGCATCTTACAATTATAGGTGACACCCTCTCTTTTTGTGTTTTATGAAGATCATGCATAATGGAAACCGGTGACATCCAGGCTTATCTTTCACTCCTGAATCTAATTTGGTCCTGACCCACTTCCAGCTCTGCTGCTCCCTGAGCTGGGCGCTGGACGGTTCTGATTTCTGTCAGCATCACGCTGAAATAGACCAGAGTGCAGACAAGGAAAGCTAGGTCTTCACGTGTTTTCATTTCCCTGGCAGACATTTTTAAAAACCCTTTGGCTAATTTTTTTTTTATTTTATTTTAAAAGTGTCCACTCTTCTTCCTTTTCTAAATATTATCCACTTTATAAATTCACTTGTAAGAATGTACCAAAGGGACTCGGGCGTATGCAACTTGCCTGTGAACTTCAGGGCTTGTCTTCTTAATCTTTGCCTTCACCACGCTCCTTTTTTGGTTGGTTGGTTGTTTTTAGGTCAAGATATTGAGGTATAATTTACATACGATTCGGTGAATGTTGACGAATGTGTACAGCCATATAACAACCATGAAAATCATGATGTCAAACAGGTCCAGGACCCCCGAAAGTTTCGCTGTGCCTTTTTCAGTCAGCCCCTTCCTCCCCCTCCACCCCTGGCAGCCACTGCTCTGTTTTGTGTCTCTGCTTTCACCTTCTCTGGAAAGTGCTAGAAGTAGGAAAGCAGGATCATACCATATCAACAGGACGGACAGTATGCAGCCTTTCATGCGAGGCCCCTTCACTTAGCCTTTGAGAGTCATCCTTGTTGCGCGTCAGGGTCCTTTCTTCCTTTGCATTGCTGAGTCGTATTCCACTTTATGGATGTTCCACACTGAATCTGGAAATTTCACTTCCGAGAAAAGGGGTAAAATATAAGCAGACATGTGCACCTGGGAATAACTATAATTTCAGGGTCTAAAATAAAGGTTAGAAAGATGGATGATTAATCAGGGCCCCAAGAAATTTTGTCGCACATGCACGGACTCCCAAGGTGGTGTCTGTTTCCATTCATAGTTTATTAACCTCAAAACCGCCTTGGGTAAGGGAGTAAAAAAAGTTTCTTATTGATCCACTCCTCAGCCAATGGTCATTCAGGTTGTTTCCAGTTTTTCTCTAAAATATATTAAACCACTATGAACATTTACCTGTGCAGCTTATGGTGAGTATGTGTTTAAGTTTATAAGAAACCACCAAACCGTTTTCCAAAGTGGCTGCCCCATTTTGCATTCCCACCAGCTGGGAAAGAGAGTTGTCGCTTTTCTGCATCCTCCCTGGCACTTGGCATGGCCAGTTTCTTCTCTGTGCGTGTCAGCCATTCTAACAGGCTGCAGTTATAGCTTATTCTGGATTTCAGTTGCTTTTCCCTAATGACCAGTGATGTTCAGCAGCTTTTCATGTGCTTATTTTCCATCTGTACATCTTCTCTGGTGAAAGGTCTGTTCAAATCTTTTGCCCATTTTTTCAGTTGAGTGGTTTGTTTCCTTATTGTTTTCTGGGAGTTCTTCCTAAATCTGGATAAAAGTCATTTATCAGATAGGTGTCTTGCGAATATTTCTCCCAGTCTGTAGCCTGCTTTTTATTTTTTAACAGTATCTTTTGAAGATAAAACTTTTTAGTCTTATCATCTTTTTTTCTTTTAGGGTCTGTGATCTTTGTGTCTTGTCTAAGAAATCTTTGTCTAATCCAAAGTCATAAAGATTATTCCCTATATTTTCCTCTCGAAGTGCTATAGTTTTAGCTCTTACATTTAGTTCTGTCATCCATTTTGACCAAATGGTTGTATATGGAGCGAGGTGAGTGTCAAGGTTGTTTCTTTACTATGGATGTGACTTCCTTTATATCACCACTCGTCCTACATTCTGTGTCAAATAATTGTGGAGAGCAGGCACTCAGTGGAAGCTGGAATAAGTGGAATCCTTAATTTGGAATAGAAGCCAGCACGGGACTAATGTTTTGTTATATATTAACTAGGAAACTACAGGTAAAAGGTGGCAGACTTAACATGAGCTCTGTCCATTTTGCGTGGAATAGGCTGTTGGTCATTATTTACTGGTAGTTATTATATATGTGATATGCTATTCAAATACTAACCTTCACATTGTTGTTAGCTTGGAATGTGGTGTTAGTTCATCCTGCCAGCATCATCTACAAATTGCTCACAAATGCTAATGCCAAAGATCAGTGACTATTTCTATATTTTGGATGAAAGAATTGTTTTCCTGGATCCTAAAAAGTAGCCCTTCCTGCCTTTAGGGCCATTTTACATAATTTCGAATGTGTGTGAACAGCTCACAGAATGAGCCAGTGCTGAGGCTGGGACTCCCCTGCTGGTCACCGACAACTGCAGCCTCCAGGGCCAGACCGTCTGGAACACACTGCAACGGCAAGGAAGGGAGGGGCCGCCCAGGGGACCAGCGAGGATGTGGGGTGTCTGGTGGAGTGCCCAGTGCCCATAAAAGGCGAGACGGGAAGAGTAAACTTAGGAAGGAGAAGGGATTTCCTACTATTCAGATGTTGGCCAGTAAGTCATGAAAAGCTTATTCTTATTCTACCAGGAAAGCGCTGTACTATAGATGAAAAATCCTCATGGGCAGTGAAGCAGATTTATCCTTGGAAACGTTTCTCTTTATCCTTCTCTGATAAGTGAAACTTTTTTTACTCCCTCACCCAAGGCGATTTTAAGGTTAATAAACTATGAATGGAAACAGACACCACCTTGGGAGTCCGTGCATGTGCGACAAAATTTCTTGGGGCCCTGATTAATCATCCATCTTTTTAACCTTTATTTTAGACCCTGAAATTATAGTTATTCCCAGGTGCACATGTCTGCTTATATTTTACCCCTTTTCTCGGAAGTGAAATTTCCAGATTCATAAGAGCTTACTAAGCGTCCCAGGACTCTGAGTGCATTCTCCCCACAGTCGCGGTATTTGAGTAATGTGTGTTCAGGTCTGGGCGCATTCCATCTGCCTTTCAGGCTTCGCCTTCCCAAACTGACCCTGCACATCCCACACATACTCCAGGAGAGGGAGGGACCGTGCGCAACCCTCCGCTCTAACAGCCCTCAAAGTCTGTTCTGTCTTGCAGTTATCACTAAAGCGTAAGACCAAGAAAACGTTTGATTAGAACAGTATCTAACAAACATAAATATTAGATTTTTCCTCTGCCTGACTCAGTAAGCCTGGCCTTTCTTCTGAGATCCAACTTCATGCTCAAGAGATTTTTCTTGTTAAAAGGTACTTGTCTTCTCCTGGAGGAAGGGAAGGAGGGTGGGATCGTGCAGTGATTCTGAAACGTCACTGTGCAGAGAAACCTCCTAGTCATCATGTTCAGTGCAGGTCAGGAGGTCTGGGCCGGGCCTGACACTCGGACTCTCACAAGCTCACAAGTGGTGCCGATGCGGCTCAGAGACCTCACTTTGAGCAGCACAGGTGTGATGGAAGATGGACTCAGCCCTGCCCCTCAGGCCTACTTGCACAACAGTCATTTCTTCATACTGAACCTTCCTGAGCCCCCAGTGTCGGGGTGATGCCTACTTCATGCGGTTGCATGGGGGTAAAATGAGAGAAACTATTTTTTAAGACCTGTAACAGTGCTTCATCCCGTAAGATACACAATTAAAGGATACTTTTCATTATCCTGTTTCCTAGGAAGTAATACATTTATACGAATCAAATTCTCTGGTGGGACGGGGGTCATAGGGCGTGATCTTACAGCTTCTTTCTGCAACGTCTGCTGGCTTATAAGAAACATTTTGTGGAAATGCTTTTATCAAGTATATTGCAGGAATTTTAGGAGCTTTAGAAATTTAAGAGCTTTTGAGATTTATGCAAGGACATTTAAACTAAAGTCACACTCTTTCCGGGGTAATTTTTATTTTTAACGTCACTTACTACAAAAGGAAAGGCAGACACAGAAATAAGTCTTCCATTGGGACTTTTCAATCGAGGATGGACTTTTATAATGATGATGATGAGCACAGAAGGAAATCCTCCTCATTACCTGATCATTCCAGCTGCTCTTTACAAACGCACTCGATGCCCTGGTGGACAGGATATCCTAGGGAAAATCTCAGTCCCTAGTGACCAAACGTGCATCTCTGTGGCGTCCTTGGGCCACGATGTAAATGTCCAGTTAATCTCAGCAACACAGGGCAAGACTGAGTGTTCCGTCCTGGAGGATGAGGGACTAATTCAGATTCTCTCCAGACTCTTCCTGGCCCTTCCCCAGGCAGAAGCTAGATGGAATTTTGTGAAATGGCCCATCTGTCAGAAGCTCAAGCTTCAGAATGACACCGTCTTCACACCCACTAGGATGGCTACAATAAAAAAAAAAATAGAAACTAACAAGTGTTGACCAGGACGTGGATTGGAACCCTCACACATTGCTGCTGGGAATGTAAAGCAGTGCAGCCACTGTGGAAAACAGCGTGGTGGTTCCTCAAAAAGTTAAACACAGAATTACTGTATGATCTGACAAGTCCACTCCTAGGTATATACCCGAAAGAACTGACAACAGGGACTCAAGCCAGATTACTTGTACACGTATGGTCACAGCAGCCCTATTCATAATAGACAAAAGGGGGAAGCACTCCCAATGTGCATTAATTAATACATGAATGGACAAATTGTGGTCTCTCCATACAATGGAATATTATTCAGCCATCAAAGTGAATGAAGTACTGACAGACGCTACCACATGGATGAACCTCAAAAGCATTACGTTGGGTGAAAGAAGCCGGACACAAAGGGTCAGGTATCAATCACTTGACTCCATTTGTATGAAATAGCCAAAATGGGTACATCCCATGGAAACCCCAAGCAGATTGGTGGTTACCAAAGGCTGGGGGCAGAGCGATAGGTATGAAGTGTCCTTTTGGGGTGATGAAGATGTTTTTGAACTTGATAGAGGTGGTGGATAGAGAACATTATCAATGTATTTGAAGCCACTTTAAAATGGTTTGTTTTATTTTATAGGAATTTCACTTTGATAAAAAGAAAAAAGGGACAGCCTGCTCCAGAAAAGGAAAGACTGGAGTTCTATTCCAAAAGTCAGACTTCCTATCCAAGAAACAAAGGTTAAAAAGTTTACTGACAATGGAAGGAAAATGAGTGCATGATGTTGTTAGTCACTTTCCCATCAAAGGGAAAAGAGGAGTGGTTAGTGGATGCAAGGCTAGAATGTGGCCTTTCATCGGGAAGATACACATATTCCATTCTGGTTAGCAGTAACGTTCTCCCTCAGAGGGCTCTGGACAATAATCCCCCGATAGAGATGTAGTTTACAGACAGTGAAAATGACAGAGCTAATGAGGAACATTTTATCCCCCAAAGGATGCTGCCTGTAACACGAGCCAACCGCGGGCCTCGCCATGGTCAGCGGAATGTGCAGGCTCAGGGGCCTGGTATGTCATCATCACAAGAAGACTGTGTTCTAGTTTAACCACAAAACAAAGATAAGCACAACTGGGAAAGAGCCATAAAAATCGGAATCAAAGCATGTTTTGTCCCCAAACGCATAACAAACGTGGCATACTAAGACCCCTGAGCGTTAGATGAGGATGAGCCTAGGATAGCACGTGTCCACGGTCAGGCTGTCTGTCCTGGACCGCAGTTCTCCTCCACTAGGAATAAACAAACAGTGGCAGTGGTCCCACTTTTTCACATTCTTCAAAGATATTAAATACGTTGGCTTCGCCACTCCATACCATGCTTGCGATCAGGCTGCGTACCTGCTGATTTCTGCATTGACTGGCCTCTTTGGGAACATGTGGAGGGCAGAGCGGGAGAACCCACCATCTGTAAACTCTGACCTTGCCCAGAGGGAGCCCTGAGTGAGCTTCCCAAATCTCCCATTTGTCTGAGGAGTCGGGGGGTCCCGTCTTAGCTACCAACTGAGATCTTAATCTCCATCGTATCTTTCATCCCAAGGCAATGTCTTCACTGCTGCTTCCCCCATGCCAGGGCCAACATCTAAAGGAACACGCAGCATAGGGAGGATAATGAAATTCGGAGGCGAGATCTCCCCACACTCATCTAGGCCAGTGCGGCGTCGTGACGTTAATGCTGCAGCATATGCTGCTTTGTGAAACTCTTCACTTCCCCTCAGTTGTGTGGAATGTTGAGGACAGGTTGTAAACCTTCTGTAAAGACAAAATTTTTAGCAGCACAGTTTATACCAGAAAAGCTACTTCTAGGCATTGGAAGAGAAGACTAAAAATAATGGCTCAGTCCCCCCTCAGCCTGAAGACAGAATAGGAATTTGATACGTGAAAGCAAATAGGGCTTAGCAGCTAAAGGTTCTGTATGATGGCTGACAGCAGACTCATTCATTTAGAGAGGAATCAAGACATAGAGTTTGGTTTTTTTTTCATTTGGTCTCACCTGGGAGGTTCGTTGAAACATAACTGTAATACGTGGATTAGTTCCATTAATAAAAGAGATAGAACCCTCTTTTTAATCTTTTTTTATGGTAAAACATACCTAACATAAAATCATTTTAACCATTTTTCTGTAGTCCAGAAGCATTAAGTACATTCACGTTGTTGTGCAAACATCACCGCCTTCCATCTTCAGAACTTTTTCATCTTCCCAAGCTGAAACTCCGTCCCCACTAAACAGTGACTCCTCCTTTCCCCTCCCCCAGCAACCCCCCTTATCCTTCCTCTCCCTATGCATTTGCCGACTCTAGTGACCTCTTCTCAGTGGAATCACACAGGATTTGTCCTTTTGTGACTGACTTATTTCAATGAGTATAATGTCCTCAAGGTTCCTTCATGTTGTACCAGCTGTCAGAATTTCTTTCCTTTTTAAGGCTGAATAAAATTTCATCATATGTATATAACATATTTTGCTTATCCACTCATCCATCGATGGACACTTGTGTTGCTTCCACCTTTGGGCTACTGTGAAAAATGCTGCAGTGAATGTGGGTGTAGAAATATCTGTTCAAGGCTCTGTTTTTAATTCTTTTGAGTATTATCCCAGAGGTGGAATTGCTGGATTCTATGGTAATTATATTTTCAATTTTTTGAGGAACCACCATATTCTTTTCCACCATGGCTGTACCATTTTACATTCCCACCAACAGTGCACAAGGTTACCAATTCTTCACATTGTCATCAACACAATTTTCTTTTCTTTTCTTTTAATAATAGCCGTACTAGGGGATATGGACATACATTTTGATATGTTTCAGAAACCTTTTATTTTTTTCCCATATGCGTGCATGCATGCACACTCCTGTGTTTGAACAAAGGAGCGATTGTCCAATCACTTAAACATCTGGGAGTCACTTTGATACCTGAATGCAATATGCACGTCCATATCTATTGTATGCATTCCACTGAGATAGAGAGAAAATCTTAGAAGTTTGTTTGGAACTTTTCTTATACTGCACGGACTTTTTAAAAAGTCAAGTGTAAGTTGAGTCTTTCCAACTCAATATTGTTTCATAATAACTTCACTTGAGTCATGGAGGATAAGTTTTTCTTACATTTAATTTTTTTCCCTTTAAACACTATGATTTGTTTCTTAGCCAGAAATTATTTTGTGGCTCTCATAGCAGAAGATGTAGTTTCCATATGATGTTCTCTGAAGATTATAGCTCTATGAGAATGAAAAGTGTGGTTTTAAAAGCACCGTGACTGAAAATGCTCATTCATTGCTCTTAATTATGGAAATTGAATATATGTTGTTTCTACAGGGTCAACCAGGGCCAGTGGGCCCCCAGGGGTACAACGGGCCCCCAGGGTTACAAGGATTCCCAGGACTGCAGGGCCGCAAAGGTGACAAGGGGGAAAGAGGCCCTCCCGGGATCACAGGACCAAAAGGAGATGTGGTACGGACACACGACTGTCGGTATTTCCTCCTGCTTTGTAAAGGGCGGTGGGCGTCTTGGCCTTCATTGAACTTGTTTGCCTTTTTTATAGGGAGCAAGAGGCGTTTCTGGATTCCCTGGTGCCGACGGGATTCCCGTAAGTTTTTCGTAAGATTAGAATTTTAAAACATTGTACGCATGCGAAGCAATACATTTATGAGTTATAGAAACATTTCGAACTAGACCTCCTTTTTTGTTTATAATATAAAACCTGTGTGGCTTTACGTGCATATTTTTTCTCCTGGAATCCAGTCAGATATTGGACAAATTGTTTCCTTTGTAAACGTTCTTTTAGGCTTGCCTTCAGAATTGAGGCTACTTTGCTAAAACTGGACGTTGTTTTGTAATAAAAAGCTAATGTGTTGCTCAGATATGCTCAATAAAGAGCCGGTCTGGAAGTTTTGTTTGGACTGTAGAACAAGCTGAGTATAAAGCAGTGCCGCCAAGAACGGGCGTGTAATGAAGCTCTGCCGAGCATTTGTGCAGCTTCTCGAATTCTTTGTAGTAACCACACATAACTGAGAAGACGAAAAGGCATGGTTTGTCCATGAGAAAATCTCAAAATGCAAGAACATGTGTTTGTCTAACCTAGTTTACTTTACTTCTTGTGGCAGAAAAAAATAAACAAAACAGTTTGCCTCACAGCCTTCTTCACAGGGATCCCTCAGCAAATTTCCCAGGGCCAGCTTCCTGCAGCTCGCAGCCTCGGGGATAAATGTGTGTATCGCACACTCAGACCAGCCCCATCTCTGTCTGCTGCCGAAGTTTAAGGACATCTGCTCCAGGAACGTCACACATATACACAGATGTCTGCACCCTTACCCTGCAGCCACATGTTCTCTATCACCGTGCTGGCACGCTCACACACACACACACGTGCACATGCACACATGTGCGCACGCACGGGGAGGGAGACTCTTCATCCCCCAGGCTACGCAGACAGGGCTGCTCTCTTGCAGGACAATGGAGGAAGAGCGTGAGTAGGGAGTGATCACGGGGAGTTCATGCTTTTGCTTCAGACCTTTAGCTCCACGTTCAGAAAGACCTTTGCCGCAGTAGAAGGAAGTGGGCAGAGCTCAGGAAAAAAGCCACGATTACCAAGACCTGAGACCTACATGGCCAATCATCCTAAGCGTCCCCTGGATGGGGAGCTCGGACAGATGCGTCAGTTACAACGCACAGCCATGAGCAAATGAGGAAATAACTTTCATATTCGTCAGAATCTTGAGAAATTGGCACAGTTGAAGAATCTGCAGATTTCAGGGGTTAAACAAATAATGAAAGTATTTTTCAACCAACTGCCTCAAACTAAATTGCCCGTTTTTGAACTGTTGTCTGGAACGCATTGGAGCGTTCATCAGTTTTTGCCTTCTGAAAGTTAAAATCTGAGTTTGAATGAAGTGACGTTATGGAAAGATAGTGTAACCAATCCATGTCATAGTTTAATTTGTTTTTCCACTTCATTCTCATTCAATATCAGAAGCAAATATTTCACAAGTTAGAGAGGAAGTAATCATCATATGAGGGAGTGATCGTGGGGAGCAGATAACTGATCACTTTCTCCAGAATCCCAGTGCTGCTACAGATAGTCCAACTGCAAGACTCTGATACCTAAGTTAACTTAAATGTCACCTGCCAGACTGAAGCAGGTAATGACTGTGGAGTTTGAGGGGCCTGGGTAATTTGAGCTGTTTAGAAGTGGCACATTAAAACTGACGTGCAGTGAAATCTTAGAGTTGTATTGTATAGAAATGGGTCTAGTTAGATGTTGAGCAAAAGATGGACGTTCAGCTCAACATAGTTGAAATTTTTCTTTGAAGGACAATTTGTAACTCACATCAGATTGACATGCAATTTCAAATGACTTATCAATTCTAAGGGAATAAGAAAGACCAACAGCAGACCAAAAATTCAGGAGAAAAAGAACCCAGTGGTACACTTTAAGCAAAGCATCCTAGAATACCTCAGATCTCAAGCAGAATGCCTACCAAGCTTATTTTTCAGGCTGAATTTGAAGAATCAGCTTTCAGAGACCCCAAAAAAGAGGCCTTTACTTCAAAGGCCATCAGACAGCTGGCTCTGTACCAACTGGAGAGATGGTGCCCATGATTCCAGGAGTGATCAGGATGCCTCTGATCTACTCAAGTGTTGACTGAGAAGTCACCTGAATCCCGTGACTGATGGCACCAGCTACAGCCATGGCTTTGAACATCTGAAGCAAAGAGATGTGCAAACAAAAGAAAAATTCTGATTTTCTCATCGTGTTTCTTAATATCATTCAAGGTACAGGCACTAGATACAGGATTTGTTCATTTATCATGAACCACATTTCTCAAAGCAAATTTAAAAGACCTCCTAATGGCCTCAAAAATCGCTCTGGAATATGTGTTTGATCTGTTGTCAAGAAAAGCAAAATTTTAAAGAAATCCCACAATAAAAAAGCATATCTCTAAACATCTGTTGTATAAAGAAATAGCAAAATAGACTCTGGCCTCATAGTCCATAAATTGTAGATTATTGATCCAGCCCCTCAGTGTCCCTGGAACCAGGTTATTGCAGTTGAGATGTCCACAGACTCAGCCCGACCCTCTCCAGTTGTTTGAAAGACATTTGATCGTTGCCTTCCTCTCCCGCCAGATATCTCAGAACCTGACTTGCTTTCTATTCATGTTCAAAATCTAAGAAGGAGTGTCTCCAAAGAAAGTAGATAAGAGGAGCTCGGTTCTGCCTGTGCCCGAGCCACTGAGGAGACCCACTGCCGGTGTGGCTCTCTCACCTGTTCAGCATGCGGGTCTGTCCAACTCACCACCTACCATCCAACTGGGCACAACTGACAGAGGCATCCTTGTTGTCCCTGAGAAGGAGCTGGCTGCTTCTAGAATTTTAAATCAACCTTTACCTGTTCCTCCTAAAACAATCCACCCAGTCACCCAGTGAAGCGAAGCAGGAGAAACCTCAAGACAGGTTACTTCTCACCAAAGCCCATGGGAACAGAGCTTGTCTTGGAGACTTTTCTCCTGCTTAGAACTGCACCCTGTGCCTTATCTACTTAATCTTTCCTTCTTTCTTTCATTTTGAGCTGTCTTTTCCCTTGGATTCATGCCAGGGACATCTCTTACGAGAGGGTTTGAAACTGTTCTATTACACAGTTAGGTGAAAACTAAAATCTATGGACTAGAGGACTCACTCCCGTTTCTCTTTCCCAGGGACATCCTGGGCAAGGGGGACCCAGAGGACCGCCTGGCTATGATGGCTGCAACGGAACGAGGGGAGACGCCGGCCCGCAGGGACCCTCCGGTTCTGGGGGCTTCCCTGGCTCTCCTGTGAGTATCGGCAGGCACGTGCTGTTCGGGAGTCAGCTCTAGAATGTGGAAGGCTGGCCCTGGTCGGAAGAAATGAATGAAAGTTGCCGTATGCTGAGCTCTCTTCCTGGGGCCTAGAAGGCCGGCTCAGGGCCCTTTAAGGCATTGTCTTAGAGAAACTTTCGAAGGAGGGTGAGTTGCCTCCTGTTCACTTGACGGGAGGGCCATGCAGGCATGTACGTGCTAAGCCTGGCTTTTACACCCTGAGAAGAAATTGCTCCTCTCTCCTTTGTCAGTGCTCAGGATGAAGAGTACCTCTCTGCTGAGCTTTCTTACATATATCCAGGCATGATTTCCCTGGATTCAAATAACTTCGTTTTCCATATTGATTCTTTAAACGTTAGATAGAAAATAATTGGTTTGGTTTATGTTGTTCACCCGTCAGTCTCCTGAGAGTCACTTCATTGTCTCCCACGCTTCCATTCAAATAACAGTGAATAACAGTGAAATAAAAAGCTTGAAGCTTGACAAAATTCTCTATTAGTCACCATCTTTATTAGATTCTAAAATTCATCGTGGCATAAAGAGCAATGACAGTTTCCAGCATAGACATTATAGGAATTTCTTTATTTTAATGAAAGAACTTTCATATATTATTCTAGTCCGTGTCCTCATTTCGTTTTCAGGGTGTTTGCAAAGAATCTTGAAATACTTTTTGGCAGTGTATTGCTACCCTCTTACCCCTAAGATATTGCAAATTCAGGTTTATACTAACATTTTGTTTGGTTAACTTTTTCTTTAAAAAAAGCATTTTTAAGATGGGAGAAGGGCAGTCATAACCACCCCTTCCCTGTGTTTCCCCAAAGCTAATCAGTTCCTCATCATACTTACACCTCTGCTTTCACGTTCCTCCTCATTGGCTGTTTCTTTCTCATGTGGTTCAACTTTTCAGTAGGTTACATCATGTTCTGGTCTATTCTAACATCATAGCTTTCATTATCAATAAGTATAGCGTTACTTTAAAATGTTGGGTTTTTATGTAGGTGTTAAAAGACATTTGCACATAGACATGTGGACATGTATCGTGTATATTGACACAATTCCAGTTTTAAAGAATGACCAGCATCTGTCCCACAAATGGTGCTTAAGAACATACGTGTTAATATTTTTAGTATGCTAATGCCTAAGAAAACACATAATCATGTTATTACAGAGAAAAATAACATGTTGGTGTACTCAAGGATTCATTTACTGAGCATTCGTTTGAGTTTTTGAGAATAATTTAAACTCTAGGAAGTATTTCCATTTTAACTTTGAATAAAGATGCTGCTGGGTAAATATGAAAGTAAAAGTCTCACCTCTGTGGTTGAATGTAGTAACTGATGTCCAGAATAACCTAAGGAAGCCATAAGAACAATTAAACATCGCCCATAAAAGTCACTATTTAATCATCCAAATGACTACACTGAATGTTAATTGACTTTTTTTTTGTTTTTCTCTTTCTATCATATATATGCTAATTTAGGGACCCCAAGGACCCAAAGGGCAAAAAGGTGAACCTTACGCACTGTCTAGCGAGGACCGAGACAAATACAGGGTGAGTTTGCTAGAGATGGGAGACGTGATTAAGGGGTCCAGTGTAAGCTCCGAGTGATAAAGTTAATTTCCAGGTGAACTTTGAGGTGTAAGAATGAATGAAGTGGAGGAATGCGTAGGATGATGGAATCATCCAAATCATGGTCCATTTAAAAGGATGTTTTCAGTCTCATACTTCGTGTGGCTGCATCCCTCTCCCACATTCACAATCCTACAGATAGGAAGTCATGAACATTATCAAGTCCTTTTGGGGCTGGTGCACTTGATGTACTTGCAATAAAATGTGACGAAATCTGAAGATGCGCAACAGCTCTTGAAATTATTTCTTCTCAATTAGGGTGAACCTGGGGAGCCTGGATTGGTCGGCTTCCAGGTAAGTTTTATTTTTATTAGAGAAGATTCCAAACAAAACTTCAAGCACTCAGAACTCCAAATGCCAGCCTCCTGTCTTACAAGCCTTCTTCTGTTGCCTGTCCGTAGGGGCCTCCCGGCCGCCCCGGGCCTGTGGGACCGATGGGGCCTGTTGGAGCTCCGGGGAGACCAGTAAGTAGCAGGTGCATGTGCTCGCTCTTGGACCACTGTCAGCGCACCCCTAGAGGTGCAGCTTCTTTAACTGTTGATGCAGGTGGAAGCTTCCTGCTACAGCTCTGCTGCTTGGGCTCACTATAGAAAACGGCAAGACAAAATGAGTCAGCTCAGCCCTTGCACATGTTTGGCTGCCATCAAGGTTGAAGAGTAAGGACTTGAGATTTGTGGTCACCAGATCACTGCCAGCTGTGTCAAATTTTGACTTGGTCCTGGCTGGGGGCGCCTTCCAGCCATGCACAAGCTCTGTCAGCCCCACACCTGTCCAGCTGACAAGGGGCCTGTCATCCCTGGGCAAACAGACCAAAGTCCAACAGGTCAATAAAGAGGAAATGGACTCTGCTGGGCATGGCCGTCATAGCAGGTGTACCACACCTGGGCATGGCCGTCATAGCAGGTGTACCACTCCTGGGCATGGCCGTCATAGCAGGTGTACCACACCTGGGCATGGCTGTCATAGCAGTTGTACCACACCTGGCATGGCCGTCACAGCAGGTGCATCAGACCTGGCATGGCCGTCACAGCAGGTGCATCAGACCTGGGCATGGCCGTCACAGCAGGTGTACCACACCTGAGCATGGCCGTCACAGCAGGTGTACCACACCTGGGCATGGCCATCACAGCAGGTGTACCCCACCTGGGCATGGCCGTCACAGCAGGTGCATCACACCGGGGCATGGTCATTATAGCAAGTGAGATATTGGACATCAATTAACAAAACGGCCTTAGTACCCTACCTGAGTGGCAGTCTAAAGGTGTTCCCTCCCCCCTGAAAATCAAATGGTAGAGTAAGGTGTGACAGGTCAAATACTCGGATGAAGGAGGGCTGGCTGCAGGGAGGGGAGAGGAGGAGAAAGGGGAGTTCCCAGTGCGCGCGCAGCCCTCAGGCCCCTCCCACCACCCCACAAGGGACCCGGGAGATGAACTGGCTCCTGCAAGGTTTCTGACTCTCTCACTCCCACATTTTTTAGTAGTAAGACAAATAGACCTTAAATTACAAAGAGAGATTTTGGCTACAGGTGAGCGAGACCTCACAGCAAACCATTGCTGAAGACTGGGGGAGGCCGTCCAGGGAGGCTGTGGTCTCAGTTTCCTGACAGATAATGAGAAACGATGGAGACACGTGTGTTCAGGAAGATTCAGTCATATAACCATTGAGAGAGGGTGCTCCTCAGTTTCCTTCAGGCTGTGGCTAATAATCATTGATTTTGTTTCTGTAAAGCGAGTTTCCATGGTGCTGTGAAAGTCATTTTTGCCAGTAGCCCTCTGGCTGTGAAAGATTTGGCCAAATAGAATGAAACAAGACTTATATGACTAGAGATTCTCTGCTCTCCTACTGAGCACAGTTGTTGGCTTACAGCACACCTACCACATGGTTTGGAGGTTTTATTCTTTAAACATGCAGTTCAGGGAAATCTGAGACAATAGATTGTACCTGCTGTGTCTGTAGCTGATCTGACAGCTTCAGGTTCCTCCTGTGGGCCATTAAAATCGCCCGCAGTCCCCGCCTGTCCACTTCTTTGTACTTAAGCACAGTTGTACTTCACATGCATTTTTAAAACTTCTTCCTGAGTGTGGCGTTGATACTGAATGCTTTGCAGAAAGACACGTGGTGCTATTTGCGGGCGGACTTTCAACCCTGCGGTACTGGCCTGTAGATTAATTCTGCCTGTGAACATTTGCTGACCCACCAGCAAAAAGTGCTAGGCAGTGCGCCATGGGGACCCCAGAGGAAGTCAGGAGAAACGGTCTGTGCAGTGACAGGCCTGGGACTTTGCAGAGGGCCTACAGGAAACGCGACTGGAACACAGGTGACATCCCAAGTCTAAACTCAGAGAAGCAAACCTGAAATAGCTGTGCGTGGACAGCAGCAAATCCCGAGATCTGGGCCTGACTGCAGTCGTCTACCCTCCAGCCTTTCCTGCCCGCCAAGACAAACGCATGGGGACCCCTTGTACATGCTGCACGGGGTTCTAAATCTACGGTGGATGGCTCTCCCAGAGCTTTCTAGCAGATGTTATCTGGGTCCTGAGATAAAGAAAACAGTTTACAGATTTCTTTGTATTTGTGCAGGGACCGCCTGGACCCCCTGGACCAAAAGGACAGCAAGTAAGTTGGTTGCTGGGGAGGGAGGGGACTCAGGTATTCGTGGAGATCTTTCTTGACCATAGAACCGCTTGGTTGACAACTGTGTATTGTTTATTTCACGATGAGGACCATCTTGTAGGTTTTTAAGACAACGTTATAAACTCCAAGGATAAACCCAGTGGTCACCTGGAGTAGCTGGTGCGTTAAATAGGTAGTTATGTTGAGCCATTTGTTGTTTGCAAATTGAGTAACATTCTGTTGTATGAAAATCAAACTGGTGAACTTTTGATCAGAGACCTAGACTTAGGGACAGCTCGTGTTTATCCCTGTGTTAATTTACGAGAATGGACACAATGTAGCCGTGTTTATCCCTGTGTTAACTTACGAGAATGGACACAATGTAGCTGTATTTGTGTAGGGGAGCTGACGGCCTTCTTCCCTGGATAGAATTAGGATCCACACGGGTCTCATGTCGGCCTCTAGGGATGTAGCCAATGATATTCAAGTCGGGCTAGAGCCCAAAGCTGTACCGTTTCCATCAGAGGAAGATTATTAAGTTGGTTGGAGCACAAAAAAGTAGGTGGCTTGTTAGAACTTGGAGATGGATCTAGGGCTCAGTGTGACCTGTTTGTCCAAGACAGACAGTAGGAGGTTGGAAGGAAGTGTTTGATTAAAACTCGACATGAGTCAGAAGGAGTGGGATATCGCTGCCAACGTTTAAGGACCATTCCGTGGCCTGAACATGGCTGAGGACATCTCCCAGCCTGCACATTCCCATGCCTGCTCCACGGAAATCCCATCTCTGTGACCTCCTGGGGAATTCAACTGCCGCCACCCCAGGCCCCCAGCTCCCGTCACCTCTGACACGGCTTCCGGCCAGGCCTGGAGCTCATTAGGCTGCTGCCCCCACCACTGGGCTCCCCACTGTCTAGCAGCCCTGAGCGGGGTGGGAACGGCCCTGAGCCAAGAGAAGCGGATGTAAGACGGAGCAGCCGAGCCCCGAGGTCGCCTCAGATCCCTACTTGGCTGCAACACAAACGGCCCTCACCCCCGACCGGTCACTTCCTGGTGACTTGGACAACCAGCCGTGAGGCAGAGGGACCACAGGGGCCCAGGCAAATCGCATTGTCATCTAGTCTGGCTGCGTTTCTGTGCTTTGATTTCAGCTCCCAGCCAGGTGGGAAAGAAGCAAAAAAAGCAAAACTTAATTAAAGGCTTTGTTTTTATTTTCAGAAAATATCTGGGCATTGAGGGGAGTAGACAGTATACTACAGAGAGAGATCAGATAGGGCCCCACATGATCCTGTGTCCTGATGGGAATGTAGGGACCCTGGGAAAGAAGCCGAGCTGCCTGGAGGTCAAAGAAAAGAGTACTATTTCTATAACATGCGTGAATTTGCAGTATAGCTTTTCTCATGCGCTTATTTTAGACATTAGGGTGGAGTCACTTCTCCCCTACGTGGCAGCCCCACTCATGAAACCATTAAATACTCTCTTAGTTGCTGAGCCTAGCTTTGTCTCTTAAGCAAAAAGGAAGATGAAGAAGTTGGATAAAACCCAGAGACTCACCATCCCCTAAAATCATGAGAAGGGTAAGAAATGTTTATGTGAAATTAGGATTATCTTCCCCAAATGAGAAAAGACTGAGGCAGAAGAGAGAATGAATGGGATCCAGGGAAAAAAATGGCTGCTCTCCAAATGAAGGGGCCAGAACCTGCGGAAGGCTCTGAGATGCTAACCTGCAGAGATGAGGTTCGGGCAATTGAGGGTGAGAAAGACCAGGACTGAGTCTGAGCTCTGCCACTCATGAGCTGTGAGGCCTTGGTCAAAGGGTATGACAGTGTCACCACCTGTGACATCCACACTCATCGTGGGGAGCAGAGGCTTAAAGGGAGAGTGGGCATCTAGCACAGGCCCTGGGCTGTGTAGTACATGCTGCAAGTACAGAATCGATAATACAGTCAATTTCTGATCATCAGGATGTTTGAACAATAGAATATATTTCAAAAAGAAAACTGTTAAATATTCCCAAAGGGGACAGAATAAGTGCTATTAGTCCACTTTTTTTTTTTTCGCTGAGGAAGATTTGGCCTAAGCTAACATCTGTTGCCGATCCTCCTCTTTTTGCTTGAGGAAGATTTGCCCTGAGCTAATATCCATGCCCATCTTCCTCTATTTTTGTATTTGTGTTGCTGCCACAGCACGGCTGCTGACAGGGGGTAGAGGTCTGCCCAGGAACCAAACCCAGGCTGCCACAGCAGAGCACACCAAACTTAACCACTAGGCCACGGAGCTGGCCCTTACTCCATTATCTTTGAGGGTTTGCTTAGAATGTAAAATGCAAATTGTTTAAAAGCACATCTGTGTTAAGAGAGTCACATATGGTTTTTCTGAACCCCAGAATTTTCGTCATTTAGGTTCAGTCTCAGTGAATGCTCAGAATACAGTGTGAAGCACCACCTTCTGGATACATCGTCTCGGTTTGCTCCTGTTTGTGTAACATGATGTCTGGGCTCAAACCTGTGTTACATTGTATATGGAAATAGCAAAAGGAAAGTCATTCATTTTTGTCTTTGTGTCAGTTTCTGGGAGGCGAAGCCAGAATGTTATGCCAGGAGGGTAATCCAGTAAAGTTGCAAATAAATAGGCTTCTTAGGTTTCTTTTTCTAAATAAAAAATTTTGTTTCACTCTGATTATTGACTTTTAAAAACTTACAGAAAGCATTTGTCTTTCAGGGCAACAGAGGACTTGGTTTTTATGGAAAAAAGGGTGAGAAGGTAAGGGGGATTTAACAGCTGGAGGGGAGACAGGCCGGGTTTAGTGATTAAGAAATAAATCACTTCGTGACCACGTCGTAGGCTGTTACCTTGAGGCGCTCTGCAGACAGACCATTTGTACAGGAAATAGTCATTTAAAGTGCCAAGTTATGAAACACGCTCCAGTGACAGTTATAGATCAATAAGACAAAGTCCAGGGTGGCCCTAGACCTGTGGCGGAGACACGACCTCAGCCGTCCTCAGCACCCAGAAAGTCAGGGCATTTCCCCGAGGTGTCTTCTGGCATGGGGAATCCAGAGGTGATCAAGGGGACGAGAGCCACAGACTAGCCCCGAGCCAGCTCAGGTGACGTGGCCAGCTCTGGCTGCTCAAGGCAGGAAAGAGGACCACAGGGACTCTTAGAATTCCCCACAGTGCCAAGATTCAAAGACCACATGGCCTGTGAGAGGGTCACCTGAGACCATGTGAGTGAGAGGCTCAATGTGGCACCCGCACCCAACGAGCAGAGCCTCCCCAGCACATAACCCCACCGTGTTCACCACAAAATTCCGTACCCACCATGGAACAGCTTCATTCCTCAGGCCTCGCTGTTTGCACATTTTCGTTTTGGTTTTCCACGTTGCTTTTTGATTGAACAGCACACTAAACAGAATCCAGCACTGCTCAGGTCTGAAGAGAAACGACTTTGTTCTTTGTGTTAATATCATAGAAAAAAACTACAAAAGAAAAGCATCGGAAGATCCAAACACATAAAAATATAGACTTCTGTACAATGAAATATAACAAAATAGTAAAATAACATGAAGAAAACTTTGGGAAGAAATCTTTGGGCAGAATGGAGAGTAGTCACATTAGATAGAGTAGAAATGAAATTAATGTCTGTAATCTACAAAGAGCTTATTCAAGTATTGATAAAAACATCAAGGTCCCCGTAGGTAAAGAGCAGAGGAGCAGTTAGGTGTCTTGTAGGTGTCATCTTAGTGGACGCTCAGAACACACTGTGGGGGGCCACTTTCTGCAGCTGATCCTTCATCTCAGTTTGCCTGTGTTCACATTATGTGATGTCTGGGCTCAAGCTTGCATTCTATAGTTTGTATGTGGAAATAGCAAAAGGAAAGACAGTGACTTTCTTTTTGTGTTGATGAGTTCCCAGGAGGTGAAGCCAGCATGTTGTGCAAGGATCGCTGTCCAGTAATGTTGCAGATCGATAGATTTCACCTTCTGTGCACCACATAGAAAAGTGTTTCTCGCTAATGATAAAATGCAAATGAAAGCAATCTTGAGATATCATACTTATTAAAGAGGCTGCTTCATATTATATAAAAACATCCTTACCTGGTGAAGTAGTCTGAAACTGGAGTAGCCTTTCATTTCTTAGGCATTTCTTATATCTTGGTCCCAATCTTGGAAAGCAATAGAGTAATTCCTATCAAGAACCATAAAGACATTTAGCCTCAGACCTGGTAACTTCCTGGTATAGAAATTCATCGTGAGGAGATAATTCCACAGAAGTAAATGCAGCCCCAAGTTGTCAACAACCTAAACAGCTTTTATGCATACATTCTAAAGGATTATTAGTGCAAGTAAGATACAAATAATTTGATATCATGATCATTTTATTTTGTCGTATGTTTTTTGTTTCATGTTATGATTATAACACTACAAAATTGGTGTGTGTGTGATAAGTAATATGCAAAGATAAAAAGAGCAGTTTGTGGTGGGATCGTGCTTTTATTCAAGCTTGCTGGTGTCTTCTCAGTTTAAAGACCACTGCTTTGCTAAACCATTCACAGGGCGACATGGGCCAGCCAGGACCCAATGGGCTTCCATCAGACACCCACCATGCCATCATCGGGCCCACGAAGGAAGTGTTCCACCCAGATCAGTATAAGGTAAAGGGCTTTCACCACCATTGACTGTATTCCCAGTTGAACTAAAAAAAGGAGAAGAAAAAAGGTAACTGTCTTCGATCTTATTCAAAGTAGAAAAGGCCTCGCCACCAAATTGGCAAATTGTGCGTGAAAGCACTGTTCACAGTCATATGTGCACCAGTCCATCATCTTAAATACTTGTGATGAATTTGAAACAACACAAAAATCCATTAAAATATGTCAAATCTATCCTTAAGTACGCAAGTCCCTAGTGTAGACATGGGTGACGGTCAGAGCGTGAATCAAAGCCAGGTCACGGAACTAGCTGAGCAAAATGTTGTATCCTGCAAAGTTTAGTCTTTGCTGACACAGAGCACTATTCTCAGTTTTTGGGGATTAAAGTCAGTTTTCTGACCCTTTCCTTATAATTTCTATTAATGTTCGTTTGATTAAAAACATACTCTTGGAGCCTGAAATAAAAGTCCAATCCTGCTCTTCCAGTGACTCGCTCACACAGACCACCTAACCTCCCTACCCCTCCGTGTTCCTTGTATCGGGTAAAGACAGTCATACTGACCTGGTGTGGCTGCCGAGGGGGTTACAGGGGCACAGGTGAGGTCGAAGGTCGGGCACCGACAATCCAAGGAACCAAAACAACCCAAACAGAGAATGGAATTCCCATCTCTCAAGTCTCTGTCCAGATGAGGTTTGGGTGCCCGGTTGTGGGTGGGAGCGGGCAGGCTGGGGCACTGAGGTGGGGAATCAGCGGCCTGGGAGGTGGCCGGTGCGAGGCAGCAGTGCCAGGGGAAAGTGTGTCAGAAGTGGGTGGTTGTGTGTTGGCTGAGTTCAGAGCAGGACGTCCCTGGACAAACAGGCAGGAGGGGGGCTCCACTGAGTCGTCAGGGTGGGGACCAGGAGGGACTCTGGCCCCTGGTGGTGATCTGACCATCAGCCAGGTGGGGCCTCTGTCCAGTTTCAGGGCAGGAGCAGAGGATGGATCGAGGCCAGAGCAGGTCCCATCCACGCTGAGATGCTCAAGCTTCTGAAACAGATTTCCTTCATTATGTGCTACCAAGAGGGGGTGGGTTCGGAGCTGGGGCCTCGCCAGCCTGCAGGGGGCAGTCCTGGGTGCAGGGGTCCCCGTGCTGTCCTAGCAGCGATGGGGAAAAGGACCAGGCCTGTAACATTTCTTTCCCCATTTTAGACCAAGAGAAGTGAAACTAATAGATCATATAAAATTGACATTGCTTTCTAAAGCCTTGGGGTTTTAATATGTTCCAAAAGTGCCTTTTCCTCAGAGCAATCTCCTAATACTATTTTATTAAATGAACGTTATCATTACAGACTTCCCCCTGGGCGTATCTCCCACCACCAGGATGTTGATAAATACCTGCAGCTGTGGGGTAAAGGAAACCTCACAGAGAGAAGAGAGACAGCCTTGCAATTGTGGCAAAAATAACGCATGATTTAACTTATATTATGAAAATCCAGAAGAAATAGCACATATTTTCCCTTGAATTTTGAAACCGCAAAATTTAGGAGTCGTTTGTTACAATTAATTTCTAATCACTGTTTACAGTTTTATTAAATATTTTCACCTCTTACCGTAAACCCTGGTCGATTTTGAATATTACTATTCTCGAATTAATGACATGCCTTATTTTTCATTTTCTTCACAGGGTGAAAAAGGAAGTGAGGGGGAACCAGGAAGACAAGTAAGTCGAGCCATAAAGATGCTCTTCTCCCCAGGGCTCCCAGGTTCTCGGTGGTCCTGTTGCGAGGATGGAGCGTGCAGGGGTGGGAATGATGCCCCAGCTCTGGGTTTCCAGTCCGTTTGTCTACAGCGAGAAAGTGTTCTCATTTATTTTTACACTTTTCTTCAGAAGTTTTAGAATGCCTTCCTTTTTGCATAGTAAACATCGGTTGATCAACGTTTTCTTAAGTTCATAAAATGAACCTAAGCACTTTAAAAGAGAGGATGTGCGGGTGGAAGAGCTGGGTAGCTTCGATGGTGGCTTCTGTTCTGGGGCTCTAGCCGCGGTGTCACACTGCACTCGCTTTAATCCTCATCCTGCCTGCCCCGTGTTCCCGGATCTCCCCATCGTCGCTTACTGCATGACCATGATAGGTGACGTCCCAGATAGGTGATAATCCAGGCAGACTTGCAGACTGCCCGTGACTCTGTCGCTATGTGGAGCTCGCGTGGAGAACAAGAGGCAGGCCGGCCACGGTCGGGGCGGGAAGAACCAGAGCCCCTGAGCAGGGAAAGGCTGACGTGTGGGGCTCTCTCTGTTCTCTCCTAGGGCATTTCCTTGAAGGGAGAAGAAGGCATCATGGGCTTCTCTGGAGCGCGGGTAAGCCACGCATCTTGTCACTGCAGATTGCTTTGCTTTGTTTTAAATAGGCTTTACTTTTCACAGCAGTTTTAGGTTCATAGCAAAGTTGAGCCAAAAGTACAGAGGTTTCTCGTGCCTTCCCTGCCCTCCCACACACACGCACAGCTTCCCTCACTATCAATGCCCCGCACCAGGGCAGTCCTCGGGCCCCGGTCAATGAGCCTATGTTGATTGACACTTCATTATCACCCAATAACTGTGGTTTTTAGACGGTGCCCATCCATTTGGAGGAGAGTGGGAACGGAACACAAACATTTCCCCTTGTATTAGTTGGGCTAAATTAACTTGTGGTAACAAAAATGTAGACTGCCTCCAACACAAGAAGTTGGTTTCTTGTTGTCCTAAGAGTCCAACGAAATGGGATGGGGGTGGGAGTGGGGGTGTCTGCTCCCGAGGAGAGTCGGCCACCTGTGGCCCCCATGCCCGGGGACAGACCGCCTTCTTCAGAGGGTAGCCTCCAATGACACCTGCCACTTCTGCCCTCCCTCTGTCGGCCAGGACTCGGTCACTGGCCAAACCTAGCGCAAGTGAGCTGGGCAATGTGGCCAGAGCCACAGGCCAGGAAGAGGAGAAAGTGGCCTTGCGGTGACCACCTGGTAGCCACTACCACTCAAGAGACATGTTGTAGTCTCTGAAAATCAGCACAGAGACTCGTGAGAACATCGGAGCACAGGCCAGTTTATCTCTTTGCCACTCTTACACTACCATCTTTATGGATTTCTCCACATTTCTTTGAGCGGTAGACAGGATGTGTTATCACTGGATAGTTTTAGTGTCGCTAAAAGGCCCCATCTCCTTTAGAAAATAAAAGGAGTCTTTGGATGGTTTTGACACTTTCGTAGTGAAGTACTTTATTTGAGTCAACGTCAGGTGCCATAACAGTGCCCTCTGGGAAACGTTGCTGCATCTGCTGAACTGTTACTGTTTCTCTTTTCTGTTCTTCCCAGGGTGCCCCTGGCTTCGATGGTGAAAAAGGCTCACCAGGACAAAAAGTAAGTTTGTTGCGTAAAATGCAGTGTGTTCCAGGCTGAAGACATCTTACAAAGGTCAAATATGAAGACTGTGATATCCTAGGAAAGGAAAATAGCCCCAGAAAAAACATTTAAAACTTTCCCTACATTTGCAGTAGCGTAAATGGTCCTTCCTCCCAGATCACACGCAATGCTTCAGTCAGACTGTTTACCTTTTTCCTCGTCTTTACAGTGGTTCTCGCCGCGCAGGCTTCCCATCGTCCAGCCCCAGCAGCACAGCTTCTGTACCAGGCTCACCTCCCCCTCTGCGTCACTGTGGGGCATTCTCGGAGAGACTGTCCACGTGGTGACCAAGGGTCCACCTACATTTTCTACATATTGATCTCGCACATTTTGACACTTCATTTATCTTCAGTGAGACCCAATTAGTTATTTTTATCCTGTGTTCTATGACCAGATTTTTGGCAGTTTTTTTTAGAAGAAAATGTTATGTGAGAAATGTATTATGAATCTGGATCAGGCTTAGAATTGTCTGAACACTAGGTCATATGAGAGAGTATAGAAATGGATTTTTTTGATTAATGGTTTATTTATTATTTTCACTATTCGTTGTTTTCACTATTTCAGTGATAGAATTTATGGTTCACCTCCTTCCCATCGCAGACCCCTAGCACTCTTCCCAGAGGCACCCACTGTTAGTAGCTCTGTGGGTGTTGTTTCATAAGTGGTAGCATTTATATGCATACAATGTAACAGCAGAAAGTAAACATTATGCATGCCACTTTGCCACATGTCTTTCTCAGGCAGTGCACCTTAGAGTTGGTTCTGCGTCAGCATGTCAGCACGTACACGTCTACCTGGTTCTGTTAACAAGCTGTGCAGCTTTGCAGTAAATGGGTGTAACTGTAGCTGCTTACCGAGCCCCTAGCAGGGTTTCTAGCTGCTTGCTATTTCCAGCAATCATGCGGTCAACATTGTGGTACTCACATCTTGGTGCCCATGGGCTAGTATTTCCCTAATTCAGTCCTTGTAGGTCCACAGAAATAGACTTTTTAAAAACTTAATTCAGCCTCCGTCATGGCTCCACTGAATCCTGTCCTTGGCTCCATCGCAGGATGGCAGTGTGACATCTGGAAAACCGTAAGGACACAGCTAGTGAGCAGTAGGGTTCGTCAGTCCCCCTGCAGGGAGTTTTGCTGTTTGTCCTGGGCCTACAGATGGACCTGGCCTCCCAGGTTCGATGTCTGACCTCTGCTGGCTCTAGGCACACGCCGTGTGAACCTCGTGCTCTGGTTTTGACCACCCACAATTGAGCACCAATCTTCATTCCTTCCTGCAGCCTCAGTCGGTCTTATTCTTCCCGTTCCTGTCCTTTTCTCCTAAACTCAGGTCAGGGACGACACCGAGGTTTGCCCGAATTGTAGCCATCTTCTCCTAACCTTAGTAAGGGATAGGAGTATCCGCAAAGACAGCACGCACACCTGGTGGACAGCCGTCCGTGCTACACCCCAACCAAAGGCCAAGCAGCTGGATTCTAGTTTAAGGATGACAATAAGCGGGTGCTGTAAAGAGACAGAGGACTAAAGCGAGCATTAGCATTTAAAAGTAAGCCGTTTCCACCTACCCCACGTAATTAAAGTGCTACTGCTAATATTTTGCCCGCCATGTGCCAGTGAGTCATAATTATGATCTGTTTTTCTACACCCAACACTAGGGAGATATAGTGTTTTTAAAGTGCTGTTCAACACAGCTGCCCCTAGACCTCAGAAGTTGGTGAAGGACAAGATGCCCAGCAGGCACTGACCACCTGGGGCCTCTAACTGCTGAGGCCCAGATGTTAGGATCGAAGGCTCACGTCTTCCAGCTTGCCTTCTGCACTTGCGATAAGTGGGGAAGACGCGGGTACTTCCGGTTAAGTGGGACGTCTCAGTGGCTGCGGGGAATGGTTTGCTCGACTATACAGGTAGAAAATGCCCAGGACATGTACACAGGGCTGAGCCACCCCGCTCGTTGGCAGCTAATGCACTGCAGGCGTGTCTCATGTGCACACACAGCTGAGTCGTCCTCCTTGCCAGTAGCAGACATGTCTACATGCGTTACCCACCTGGCCAAGCTGCCATTACTCCCCAACTAACTTTTCAGTTGTACTCACAGACTGGTTTTATGATGAAAATGGAACCAGAAACCAAAAGCAGCTCCAAGGACCAACGGTGAGCACCAGCTTAAAAACGCATCCAAATGGGATGAGCCAAAAAAGAGAAGATTCTGGGAAAGAGTGTTGTTGGCCCCTCCCTCGTTCCTACGGAGGTTGATGGAACTGCCATTCATTCTGTTCGTTTGAACTTTTTCTAAAAGGGAATGGGGAAGTGTGTTTTATCCATTTGGTTATAGTAAACTCTCTGAAAAATGAGAGATTGTTTCCCCTCCTTTTTCTAGGAGAAACATATTTTTAGTATCTAAGCAAAAGCTTTTCACAGCCTAGAGTCACTTAAAATAGTGTTCATTGAGACCTCATCTCCTCTGAGGACTAATGGCAACCCCGGTGTGATGTCATCAGGAGCCCTCCCTGTGTCAGTGGGACTGTTGCACTGTCAATACTGCTCAGGACTCAGAGGAGGTGGCATTGACACCGGGTGTAACAGGAGGTGACTGATTCTCACCAGCTGCCCATGCGGGAAGGTTGGTGATGGCCATGTAGTTATCTCTGGAAAGCTCCACGTGGAGACACCTGGTTTCAGACTGGGTTCTTTTATTGAAAGCTCCCTGGCTTCCATTCTCGCATGCCAAATTCTATTTCATTTTCAGGCTGGCAGTTTCTTTGCGGAGGTGCCCCTGTCGTGAGCACATTTCTTATACCCAATACATCCTCATTGACGCTGCTCAGCCACTGAAGTGGGAAAGGGTGCAGTAAACAAATGAAGATCAGGGAGATGAGCGTCTCGGTCACACTACTGACCACAGGAAACTGTTTTACGCACTTGAGAAGTATACATGTCCCTATAAGCATCTGATTATAAATTCTCTTTATCTCTTTGTTATAGCCAGTCCCTAATGACTTCTGCCTAATGATTTTCCCGAGCTTAGTTTGGGCTGTTTCTACCCTTGAAAAAGATAAAATTGACTACTTCTAAAATTCTACAATCAGAACTTCAAATAATTGCAGTGGAATTAGTGATGTGTTATTAAATTTGAGGGGACAGGAAGAGACGAATATATACTTTCGAAGCACTTGATAATTATTCATTCTAAAATAGACATTTGTCTGAGCGTCACTTTCCTGACTTCAGTTCTCTGAATGCTGAGGGTGCTGTGACACGCTTCTTGGCAGGAGCTCAGGAACCCCCAGCTGGTCCTTCCTAGGATTGTGTTTTCCAGCACCACCCTGGGTACCACCCTCAGATAATTCCTCCTTGACCACACCCCCTTGTTACCTGCCCCCTGTTGTGATGTCTGTCACACAGAAACACAAAGGGGACAGTTCAGATCATTGTTTTGATTCTTGGGATCTACACTGTTGGGTTCCAGCTGCCAGTGCTCTGAGATGAGCTGTGAGTACAGACTTTTCCCTTTACTCTGCTGAGTTATACATACTACGTAATACCCAACCCCCAGACCCCCATCAATTCATCTGCTGCCAAGAACTCACAGGGAAACTTCTAGATCATTATTATGGCTATCGAGGCTCCAGACTATTGGGGTTCTAGCTGCCAATAGTCTCAGAGGCATCCTGAGTGCTATTGAATTTTTCCCCTTTCTCCAATTGGTTTTACGTAATACCCAGTTAATTCCAAACTGTTCAGACATATTTCAAAACTGTTGGAGCTATTTTGGCTTAATCAACACAGTGGTAAGCACTTGGTAATTGGAGATGCTTGTTATTGCTTGTTGATGATGTCACTGCACTCTGAGCGAGGCCTGGGTGGCCCAGAATGATGAGATTTGACAGAATCCAGTGCCTTGTTTGAGCTGGGTTGTTATGTCAGCGCTGGACACAGCTCAGCCTGAATGCCTGCTTACCAACCCCCCAGTCACTGGCAAGCTCTTCGAGGACTCCTAGCCTAGCCTAGCCTAGCCCATGAGATGGCCTCGAAAGAGGAGGTCATTTTTAAAGATTGGCACCTGAGCTAACAACTGTTGCAATCTTTCTGTTTTTTCTGCTTTTTCTCCTCAAATCCCCCCAGTACATAGTTGTGTATTTTATTTGTGGGTCCTTCTAGTTGTGGCAGATGGGATGCCGCCTCAGCATGGCCTGATGAGTGATGCCACGTGCGTGCCCAGGATCCGAACCAGTGAAACCCTGGGCCGCCAAAGCAGATTGTGTAAACTTAACTGCTCAGCCATGGGGCTATCATTTTTTTAATCATTTTTTAATATCATTTTTAATATCAGAGAAATTTGCCTTCACTTTTGAATCTTCAGCTCCACCTAGTGTGAAAGAAAGTCAGTTTAAATCATAGACCCACAATGAAAAAACTCAAAATTAAGCCAATCTTAGTTCATTCTAAACCACATGACTTTCAGTATGCATGCTCCTAGATTTCAAAATATCCTGTAAAATAATTAATGTACTTTTTTTATACCATTGGCACCTGGCCTTCTGAATTTTGAGGGCCTTACTGTACCTATTCTTTAGCAAGAGGGAATATTTCTAGATTTTTGAAAAGCTTTGTACATCTGTCCAGATATGACATGTCTCATAAGGGTAAACTTTCTCTTTCGATAATATTCAAGGGAATTTGAAAGCAATAATTAGCATTAGAGATTTTTTTTTTTTTTTTTTTTTTTTGCCATTTTTCCTACTATATGCCTTGCAGTAGGTCTTTTTACATTGACAAATCTAGGAGATCTGAAAGCTTCCTCCACCCACATTTCTCTCTCAATCCCTAGATTTGGGAAGTTCTCTTCAGTTATTTTGTAGAGCACACTTTCTGCTCCATTTTCCTTTTCCACGCCCTCAGGAATTCCAATGATTCTTAAGTTGCATTTTCTCATTGAGTCAGCTAGTTCTCGGAGATTTTCTTCAGTTTTTTAATTCTTAGTTCTCTTTCTTCCTCTGTCTGGAGCCATTCAGCCTGTCTGTCTTCAATTATGCTAATTTGCTCCTCTATGGTGTCTACACGGGCATTCAGGGAGTCTGTATTCTGTTTTATCTGATCCATTGTATCTTTCATCTCTAGTATTTCTGATTGATTCTTCTTTATAGTTTCAATCTCTTTTGTGAAGTAACTCCAGAACTCGTTGACTTGTTTCTCTATATTTCCCTTTACCTCATTGAGTTTTTTGATGATAGCTGCTCTGAACTCATTTTCACTTAGTTTACCTATTTCCAAGCTTTTATAAATTGCTGGCTGGTAGAGGAGCGGTTTTTGCACATGATGCTATTATTCGGTTGCAGTTACAGCCTGTCGCCACTAGATGGGGGCTGAGAGCCACGTGTTCTGAGCCCTCCGCCTTCAGCCACGTTGGCGGCGCGCAGCATGGGCTGGGGGAGGAGGGGCACTTTCTCTCGCCTGCAGAGCTGGATTCTAATCACCTCTCACTCTCTGATTTCCCAGGGCCCTGGCTTGATGGGATCCCCCCACACAAAAGCTTTCCCCCATTAGAGGGTTTCCACTGCACAGCGGTGGGAGTCCTGAATGATAACATGGACACGCGGCCACCCACCCCCTCCTTCCCACACCCGCGGCAGCGATCCCAGTCTCTAGGGGTGGGAGTGAAGTTCTCTCCTACCCTGTTCCAGCTCTTCCAACAGCAGCTCCAGCCTCTCCACCCTCCGTTGTTTGGCTGCTGTGGGTCTCTGACGATTTGTGTTATTAGGATTTTTTTTTGGTTGGAAAGCAGTTGCTCTTTTTGGTTGTAATTTGGAGGGGAGAGAGTCCCAGTTGAGCTCATGCCACCATGTCGCTGACATCATTTGAGATTTTTTTTTTTTTTGAAGAGAAAAAAATTCTAAATTGAAAGGCTCAAATGCTTCTACTTGGTGTTAACTGAGATTTTTCAAAACCATCTTGGGAGAAGGTTTTAATAGATGGATCAGGTTGTCAACACTCAACCCCACTGCTCAGTCATAAAATCATTGAAGTGGGCAACTGAGCATTTGTGCCTCCTGAAGTGATGCACTAGGAAGGACACAGTACCCTCCGTGAATGGTTCTTGCTCAAAAGATGAACCTGAGCCTAATGAAGGCTGTAGATCTAACTAATTCAGAGAAAACATGGGGGCTAGAGGCGCATTCATAGCACAACACAGGGTGCAGTGGAGCGAATCCACCACGTAGGATCTTTGCACCACAGATGACCCAGTTTCTTCAAAAGAACAACAAAAAATTGCTAAAAAAGCAGAAAGGAAGAGGAAACTGTTATGAATTAAAAGAGAATTAAGAGATATATCAGCCAAATGTCATATTTGGACTTTGTTTGGATCCTGATTCTAGCAAAACAATTTAAAAAGACATTTTTGAGACCAAAATCAAGGAAAATTGAACATAGACTGGGTAGTAGGTGATTTTAATTAATTATTGTTACTTTTGTTAGACATAATAGTGGTATTGTGGTCCCTTCTTTATATGTCAGAGATAAAAGTAAGCACAGCACATCTTTCCTGCAGGGAAGCAGAGGACTGGATGGTTATCAAGGCCCTGATGGACGCCCGGGACCCAAGGTAAGCTCAGTTTTCACCTGGATGGCCTTCTTTCTTCCCTTTGAGTAATGTCCTGATCACCTCCTGTTCACTCCTGTATAATACAAGATAACCAAACACACAGCACCCAGCACTGGAGATGCAAGATGGACACTCATTTATCAGTCACGTGATCCCAGCCATGGCGAGGAGGTTGCTGCACGCCATGCAGGGCTACGTGGAGGCTGCATGGGGGCCTGCACTGGGAGCACAGTGAACCGGCAGGCCTGTGGGAGGCTGACTGTGTAGTAACAAGAGGATGGAGTGCCCCCGTTCCCAAGGGAGGAGATGACTGACTTGTTGAAAGATTCCATGGGCTGGCAGGGAGGGGAAGCCCAGTAGGCTGAGGACCAGGTGGGGCACAGCTGCTCCAGCTGACAGGGGGGCCAGCCAATGGGGAGCCCTTCCTGCTGGGCGGGGGGCATATCTGGTGAGGACAGGGGCCTCATGGTTAGGCCTTTTGGGCCTGTGAGGCTCAGAGACGTCAAGGCAGCACACGGAATTGTGGGTCTTACAGCTCAGACGGTATCATGTCAGGGTGCAGTTGCATCACCCCTGTTCAGATACCAACGTCAACACAGAATAGCCTGCCCTATGGAAGGCACAGTCTCCTGAGACGCCTGGACTTTGCGCCATAGCGTAGTGGAGATGCTGCCTCAGGCACAGTCTGTGCGTTGATCACTCAGAACAGCCGCTCTGCTGAGCAGACAGTCCACATTCAGCTTTGTTCTTTGGGACTATGCATGTTGTCCAAAACTCCAAAAGGCCGGTCTCACATGCTTCTATTTTCCTCTTTTCTTTCTCCAGGGAGAAGTGGGTGACCGAGGCCTGCCGGGACCGCCTGCCTACTCCCCTCATCCTTCCCTGGGGAAAGGTGTGTGCGTGGTTTCTCTTGCATGTGTACATTACATGTGCGTTCTCTTCTGTTAGGGACGCAGAGTCATGAACTTCCAGGAAAGGTTTTTCTAAGCAAAACAAAACAAAACAAAAAAAAGATGTTTATGATATAAGCTTTGGAGAGTCTTGGTCTCACATACACCTGCTCTCGTGGCTCCAATGTGTTATCACGGAGACACCCTCATTGGTCTCCTCTTCCTGAGAGAGTGCTCCCCACTTTCCAGGTGTGACCCCTCCATTGGGAAGTTCTTTCATGTCTGCGTACCTTGTGCAGATTCTGCACACCTGCACTTTCACTGAAGGAACCAGGCCTTGCACACCGGGCCTCCGTGGCAGCAGTCCCAGCTGCCTTCCCTCACATCTGCTCCAAAAGTACCGAGATGCTGACGCCCCCTGCTCGCCAGTCTAAAACCCGGAATTGATCGTAATCCATAACCTGTAAACAGTCACATCCTTTACACTTCAGGGAACTAAGCCCCCAGATGTTTGCACAGAGCTACGACCTGGGACCATGCTCCCGCTGTCACAGTTGACCACGGGGTGGGGGTGAAGGATTGGGCAGGTGCTGCAGCTCATGCTCCGCTCCTCGTTTTAGCTCAGCCGTCCAAACTGGCCAGAGCAGACTGAAACAGGATTCCAATTCTGTGATTAGAGCAGTGCTCTCTGAGCCTTTTGGAATGTGCATCCTTATAGGTTAAAAAAAAAAAAACGTTTTCAGCACCCCTCTGAATAATCATCTGTATGTTTACTTATGGGTAGTGTATCCGTGTTATAGGGGGTTCCACGAGGGCAGGGGTTTTTGCCTGTGTGGTTCGCTGCTGCATCCGCAGCTTCTAGGACAGCACCAGGCGCTCAGTAAATATTTACCTGAGTGACTGAATGATGCTCATGCGAACATGTATGCATCACACAGGGGTTTTAAAGGGGGAGAGTTTTTATTTTTATTTTTTTATTTTTTTTTTTTTTAAAGATTTTATTTTTTCCTTTTTCTCCCCAAAGCCCCCCGGTACATAGTTGTATATTCTTCGTTGTGGGTCCTTCTAGTTGTGGCATGTGGGACGCTGCCTCAGCGTGGTCTGATGAGCAGTGCCATGTCCGCGCCCAGGATTCGAACCAACGAAACACTGGGCCGCTTGCAGCGGAGCGCGCGAACTTAACCACTCGGCCACGGGGCCAGCCCCAAAGGGGGAGAGTTTTTAAATAAAGATACTGCAGTGTTGTTTCCCGGTGGATGATCGGCCTCAGGCCTCTCATCTGTGTCCCGGGGCCCAGGGCTCACTATCCTGCTCAGGGGCGACCATCCAACCACTTCTGCATATCTTCATCCAACGTCATTGAGAACATAGAACAGAGCAGGGCCGAGGACAAGGTGTCGGGGAGCCCCCTAGAGATCTCTCTCCAGGTTGACTTTGAACCGTTAATGAGTGTATTTTGGATCCATGCTCACACCCGGGAGTCCGCCTCGTGTAGAGCCCGCGCTCGCCTCCTTTCCGTGGGGTCCAGCATGCCTGCCGAGCAGAAACCCCAGGAGACGGAACATGAGGTTGACTTAGTGTTGGTGATTTTGGTGAAGTGGAAATGCTGTCTTTGAGGCTTTGGGAACGTAATATTTAAAATTAATGTTGGCTATCTCTCTTTTTCATTCATCGGAAACGTCACTGACCGGGAGCCCAGAATTGATTTAGTTGGCCTTTTCCACCCTGAATTCCTAGAAACCACACTCAGAAGGTGGATGTTTTAAATTCGTTTTTTCCCAAACTCAGAGTCAGCAAGTCCACCGCTGCGCGTGTTGCCACCTGATGGCTGGCGTCCCTGTGGTGCTGGTGAGCCGAGTGTTCACCGAGCCGCAGTCCAGGGCTCCTCAGGGCGAGAGGTTGGCTAATGAGCAGATCTCCTCAGGGGAGAAAGGAAAATAAATGTCTCCCTTACAAAGTAGCATTGCAGGAGCTTGTCCAAACGCGAAAGTGAGGGAGCTTTGTATCGAAAAAAGAAGGATTGCGAGGTAACTAAAAATAAAAGTAACCTTGCTCTTCTTCCAAACAAATGGGCAGGTCTGCGGTTTTCAATTTGATCTTGTCTCTTTTTATTCCGTGGCTGACGTTTACATAGTGCTTACCGCGTGCCAGGCAATGATCTAAGCTGTTCTAACCGCACTTGTCACTTGATTTACTCCTCCTAACAACCCCATGAGATGGGGACTGATCTTAGCCCCATTTTACTGATGGAGAAATTGAAGCACAGGGAAGTTAAGTAATGTGCCCAGGGTCACGTCTGTAATAAGTGGAGGAACAGGACTCCCACCTGAGCCGCCTGGTTCCAGAGCCCAGACCCTCCCTGGGGTCCCTCATGTGTACAAGGCAATTATGATGCCCAGCAAATCTCCTTATTTTAAGGACTTTCTTTTGAGATTAAAAAATTAAAGATCACATACAGAGTGGTGGCTTTCCTGACAGTTGCTATTATCTGTACGAGAAAACATAATATTCTTTGCTTTTCTCTCGTCTTTCCCAGTTATGTTCCAGAAAAATGTGTTATCCAGTAAAGTGTTGCTATTTACACAGCCGAAGAATGTAGCAAAGAATGTAGCAAAGCCACTTTGTGGTTGTTGGTTTAGGGAGAAGGTTTGTGAGAGCTTTCACATATGTTATCCATCCAGCAAACAGCTATGAAAGGCCTATCGAGGCGGGAGCTGGGGCTCAGGGGAGGAGGGGTTCAAAGAGAATTGGCCCCTCCTCGCCTCTGGCCCCTGGCACCGTGCCTGCTGTGTGGGAGGACTCCTGATCAGATCCTTCCCTTCTTTATCCCCGCTGTAGACTCAGCTCCTGTCCAGCCCGAATTCCCACGACTCCCGTTTGCCTGGACCCCAACTCCAGCCCAAATCCCGCGGAGCACCCCCAGCTCTGCTTGCAGTCTGTCGTTCCCTCTGACTGCCCTTCCGTCAGCCATCCTCTGGCCTCTCCCTGCCCCGTCTCCCATCTGACTTCACCACGTAGGAGGCTCAGCTGTCAGTTGCGGTCTCCGTGAGAGCTGAGCGCCCGTGGGCAGGGTGCTTCACCTCTCTGTAAAGTTGGGGCTGTAATAGCATCCAGGCCACAAAAGCTTTACAGGAATCAGATGGATGTAAAGTGTCTAACGCTGAACCTAGTGCAACAGCTCAAGAATATTGTCTCCTTCCGATATTTTTACTCTCTGTGGCCCCTCAATACCAGATTTTTTCCCCTGAGTAATCTTCTCCTCCTTTGAAACCTCTCTTGTGTCCTCTTGGCATTCTGTGCCTCTCTATTGTTTTATGATATTTACAGGAATCTTGTATCACCCCTATTTGATCAGGAATGAGCTCCTTGAAAACAGGGACACTGTATATTAAACATTTGGACCCCCCCACACACACTTCACGCAATGTTCAGTGAATCCGTAAATACACGTTTAGTGAAAACGGGAGCATCTGTCACGAGTCCTCGACAGCAGTCCTCTTCTTATTCTGGGGTCTGTCTCGGTTCCAGGTGCCAGAGGTGACCCAGGATTCCCAGGAGCCCATGGGGAGCCAGGAACCCGGGGTGAGCCAGGAGACCCTGGCCCGCCAGGCCTCCCTGGCACGTCCATCGGAGATGAAGGTAACGTGGTTCCCTGATGTCAAAACTAAGACCAAAGTACACCCCGTCAGATCTGCCCTCACCCACTGGGCCCTGCTGACTGACCGCATGGCTCTGTCGGGTGCTGCTGTTTCTCATAGACCAAGCGTGGCAGCCCCCGTGGGTCTCGCTACGTGTGGTGGATGTCTTCACAGACCGTTGTACCTGTCACGATACCTCCCTGACTGGGTTAGATTATGCCCTGATGAGTAGCTAGCACGATTCTGTCAGCAGGCCGGAAGAGCACGGCCGTGGTCAAATGTTGCAAAGTGCTGATAGCAACTCTGGGGCGTGATCTGGGGGCAAAGAGAGGGGCATTCGTAAAGTCAAAAAGTGGTGGTGAAATACACCACTGACCTCCACCCCTTAAGCCACTGACTGTACTGTGGATCCTCTGGTCCTGCTGGTGGCCTCCTGTGAGCGGCAGTGCCAGCTCAGCCGGTCAGTGTCAGAAGTCTCACACTGCATGGGTTGCTGTTGCATTTCAGATGAGAAGAGAGGCTTACCAGGCGAAATGGGACCCAAAGGCTTCATAGGAGAGCCAGGCCTCCCTGCGCTCTACCCCGGCCCCCCGGGAGCTGACGGAAAGCCAGGGCTCCAAGGACCCCCAGGGCCCGCCGGACCACCTGGACCCGATGGTAAGTAGAGGGAACCTCCAGGGGGGGCATTCCAGTGCCCAGACAAAGGAGGCTGGCCCCAGCCGCATTTTTACTTGGGTTTTCTGCTCAATAATTCCATGAACTAATGCAGGAGGCAGTGCTTTGGGTGGAGCAGCAGCTCTGGGTGCAAATGGAAAAAGCTGGTGATGGAAGAAGGGCACAGCCTGGCCAACCTGCGTCAACAGTCCCGTGGCTGTTACACACTGAGGGCGGGCTGACTTGCCCTCGGCAAGCGTCTGAGGGGGGCGGTGTGGAAGCAGATGGAAACCGAAAGCTATCGGTGTCTGCGATAGCCCGTACCCCTTCGTCCACAGCGGAGGGCTCACCCTTGACGTGCAGCCTCTCTCTGTTTCACCAATGACTTTAAGTAGGCTCGATAATCTGCCTTCTCAGGCCATGCAGAGCCAAGGCGACAATGGAACAGGTGACTATAGTTGATGACAAGAAGAGATGGCTTCTGTACTTCTGAAAAGAAGTGGCAGCCGTCGGCCAAGGCCGAGATGGATGGCCATGAAAGTCTATACGCTAGACGAGCATGAGAATCTGGGCCCCCCGTGCTCCCTAGGGGCAGCACAGAGTCCCAGCCCGAAGTGGTCGTTCCAGGTCCCCATGTTATCATGGCTCATCTTTTAGTTAGAATGTTCTAAGGAGGCAGGAAAATGTGCACTCTGTATCTTTGAACTTGCCATCAAAAACGGTTATTCTTTTCAGCTTCGAAGTTGAAAGAGTTATGTTTCAGAGGTTGTAACATCTCCTAATGGGAACATTTCATCCCCTCAAGAGATGAGACAAATGAGGCAGTGGAAGAAAACATGAGGTCACAATTTCTTATGTGACATGGACCACATCTAGCAGCCTCTTCTTTTAAAAATATTTGACTTGAAATTCTCTGACATCCCCCTCGATAATCTCTTAGA